>NC_143024.1:37865000-38465000 GCF_057628025.1 Oncorhynchus mykiss
TCACCTCTGTTAACTCTAGAACAAACTAAACTCACCTTCATTACCTCTAGAACAAACTAAACTCACCTCTGTTAATTCTAGAACAAACTAAACTCACCTTCATTGCCTCTAGAACAAACTAAACTCACCTCTGTTAACTCTAGAACAAACTAAACTCACCTCTGTTAACTCTAGAACAAACTAAACTCACCTTCATTACCTCTAGAACAAACTAAACTCACCTCTGTTAATTCTAGAACAAACTAAACTCACCTTCATTGCCTCTAGAACAAACTAAACTCACCTCTGTTAACTCTAGAACAAACTAAACTAACCTTCATTAACCTCTAGAACAAACTAAACTCACCTTCATTACCTCTAGAACAAACTAAACACCTCTGTTAACTCTAGAACAAACTAAACTCACCTCTGTTAACTCTAGAACAAACTAAACTCACCTCTGTTAACTCTAGAACAAACTAAACTAACCTCCATTACCTCTAGAACAAACTAAACTTACATTCGTTACCTCTAGAACAAACTAAACTCACCTCTGTTAACTCTAGAACAAACTAAACTCACCTCTGTTAACTCTAGAGCAAACTACTCACCTCTGTTAACTCTAGAACAAACTAAACTCACCTCTGTTAACTCTAGAGCTAACTACTCACCTCTGTTAACTCTAGAACAAACTAAACTCACCTCTGTTAACTCTAGAACAAACTAAACTCACCTCTGTTAACTCTAGAACAAACTAAACTCACCTCTGTTAACTCTAGAGCAAACTACTCACCTCTGTTAACTCTAGAACAAACTAAACTCACCTCCATTACCTCTAGAACAAACTAAACTCACATTCGTTACCTCTAGAATAAACTAAACTCACATTCGTCACCTCTAGAACAAACTAGGCTCACCTTCATTACCTGTAGAACAAACTAAACTCACCTCTGTTAACTCTAGAACAAACTAAACTCACCTCCATTACCTCTAGAATAAACTAAACTCACCTCTGTTAACTCTAGAACAAACTAAACTCACCTTCATTACCTGTAGAACAAACTAAACTCACCTCTGTTAACTCTAGAACAAACTAAACTCACCTTCATTACCTGTAGAACAAACTAAACTCACCTCTGTTAACTCTAGAACAAACTAAACTCACCTTCATTACCTGTAGAACAAACTAAACTCACCTTCATTACCTGTAGAACAAACTAAACTCACCTCTGTTAACTCTAGAACAAACTAAACTCACCTTCATTACCTGTAGAACAAACTAAACTCACCTCTGTTAACTCTAGAACAAACTAAACTCACCTTCATTACCTGTAGAACAAACTAAACTCACCTCTGTTAACTCTAGAACAAACTAAACTCACCTTCATTACCTGTAGAACAAACTAAACTCACCTTCATTACCTCTAGAACAAACTAAACTCAAATCCGTCATGTCTATAGCAAAAAAACTATACTCTGTCACCTCTATAACAAACTAACCTCGTTCCTCTCCCACTGGTTACAGATGTCAGTTCAATGTGTAGTTTTTATTTACGTTTGATTGAGTCGTCAACTAACGTGAATTCAACATGGATTTAATCACCATTGGATTTAGGTTAAAAGTTGGGTGAAAAAACGTTGATGACTTTTTGATTCAAGGTCATTTTTGATGTTGTTGTTGAAATTACGTGGAAAATGACATGGCAACCAGTTTATCCCATTGGGCTGTGACTCTCCAGCAAACTAGACACACCTCTGTTACTATACAAAAAAGGTACTTTTTAAAATCTAAAAGGGTTCTTCGGCTGTTCACAGAGGGTTCTACATGGAACCCAAAATGGTTGAAACCAAAAAGGGTTTTACATGGAACCTAAATGGGTTCTACTATAAGGACAGCTGAAGAACCCTTTGGCACCCTTTTTCTAAGAGTGTGCAGGGCAACTAAACTTAACACTGTCACCTCTAAACCTCTATCACTGTCACCTCTAAACTTAACACTGTCACCTCTAGCAAAATAACCTTTATCACTCTCCAGAAAACTAGACTCCACTCCATCACCTCTATAACAAACTAACCTCTATCACTCTCCAGAAAACTAGACTCCACTCCATTATCTCTATAACAAACTAACCTCTATCACTCTCCAGAAAACTAGACTCCACTCCATCACCTCTATAACAAACTAACCTCTATCACTCTCCAGAAAACTAGACTCCACTCCATCACCTCTATAACAAACTAACCTCTATCACTCTCCAGAAAACTAGACTCCACTCCATCACCTCTATAACAAACTAACCTCTATCACTCTCCAGAAAACTAGACTCCACTCCATCACCTCTATAACAAACTAACCTCTATCACTCTCCAGAAAACTAGACTCCACTCCATCATCTCTATAACAAACTAACCTCTATCACTCTCCAGAAAACTAGACTCCACTCCATTATCTCTATAACAAACTAACATCTATCACTCTCCAGAAAACTAGACTCCACTCCATCACCTCTATAACAAACTAACCTCTATCACTCTCCAGAAAACTAGACTCCACTCCATCACCTCTATAACAAACTAACCTCTATCACTCTCCAGAAAACTAGACTCCACTCCATCACCTCTATAACAAACTAACCTCTATCACTCTCCAGAAAACTAGACTCCACTCCATCATCTCTATAACAAACTAACCTCTATCACTCTCCAGAAAACTAGACTCCACTCCATTATCTCTATAACAAACTAACCTCTATCACTCTCCAGAAAACTAGACTCCACTCCATTATCTCTATAACAAACTAACCTCTATCACTCTCCAGAAAACTAGACTCCACTCCATCACCTCTATAACAAACTAACCTCTATCACTCTCCAGAAAACTAGACTCCACTCCATCATCTCTATAACAAACTAACCTCTATCACTCTCCAGAAAACTAGACTCCACTCCATTATCTCTATAACAAACTAACATCTATCACTCTCCAGAAAACTAGACTCCACTCCATCACCTCTATAACAAACTAACCTCTATCACTCTCCAGAAAACTAGACTCCACTCCATTATCTCTATAACAAACTAACCTCTATCACTCTCCAGAAAACTAGACTCCACTCCATCATCTCTATAACAAACTAACCTCTATCACTCTCCAGAAAACTAGACTCCACTCCATTATCTCTATAACAAACTAACCTCTATCACTCTCCAGAAAACTAGACTCCACTCCATCACCTCTGGAACAAACCATCCTCACCTCTGTAAACCTACATCACACCAAGCTCACTCCTGTCACACTACAGAACAGTAAGACCACCAAACTCAGCCCTACAGAGAGTCATCTCTGATTGGACCCATTGGCCCTGCTCCCCTCGGAGGCTAAGCTAAGCCTTGGCAACAAATCGTTTCATTAAAAGTCTACAACGGTGCCCTCTCTCTGGCCTCCCAGCATGCACGATTGACTAGCAGTGCAGTAATTCTAAGCCCAGGCACAAGTGTGTCACCTCTCAAGGGAGGGCTGGGCCAGTAAACAACTGAACTACTACATTTGTCTTGGTGTGGCTGAAGCAAATCAACAGTAATAGAATTTCTCTGCAGACTGTGTTGGATGCTTAACTTTCCCAAAGTGAAGAAGTGTGGGTGGGGTCAGGCTTTCCTGACTGCCATTGTCTGGCCACTGAGCTGTAGGTGTAAACTAATTCTGGGTGAAGGAGGATGAGGGCCCAAATGATTGCCTTTAAAGCCAGAAGTGGTGATTTGTCTAACATGGAAATGAAGGATGGAGGCAGCGCGGGTTTAGAGAAAGAGAAGGCGTAACAGTAGGTCTAATGTGAGGGGAACGAGATAGATGGTTACATAGATGACTCACCGTGAGACAGTCACACACACACCCACCCACCTACACACAGAGAGAGACATACACAGGAAGCCTGACAAAGACAATGTAATCAACTCTGCCGCACCTATCCACACATCGTTGCCGAACCAGGAGAGATTCTTCTGAGAGCTGTCGTAGTATCCAATCTTCTTGTAACTGCCTCCTACACAGCGAGAGGGAGAGAGGGTCCAATTAATATCTTCTCAAATCATCTTCATTTCCTGCCTACATAATATCCTTGGGTTATGATGGGTTCAAACAACAACAAACAATAGAACACTTTGAAAATGAACGACAGGTCAAAACATCATTATGAAAAGAAGGCTATGAAAGTGCGGGGCAGAACATTTCAAATCCACAAATAGAGAGAAAGAGAAAAGAGGGAAATTGGAACGAAGAGAGAGAGATGATACAGAGAGAGCGACCGATACAGACCTAAAACAGGGAAACAAAGACAGAGGGAGAGAACGAGTGCGTGGCATCCTGAACCATGAATGCTGATTGGAATAGACTAATTCACAAATTCAAGTCAAGGCTTTCAATGTATCAACCAAATTAGCCGACCCTGTCACTAGCACTGTAGCACGCAAAATTCTACCCAGTGCAGGGCAACCACATTTGGATTATAATTTGTTTTTTATCCATTAGGGGTCCAAAAAGAACAGAGGTACAAAATAATCTGCCACCTTAGCTTTGATCCAATTAGACGGAAGACTTGACTCAACACATTTATAAACCAGCACATTTTGCACATGCAATTGTAGGACAATGAAACAAACTGCACAGCAATCGCCCCTAAAAATGCTTTGCTCTCAAATAAACACGAGTGAGAACGAGGGGGGAAGAAAGAAAAGCGTCAGCAGACAGCCTTGATCTTGACGAATGACTGGACTGACTGACAATCATGTCGCACAGCAATAAAAAAATGCCTCTGGTTTTTTTGTTGTCCAGAACAAGGAAAGGCTGAAATGTGCTTGGAATGGTGATAGATGACTTTACCTTGCAGTTGCTCAATAAGGGTCATCGCCATCCTGGAACCCTGGGCATCAAACACCACATGACCCTGAAGGAGAAAAAAAAAAACAGAAAAGTGCTACATCAAGTCAGAAATCTACTGTCGTCCATGTAGACTTATTGAATGAGGCAATGCAAAGATTACACATGTGTAATTTACTGTGCAGTGTTCTTCAATCCTGTCCTGGGACAAATAGGGTATGCAGGCTTTTGATCCAACCCAACACACCATATTCAACTAACCAAGGGCTTGATGATAAGTACAGTAGTTGAATCAGGTGTGTTAACCCTCCAACCAGGGTTGGACTACCTGGACTTGTATAATAAGAAACACTCATTTGCGTTTTCCATTGCAAAAGGTTTTCAAACATTTTGTGCCCTAATGAACATGGCCCTAGTATATTCTACTGGAGGACCCATCCTCCTGTACTCACAGACACGCCTTCAAATGAGCTGGTGTTGAGGGCGCGGTAGATCTCTGCTGTGATGTCATGGTTGTTATAGTTGAAGTCTTCCAGCCTGCGACCTTTGGCCTTCAGAGGGGCCACAGTCTTGTTGAGGGCCAGGGCCAGGGCCCAGACAGCGTCGTAGGCCAGAGGGGCCTCCTGGAAGCCCCCCGTCTCTTCCGGGTTCTTACCCCCCAGCCGGTTCATCAACGCCCCCAGGAACTCCTGAGAGGTCTGATTGGACCAGACATAGGGAAGGGGAGGAGTTGATAAATGAGGGTCACCATTCGTGTGGCTTTCAATCTGAACTATTGCCCATCAAACTCATTAGTATGACATTTATATAATTAAAATCACTATGTTAGTTGCATTAGGGTCAACTTAGATTTAGGCAATACTGGAACCTCAAGCACTGTGTAATGTTTACGTATTACTAGCCTTTGAACTCAAAAAGTAGTGTACTTAGCTCGGGGCCAAGACAGCTTTTTCGCCAGCTTTTTGTGGCTAACCAATCACAGAGTTCCATTGTCACCTAAGTTAAATATTTATTAGGGATAGCCCTGGGTCAGGGACATTTATTTCATATACATTTCTAAATATGTGTCTCTGCCCTGGGCTAAGAACAAGCGGTGTGGAAAAGCCTAAAGGGCCCCTAGAGTGTACTATTGCAGAAGCACATCAAGCCGCTGCTCTGCAGGTAGAGGAAGGTATATGAAGATAATCAGCAGCCAAGCTGGCAGCGTGTGAAATTGAAGGGACGACATGACCAGATGGAGAACACATGTTGCTCACCAGGTTGGAATGCGGATCATAATCAATAACATTACATGGACTTGGGGGACCTGATCCTGGATCAGTATGAGATCCGGCCCAGATGTTCTCACCAGGTTAGAGGCTCCGCGGACGGTCTCGGGGTTGAGCATGACGATCTCCGTGGTAACGTGGCCCTCCACCGCCTCTGTCATGTTCTCGATGGTGCAGTTGATGGACGGGTCTTTGATCTTGAACCAGTTATCAGCATACCAGCCAATCAGAAACCAGACATATTTCTTCCCATACAGTTTCTCCTTAAATACCTGGAGGATAGTGGGAGAGAGTTGGAGGAAGAGAGAGAGAGGGGGGAGAGAAAGTGAAAGAGAGATAAAATAGGGAAAAAGAGAAGGGCGGAGAGAGAGATAGAAACATTTGGAAAATAGACAGAAAAGACGAAGATGAAACACGTAATTGTCTGTTAAATAATTCTTAATTACACAGAAATATTCTTTGCTTCTCAAGGCTACATCATCACCACATTGCAAATGAGAATTCATTAAATCAAAATTGTAATTTGTTCAGATAGAGGTTCAAGATACAATAGAGGTCAATAGCTATAAATAGCTCGATGATTTAATAGCCCGATGATTTAATGATTTAAAACACTCACCTCGCAAAACACTTTCCTGGCTTCCGTCTCATAGAAGAGCCCCACAATTATTCTGGCATCTTGACGCTATTCAATGACAGCAAGCGCAATGATGTAAGCCGTCGTAATGAAAATACATTCACATAGCTCAATAATAATGATACAAGCCTTTACACTTTGACTATTCCAATTCTATGGTACAACTCTGCTAGCTAGCTATCGCGGCACTTCACAGGCTGGCAGTTGGCTGTGCTAATTAGCCTCCTGCATTCATTTCCTGTATTAAATCACCTCACTTCGCTAACAGGCGCAACTGTGAGCAGGGGAGAGCAACAGCAGCCCCCCATTGAATATTTCATCAAAGCACCTTGAGGTTCTTGACAGCGACAGCCGGGTCGGTGAGGAAGCTCTGTCTCACACTGATCTCAATCCCAGCCTCCTTCACCCTCTGCTCCAGATCATCCAGAGTCTATATGAGAGAAGAAGAGAAGGGGTAGATAGAAACAGAGAAGGAAGAGAGAACAGAGAAGGAAAGACGAAAGAGAGAAAGGATGGGGAAGATAGAAAGAGAGAAGTGAGGGGTAGAGATTGAAAGAAAGATGGAAGGGGTGAGAAAAGGAGAGAGGAAAGGCACAAGAAATGTGAGTGTAAAATAGGAAAGAGATAATAAAGGACAGTGAGAGAGAAAGAGAAAGATCATTTGAGAGAGAGAGAGAGGTGGGAAAAGAGAGAAAAAGAAAGGCAGAAAGAAGGGGAGAAGATAAATAGGAAAAGACGTAGGGAAAGAGAGAGGAAAGAGGAGAGATAGAGAAAAGTAAAGATCAAGGAAGAGGGAGATCATTAACTTCCGTTAGAGGATAGAACCCAAGAGTCACATTATCCACCCGGTTGCTCAGAGAGATGTATCGCCTGATCAATATTTCTCACCACCAATATTCCAACAAATTACTTCAGAAATCCACGATCAATCATGGGATTGAATACTTAAAAGACTATCATACCACATATAAGTCACACGTACGCACACACCCACTCCCACACAATCATTTGCTCATTAAGATGTAGGAGAGTCACTGAAGAGGGGGCTGTGTAAGAAAGATGTGTAAGAAAGGGAGACAGAGAGAGATACAGAGACAGAGCGATAGAAAGAGAGCGAGAGAGAGCCATAGAGAGAAGAGATAGACGGAGAGAGTGTACTGACCGAAGTGAAGACCTCTGTGGTCTGCTGGATGGTAGCGATCTTGGTCCACTTCCACTTCTGGAAGAGGCGTACCCTGGTGGGGTTGTGGAGGGTGGCCGAGGGGTGGGTGCGGAAGAAGGTGGGGAAACGGTTCCTGTTGGACAAAGCTGGAGAGCTGGAGCCATAGGACAACTGAGAAAGAGCGCGAGGGAGATAAACATGTATTTTCTTAAATTCTACAACTATCAAAACACTACACAGCCAGGCAATATACAGTCCTAATGTATTCCGTACCAATGCAACTTATTGCACTGATTTCAGTTTAATTAAGAGGCGAAGGGGGTCTCATGTTCTACATCTATCATGACTTTGGTTTCGGTGTTCAGAGCATCGGCACCCTGACATCAGGGAATGAGAGAAGAAGAAGGTAGAGACCTGATGATAAACATCAAACATTATGTACAATATCAAGTCCCAGCGCTAACAAATCTCCTGCTGTATTTAGACGCAGTGGAGCCATCAATACATGGACAGCAGACAATACAGCTAGTGACATGTAGAGTAGAATAGAGTTTGCCAGCTCACAATTGGGTGCAGTCAGGGGGATGATGGTATCAGCCTGTGGAAAACAGCTCCAACATCAGGGGTGACACACACACACACACACACACACACACACACACACACACACACACACACACACACACACACACACACACACACACACACACACACACACACACGGGAGAATGAAATAGAAGGAAATGGAGCAAAGCAGCGGGACACAGAGAGGCTCATAAAACACCACTTTGCAGGAAGCAGGGGAGAAGTACTACCATGTGCTTTTTGTTCACGACCTGAAACAAACACTAGCCTCAAAATGAGTTGGTTCAGGGTCGTGTTCATTATGCCCCAAATGGACTAAAACAGGGAGGGATTAACTGGATTTGTCCAATAAGAAAGACACATTTATGTTTTCCGTTGCTAAATGCTTTAAAACGTTTCACAGGATGTGCCGGTATGAACTTTTTTATTGTATTGGGTCAATGGGATTGGCTTTAAATGTAGACTGAGTTGCTACGCTAGGCTTTGGGAGATGCGAATACAGCCTACAATTGGAGCACCAAGAAGTCCCTTGATTCTGGTCTGTTTGATCCTTGGCTCTCTGATAGGCTTGTTTGACATGCAGAGAGTTACTCCTCCTAAGGGCTGAGCAGGGACAGAAATAAGTGTGTGGAGATTGGTGGTGGTGTTCACACACTCACTAAAGAGCCTGAACCCTTTGTGTGTGTGTGTGGGGGGGGGGGGGGGGGGGGGGTCGACAGCTAGAGTGAGAACAAGGAGGTTGAGAGGAAAAGAACAGAGGAAATCAAGCAGACAGGCGCAAGGCACTAGTTGCTGGCAAGTGGAGGGAGTAAAGAGGAGATTGGAGAGGCTAAACGAGATAGAGTGTTTAATGAAGGAGAGAGATGGATAGATAGGGAGATTTAATTTGTTCTCAATTAATTAGTTGGCTAAAAAGGTTGACTAAAGTTTAAGGTTGATTATGAGATTACGAGAGAGAGAAAGCGAGAGAGATAGAGAGAGGGAGAGAGGCAGAGAGAGAGAGAGAGGGGGAGAGAGGCAGAGAGAGAGGGAGAGAGGTAGAGAGAGAGAGCAAGAGAGAGACATATAGAGCATGGGGCACACACACACAATAGCTACCCACCACTATGAGGTTCCACATGCGAGCAGCCTCTGCTACCAGTGTGGATACGGAGCTGCAGCCGGGCATCAGGACAGTCTTGATGGGCTCTGTGTAGAGCAGATCATAGAGCAACTTGGTGGACTCACCCGGGTCACACTGAGAGAGAGAGAGAGAGAGCGAGAGAGAGAGAGAGAGAGTGAGAGAGAGAGAGAGAGAGAGAGAGAGAGAGAGAGAGAGAGAGAGAGAGAGAGAGAGAGAGAGAGAGAGAGAGAGAGAAAGAAAGAAAGAAAGAAAGAGGGAGGGAGAGGGAGAGAGAGAGAGAGTGAGAGAGAGAGAGTGAGAGAGAGAGAGAGAGAGAGAGAGAGAGAGAGTGAGAGAGAGAGAGAGAGAGAGAGAGAGAGAGAGAGAGAGAGAGAGAGAGTGAGAGAGAGAGAGAGAGAGAGAGAGAGAGAGAGTGAGAGAGAGAGAGAGAGAAAGAGAGAGGGAGGGAGAGGGAGAGGGGGAAATGGAGGGAGGAGGAGATGGTAGGCGATGGAGGGAAATAAAAGGGGAGATAGATGTGAGGAGAGGGGGAGATGGAGAGAGGGAGGAAGGAAAAAGAGGAGGAAGATTAGGAGAGAAATAGGGGGGGAGGAGAAGAAGAGGGGAGGGGTGAGAGATGTGGGAGAGTAAGTGAGGGGGTGGGTAGAGAACAGGGGTAGAGAGAGAGGGAGAGAAGGGAGGGGAGAAGAAAGAAGAATATCAGAAACAGAAAGAGAAGAACAGAACAGTGATCGATATTCACCCTTATTGAGCGTCAGTATAAAATTGGGGAAAGATGGCCACAGAGAGAGTTAAATCGACCACGCTGTCCAAAAAGAGATGGGAAGAAAATGTAAATGCGCAAGGAGAGAGGGAGATATCACAAACAAAGCACATTCAAAAGCTCAAATGAATGTAAAATAAGCTTGAGGTGGACAAATTATCCACCACAGGCCTGTCAACAAGGTTTTGAATAAGCCATCCCCATTCCAGTCCTCAGTAGGGCCAGATCTAAATCAGCCTGACACGTTTAATGGTGATTTACTGTGGAGGGGGAGAGAGAGGAGACAGAACTCCCATGCATTGCAGTTGAGTGTCACAAGCAATCCGGTTGTGGAAAACTGTGACTTAACAACGGACATTATGGGCCCTGATTTGTGTGTTGGTTTGTCTGTTCCCGAGATGGAAATAGCGCACTCAAGATGCAAATGTGTTGGATGCAAAAATTGCCCGTTGATTTCAAGGGTGGTTGTTTGACTGTTAAAAACGTTGTTGTCTAATGCTACTGTCACTAGATTGTATGATATGATCTAGATGTCATGATACCACCAAGTCCAATTGATCACAACGGAAGAGAAAGTGACGTTTTGCTATCCTGTACCATCTGAAAACATGTCAGGCGGTCATAACCTTTTCTCTGCCCTAGAGAACTCCTGGAGATGCCTGCCCTTACAACAACAAAAAAATAGATGTCAAATTTGCAATTTGACATGTAAAATAGCCGTTTTCACATGTTGAGCTTAAATTTCACGTGAAACCATATTTTCACGTTATTTAAATGTCGAGTTCACATGTTAACACCACCTTTTCACATGTGAGGAGAATAACATGTTTTCATGTTATTGTAGTTCGTTTCATGTTATTTCAGGTTTCATGTTATTGTAGTTTGTTGTTTGACATGTGAAAAACATTCACAGGTAAGAAAACCACGTGTGAAAAACATGTAAAAATCGAATTAACATTTTAATATTTGAAAATATTTTAACATGTGACCTTGCAATTCCACATCTAAAGAGACAATCTAATTTGCAGTTTCACATGTAAGAATACTCCACATTTACTCCAATGTTTGTAAACAAAGTAAATGTAAACAAATACTGTATAGCCTAAAAACATAGTTAAAACAATCATTTTGATATAATGGATGGTCAGTACTTGCATCCATAGCATGGTCTATGGATATAAGAGTGGTTGCATTTCTCCAGCTCCATCCCTCAGCTGTTTCCAAAAACGGTGGCAAGGAAAACACATTGTTAATGTTTCAATTAAGGATTGCCACTTTAAACACTTTTAATTGAGTAACAGCATTGTTATATGGTGCAATCCTCTAGTGCAAGGGGTAGGCAACCCTGTTCCTGGAGTGCTGCAGGTGCTGCAGGATTTTGTCCCAACTAGGCACCACACATAACCAACTGAGCTAATTGATCAGCTCAGTGATTGCCTACGTTCAACACACCTCGTCTTCCAGGTTGGTTAAATGAAAAACATGAAGCGCCTGCGGCCCTCCAGGACTGGGGTTTCCTAACCCTGCTCTAGTGAGTGAGCTACGTTTGTGCCATTAATATGAAGCAAAACTTCTGTAGTCCAGAACAACCTTCTTAGTGTTCCAAACAAAAATAATGATATTGAATGCAAAACATAAACCCCAAACTAATGATAGCAAAACAAAATCATTTTTAAATGCGGGAGCCAATGAATTGTAAGTTAATGCAAAAAAAAAATGTTTTCAGTTTTAAAAAATTATGATAATGCAATTAAATAAAATGCCTCCCTCTTCCCTGCAATTTTCCCTGTCTTTGGTTATGTTACCCTGGTCTTTGCTTTCCCTGTCTTTTTTCCAGTTGCAAATTTTGACAAACCCATTACAGCTACTTAGCACTCTACTGCTATTTGGCCTCTGAAGCTAAGCAGGGTCCGTTCCTGGATGGGAGACCAGATGTAGCTGGAAGTGGTGAAAAATAAACATGTGGAAAAAAAATGTCACGTGGGAGAAGAAATGGACATGTGAAACTTCACACGTGTCTGAAAACCATGTCTTTTTTTTTGTCATGGTGGTATGTATAACCCTCCCCTTTTTCACAAACACACATGCACTGTCCGTGGTGCTTGAAACGATGCAACCCTATATTAGCGTCGGAGTTAGCATTACTGCGATACTACTCCAGCAATCTTTCCACCCATGAGACTTTGATGAGAAACCAATCTCACAGAAAGAGTAGGAGAAGAAGCCACATATGCTGATCTGCTTTATTCTCTTGAATTGCATTTCACATTGAATAATATAAAAGAAGTGTGAATATATAAGAGGACCAGTAGGATCTTATGTCTTATCTCAAGTCACTGTGAATTTCTAAATCTCCCCGAGTAATTAAATCTGGAGTACCACGTGAGTCATGGCGTTAAATGGTGCATACATGATTTTGATACACACGTGTGTGCGGGCATGCGTGTGGACCATGTGGACATATTAATCATTTTGGTCCCTGATTGAGTCCTATTATGTTCCAGCCGCCAATTAAAGGGGGAAGTGCAAGATTTTTTACATTTTATTTAAGACTTACTTTACCAGGTAAGTTGACTGAGAACACACTCTCATTTACAGCAACAACCTGGGGGATAGTTACAGGAGAGAGGAGGGGGGATGAACGAGCCAACAAGAAGCTGGGGATGATTAGGTGGCCATAATGGTATGAGGGCCAGATTGGGTATTTAGCCAGGACACCGAGGTTAACACCCCTACTCTTACGATAAGTGCCATGGGATCTATAGTGACCACAGAGAGTCAGGACACCCGTTTAACGTCCCATCCGAAAGACGGCGCCCCTACACAGAGAGCACCTCATCACGTCATTTCTCTACCTCTATCTCCCTCCACCACAGTAAATAATTGATCAAAGTTATCAATCTCTGCTTTGATATAACCATGGCAACGGTCTAGAGAGGGTGAGTGGTGTGTCTGTGTATAGATCTCAATGTGCTGTAAATAGTCTAATGTTCTCTCCCTATACTACCACACAAGAAAACAAGCAGCGATCTACCCATGTAGATAGATAAAGAGATATGCTGCATTACAAATAAACGGTGTAAGTGTTCATCTACAGTAAAGTCTTCTTGATATTTCATTATTCAGTGTCTAATTATGTCATGGTATATTTGACGAGTCATCTTTTCCCAAGGCAAACAGATCGCACGTTAAAAGCTTCACTTGAACTATTGTGACCTTTAAATGAACACATTCTATTGTTGAACATCATTATACATTCAAGCCAAGACCACTGTGTGAGCATTTCTTCATATTTGATATCCCAACCCCAGCTATTATAAAGCAATTAAGAAGACAAGCAATTGGATGATGTTGATTCTTATTTCTAAATCTCATGCTCAAAACAGAGTGTGAGTTATGATTGCCTGTGTTCTATTTGGTGCTTGACCAGAAAAAGATGCTGATTGGATAACAACTTACAGTAAAGAAAAGTATCCGTATTTAATTCCATCTCCTATAATTTCACTCTTAATGCCATAAACTGTTCATGAATATTTCAGCCAGGTGTGAAGCGTCCACAATCCACTGATCGTCAAAGTGATCATCAAACCCAACTGTGATTAGCAATAACTGTACACTAGCACGCACTTGCAGGCTACTTTCAAGAAAATGTCACTGTCTGACGTGTGACATTGATTTTGTTCTAGTCCTGTATTGGTCTGTCACAAAGGTGTAAATCTATTGGTTTGTCAAAACAAAAAGAGAACCATAAATCAACCAATGGGTGAGATTAATCCCATAAATTCCAGAATTCTAGATTTTAGAATATATTGTATTCTATGGCCAGTACCATTGATTCACAGAGCTGTTTCAAGTTCAATGATATGTATAGTCAGTATATTTGATATGTCCACAGCCTAACTGTATGTTCTGTATATGATTTTCAAACCCTGAATCTCCACACGCACACATCTACCATATCTATTCATCCAAATTCTTATCTAATTGAAAGGAGAAAAATAAGAAGCCTGTTTGTTTCAATGGTAACTGTGTTGCCATGCCAACTTTCCTCTCCTCTCCGCTCTTCCCTCTTCTTTACAATGGGATTCCATTGCAGAGCCTTTTACACCAATCGGAACAAAGTGAGCACCGCTCCCTAACCAGTCACAGCACAGTTAACTGTTTCATGCCTGTGTGCTGTATGCCTGGGTGTAGTGGAGGCATCTGTCCTGTAGTATGATTGATATGGAAACCCAGTCGGAAGGATGGCTGTGTGTTAAAGCTAATGACGAAGTGGGAGGCAAAAACTGGGCCAGAAACAGTGGGAGACATATAGACGCATAGTGAGTGAAGTGTGCTGACATTTGAAAATGCCTATATGATGAATGATTGATGGGAAACAAGCAGGGGGTGTTTTGTTCATTTAATAACATAAATATTTGGCTCTATCATTTCCAGGTTAGTAACTGGTGCTTCGTGGTCAGCTAGTAGTCAAATGGGACAGTGACGGTCAGCTAGTGGTCAAATGGGAGAGTGACGGTCAGTGACAGTCAGCTAGTGGTCAAATGGGACAGTGACAGTCAGCTATATGTGACATCTTATGACGAGGAGACCTCTGCAGTGGCATTCTGTCAACTGAAGAAATGTCCCCTGTGCTTTGACACATAGACATTGGTCTTGACACATAGACATTGGTCTTGACACATAGACATTGGTCTTGACACATAGACATTGGTCTTGACACATAGACATTGGTCTTGACACATAGACATTGGTCTTGACATATAGACATTGGTCTTGACACATAGACAAGACATTGGTCTTGACATATAGACATTGATCTTGACACATAGACATTGGTCTTGACACATAGACATTGGTCTTGACATATAGACATTGGTCTTGACATATAGACATTGGTCTTGACATATAGACATTGGCCTTGACACATAGACATTGGTCTTGACATATAGACATTGGTCTTGACATATAGACATTGGTCTTGACATATAGACATTGGCCTTGACACATAGACATTGGTCTTGACATATAGACATTGGTCTTGACACATAGACATTGGTCTTGACACATAGACATTGGTCTTGACACATAGACATTGGCCTTGACCCATAGACAAGACATTGGTCTTGACACATAGACATTGGTCTTGACACATAGACATTGGTCTTGACATATAGACATTAGTCTTGACACATAGACATTGGTCTTGACATATAGACATTGGTCTTGACACATAGACATTGGTTTTGACATATAGACATTGGCCTTGACACATAGACAAGACATTGGTCTTGACACATAGACATTGGTCTTGACACATAGACATTGGTCTTGACACATAGACATTGGTCTTGACACATAGACAAGACATTGGTCTTGACACATAGACATTGGTCTTGACACATAGACATTGGTCTTGACACATAGACAAGACATTGGTCTTGACACATATACATTGGTCTTGACACATAGACATTGGTCTTGACACATAGACATTGGTCTTGACATATAGACATTGGTCTTGACACATAGACATTAGTCTTGACACATAGACATTGGTCTTGACATATAGACATTGGTCTTGACACATAGACATTGGTCTTGACATATAGACATTGGTCTTGACACATAGACATTGGTCTTGACACATAGACAAGACATTGGTCTTGACACATAGACATTAGTCTTGACACATAGACATTGGTCTTGACACATAGCCATTGGTCTTGACACATAGACATTGGTCTTGACACATAGACATTGGTCTTGACACATAGACATTGGTCTTGATATACAGACATTGGTATTTTAATTTTTAAAACACATAATGACTTGGCATTAGTTTAGTTTATCGTCCACCACCACTGAAATCGGGGAGGGGACTGTGGATCGGTCTCTGTCCATTCGTACATTAGCCACATGGGATATCTCAGACAGCACTATGCCGATTTTGACGTCATTTTGGTCAATGATGCATCTTGCCATAGAGATCCAGCAATTACAAAATGACACTGATTGGCCTAAAGCTGGAGCTATGGTAATTAACTGAAATGTGTTAGTTGGGAGTGATATCTCAATTGGCCCAAGGGGGGCGCTACATTGTTTGTGGGGGATGACATGTTTACCATTGCCTTGTTTTTAAAAAATTAAATTGGCAACTGTGCAACAATTCTAAAAGGGGTAATATAATATGGCTTTTGGTACAAAACTCCCTTGACAATATTAAATAAGTATACTGCTGAGTTGTGACATTACTGCACCCACCTGCTACAAGGGCAATGCATTCAAAGGAGTAGGCCTATGCCTGCTGGAAATCAATAATCATGTTGGCAAGTTTTAACAATGTATAGACATGTAAAGAAGAAAGGCTGTAACTGAAATAGAAATGAAGTGTTCATGTATTTCATATATCACATATCAATTACATTTCAACTGGTCTAGAGCCGTGTATAAAACCAAGAGAACGTTTTGTTATCTTCTGCTTCTACTTTTTAAACACAACAATGGATCTATTTGATCCAACATCTACTCACCATACTGTCATAGTATATCAACTCCAGTTCGTAATCCGGCAGAATATCCGTCCGGTTGTTCACCAGATCCAAAGCCATCTGCGCAGAGGGGAGACATGCTTGGCCGCCCGGCCAACCGCCGCTCATGGGGAAGAGAGCTCCGATGTAGAGTTTCTTCTTGCCTAAGGATGGGCACGGCCAGGAGAGGAAAAGTAAGGTGAGCGATGCTCGAAGTGCAATATGGCCACTCGATAATTGCCGAAGACTTTTTCCAATTGCCGCCATGGTCAGGTAAATTGAATTGGAGCAATATCCGAATGTTGCAGTGGAGTTGGGTTCGTATTAGAATAATAGGAGATTGTGTTGTAATTAAAGTTTACAGAGCCTTGAGGTGAATTTGCAATGAATCGCAATAGCATTTCATTTAAGAACTTTGTGCTCTCCAAAAAGTGGATTCACTTGGTCTCCTCGCTAACAGACAGTTTAAGATTGTTAGTCAACAATAAGAAATTGCCTAGCTCGCCTGCTCTTTATATTATTTCAGTTCACTAATCGTTTCGACTGATAATTTGTCAGTGCAGAGAAGGATGATATACAACGCAAATAGTTCATGTTTTTATCGACGTTGAATGTTGGGTTTATAAATAGGGTATAACTTGTTTGGAAACCACGTTTGCCTCTTTTTGTCGTTCAGCAGGCAGAGTTCAATAATCCCAAAACCTAAAATAAAGTGTCCAATTAATTGGGTCCAGCAAATAAGTTGAATGGTTTTATTCAAGTGCTGTAAAAGCTAATGAGGCAGGATAGTTTCCCCTTCCGTCGCGATGGAGAATATTAGACAGACATTAAAATAATTCTAGTTCGTTATTTCTAATGATTCATAATCGCCATGATTTTGCACCGAACGGTATGCGTGCGCGACCAGTCCAGACGGCAGAAAACGAGCTCCAGGTTGCGAATAACGTTTGAATTGTTCTTATTCTCTGGTTAATAAAAGCAAATCGCACTATGCGTAATTTCAGGATTTTAAAATAATCTGTCCGTGCATTTCCAATTGTAGAGGATTAAACGGAATGAGACGCGAAAGGTACATCATCCACTGCAGCAGAGGCTATGAGTGTGCGTGTGTGTGTGTGTGCATGCGTGTATGAGCGAGGACAACACTGATGATATTTGCTAGTCGGTGAATGTGTAGAGACATCGAGAGAGCAAGTGGGAGAGGTGGGGGGGGGGCACTATAAACTGCAGTGCCCATTTACCAACTTTTGAATTGTGTGTGTGTGTGCGCGCGCCTATTTACCAACTTTTGAATTGTGTGTGTGTGTGTGTGTGTGTGTGTGTGTGTGTGTGTGTGTGTGTGTGTGTGTGTGTGTGTGTGTGACACCTAGATTCTACAATCAAAGAATTTTGCAGCACCTAGTTTCTACAATCAAATAGTATTGGCAACCTCTCGGTATCTGTCACTCTCTAATTTATCTTTTGCGAGAGCAATAGATTATTCAAATCAATATATAATGACTATGTTAACTTTACCTGGGAAAATAGAGGGTAAACTGATAGAAATCAAATATTGGAATATCAAATCAACATAGACTTTAGATGGACAGTGAGCCAAATCGATTCTCAACCACAACAATGCCTCACATGCTTCTCAGCTCTGTCTCAATAACCAATGAAAGGACATTCATTCACACACCCACAAGCCAATAGAAAGAAAGACAATTAAATGCCTCAAGGGCTATTTTGAGAAATCAGCAAAAGCAGTGGACCAGTCATTGCATCAATCTCCCGGCTCTCCTTTTCCCTCTAAGCTGACCTGGAGTCAGTCTGTGTGATGTATAGCCAAGGGCTGCTACTGTACAGGTTACAGCATACCTGCTGTTTGAACCGTCTGTCCACTTTAAAGCCTCCTCTCATTGCCCTTTAATCGGCCAATGCAGCACTGATCGCGTCCCAAATGCCTCCCTATTCCCTATGAAATAGAGCTCTGGTCAAAGGTAGTGTACTATAAATAATAGGGTGCAATTTGGGACGCAGACACTGTTTCACTGTCAGCTCTGAGGCAGGGCTCTCATACCCCCAATAGGCCAATATCCATAACAGAATTAGAACCATCTATAATAGAATGATAGAATTAGTCAGTAATGCTCCCCTCCCATGACTCCACCTCTTCCACGGCTAAAATGTAACACCTGACTCATTGGCAACAGCTACTGGCACTCTGGGGACAAGAGAGTAAAGCCAATGCTATACATGCATTCCACCTTTACTGAACAATTAGGCTGGCTTTAGGTTCTCTATGTAATATCACTGTAGAAATACTCGTATTGTGCACATTGGGATAGATTGTGTGATGGAGAAATAGCCACCTTCCTTACTCCACCTCAATACGAGTACAGTGGAGTGGACTTACTACTGAATTGCATCTGAATACAGTAATAGTCAATAGCAGACCCAAAGCTACTAACTGTTATTCAGTATACTTGGCACAGGTGGCAATTCAACTCACAGCCCTTGTGTTGCCAGTCAGCACCATGAATGTTGCAACCTCTAACCCGCTGAGCCATCTGTAGCCCACAATGACGTAGTACTCCTCTCTCTCTCTCTCTCTCTCTCTCTCTCTCTCTCTCTCTCTCTCTCCCTCTCTCTCTCTCTCTCCCTCCCTCCCTCCCTCCCTCCCTCCCTCCCTCTCTCTCCCTCTCTCTCTCTCTCTCCCTCCCTCCCTCCCTCCCTCTCTCTCTCTCCTGTCTGAACTTTGCAGCATGCCATGTATTATTCACACCTGATATTTAAATGTGATTCCATTACGCGGCCTTCTATATGCCAGCAAACCCTGAACAGCACATAATGGGGACGACATTTGACATGACAAGAGCACTGTGCAAAAAAACCCCAGTTTGAATAGACGGTTTGGCAAATAATACAATGCTAGTTCCAAATACTGCAACTCTCAATTGGATTGCGTGCATGGTAGAGTTTACTTAAAGGGGCAATCTGCAATTCAAACAAAAACAAAATTCAAGTGGTCACCTCGCCACTGGTTTTGGTAAATATGAGGGATGGGGCTGGAGAAATGTAACCACTTTCAAATTCATAGACAGAGCTATGAATGCAGGGACTGGCTATCTATGATAGTACGATCATAGTTTTATGTTTTTAAGCTATACAGTGTTTGTTTACAGTTGTATTGTTTATAAATATTGGAGTAAAACAAGATTATACTGTATTTTGGGTTCTGATGTGGTATGACCTATCACTATAAGTGATATTCTTCAATAATCAATATAATACACGTACTGTATAAATCCAAAAGTGGATGTAGCAACTACAGATTGCCCCTTTAACTCTGGTTAAATAATCTCCTCCTTATAAGGCACATCGTTGAAGCAAAGCTTCAAATTAAATCACGCTGCAGATTGTAATGTTACGGTGCAGATTTTTTTTGTACAGATCTATGCTCGTATGTGTGACTAAAATGTCGCCCACAGCCTTAGAAGCAAAACACTGTCGCAACACCTCTCCCAGAGCTATCTATTATATCAGCTGTATCAGTGGTGGAATCCAGTGTTGTACAGGCATCCCTATTCTGGTTAACCTATAAGAACACAGGGCTTAAGACCACAGAAAATATATTTTTCTGACTTCCTCTGACTGCTGCTAACACCCACCCACACACACACACACACACACACACACACACACACACACACACACCTCCACACACACACACACACACCTCCACACACACACACACACACCTCCACACACACACACACACACACACACACACACACACACACACACACACACACACACACACACACACACACACACACACACACACACACACACACACACACACACACACACCTCCACACACACCCACACACACACCTCCCCACAAAGACACAGACAGGCCTGGGTGTTAACCTTTACCCAGCTAAGAAGACAGTAAGTGGGTGTTGATACCACACTGAGTGAAAAGTAGAATGAAGAGAGAGAGAGAGAGAATGAGAGAGAGAGTGAATGAGAGAGGAAAGGATTTTGGAAGAAAATGTGCTTTCTATGAACTGACAGGACAGGTTGGCGCAGGAGAAGACTAAGTTGAAATGAGCGCGTAATGTTGTTGTTAATGGTTGATAATAATCATAAAAATATTATTAGTGAAAATCTGAGTTTTACCCCGGTATCTTACGACAGGCATATAACAGGTAGCCTCTTTAAGGAAGCAAATAATAATAACAAATAACAAATAATAACAAATAATCATCTTGTCAACGCCACAAGGACAACAATTTAACTATAGCATACTGTGTGTCATATCTACTCCTAGTGGTTAGAGTGTTGGGCCAGTAACCGGAAGGTTGCTGGATCAAATCCCTGAGCTGACAAGATAAAAATCTGTCTTTCTGCCTCTTGAGCAAGGCAGTTAACCCAATGTTCCCCGGGCGCCGAAGACATGGATGTCGATTAAGGCAGCCCCCCGCACCTCTTTGATTCAGAGGGGTTGGGTTAAATGTGGAAGACACATTTCAGTTGAATACATTCATTTGGAAAAATAGCTAGGTATCCCCCTTTCCCTAATTCTAATCAGTTGAAATCCTTCACCAGCAGAATTACTGGTCAGCATAAGGCACCCTGCTCAGAAATGATGTACTACTGCCCTCTTGTGCTTAACAGAAGCATTACAACTTTTTTGCAACATTTGTTTCACTGAGCTTTGACATTGATAGATAACCCAACCAAAACCAATCTCTCTTACCTTTGTAGTTTCTGTCATCTATGGCAAGCAAATAGAAAAGGCAAAATTACATTTGTTAATAGTAAAATTGATTTGGTGACTGGTAGTGTACGTAAATGCAACACTAACACTGTGTGATGTTTGTGAATTGTTTCATTCTTCATGGATTGATGCGCTATACGTGTTACTCACTCCACATGTACAGTACTCCATGCTCCTTGAATTAACATCAGTATGTGGGCTACTTTTACTGTATTGTCTGTATACCCTGTGGAAGTGACGGCCATTTCCACTTTTCTTTTCTTTTTTTCTTTTGATTGATTTCACCGTTATTTAACCAGGTAGGCCAGGTAGGCCAAGCTCTCATTTACAACTGCGACCTGGCCAAGATAAAGCAAAGCAGTGCGACAGAAAACAACAACACAGAGTTACACATGGGATAAACAAAGTAAGTCAATAACACAATATAAAAATCTATGTACTGGTGTGCAAAAGAGCAAAAATAAGTAAATTAAAACAATATGGGGATGAGGTAGGCAGTTGGAAGAGCAATTTACGGATGGGCAATTTACAGATGGGCTGTGTACAGCTGCAGCCATCGGTAAGCTGCTTTGACAGCTGACACTTAAAATTAGTGTGGGAGATTTAAGTCTCCAACTTCAGCGATTTTTGAAATTCGTTCTAGTCATTGGCAGCAGAGAACTGGAAGGAAAGGCAGCCAAAGGAGGTGTTGGCTTTGGGGATGACCAGTGAACTATACCTGCTGGAGTGCGTGCTACGGGTGGGTGTTGTTATGGTGACCAGTGAGCTGAGATAAGGCTTGGCTTCACCTAGCAAATACTTATAGATGACCTGGAGCCAGTGGGTCGACGAATATGTAGAGAAGGCCAGCCGACGAGAGCATACAGGTCGCAGTGGTGGGTGGTATATGGAGCTTTGGTGACAAAATGGATGGCATGGTGATAGACTGCATCCAGTTTGCTGAGTAGAGTGTTGGAGGCTATTTTGTAAATGATATCGCCGAAGTCGAGGATCGGTAGGATAGTCCGTTTTATGAGGGTATATTTGGCAGCGTGAGTGAAGGAGGCTTTGTTGCGAAATAGGAAATGTTGCGAAATAGGCCGATTCTAGATTTAATTTTGGATTGGAGATGCTTAATATGAGTCTGGAAGGAGAGTTTACAGTCTAGCCAGACACCTAGGTATTTGTAGTTGTCCACATATTCTAAGTCAGAACTGTCCAGAGTAGTGATGCTAGTCGGGCAGGCGGGTGCGGGCAGAGATCGGTTGAAGAGCATGCATTTAGTTTAACTAGCGTTTAAGAGCAGTTGGAGGCCACAGAAGGAGTGTTGTATGGCTTTTTCGCTCGTTTAGAGGTTTGTTAACACAGTGTCCAAAGAAGGGCCAGATGTATACAGAATGGTGTCGTCTGCGTAGAGGTGGATCAAGGAATCACCTGCAGCACGAGCAACATCGTTGATATGTACAGAGAAACGAGACGGCCTGAGAATTGAACACTGTGGTACCCCCATAGAGACTGCCAGAGGTCCGGACAACAGGCCCTCCGATTTGACACACTGAACTCTATCTGAGAAGTAGTTGGTGAACCAGGCCAGGCAGTCATTTGAGAAACCAAGTCTGCCGATAAGAATACAGTGATTGACAGAGTCGAAAGCCTTGGCCAGGTCTAATGAAGACGGCTGCACAGTCCTGTCTTTTATCGATGGCGGTTATGATATCATTTAGTACCTTGAGCGTGGCTGAGGTGCACCCGTGACCAGCTTGGAAACCGGATTGCACAGCAGAGAAGGTACGGTGGGATTAGAAATGGTCAGTGATCTGTTTATTAACTTGGCTTTCGAAGACTTTAGAAAGGCAGGGCAGGATGGATATAGGTCTATAACATTTTGGGTCTAGAGTGTCACCCCCTTTGAAGAGGGGGATGACCACGGCACCTTTCTAATCTTTAGGGATCTCAGTCGACACGAAAGAGAGGTTGAACAGACTAGTCATAGGGGTTGCAACAATGGCGGCGGATAATTTTAGAAAGAGAGGGGCCAGATTCTATAGCCGAGCTGATTTGTACGGCTCCACGTTTTGCAGCTCATGTCCCAAAATCTCTTGAATGGGCTTCAAGATTATATCATAAAATTCAGGAAAACGCTGTCATTTAATATATTTACACTACCAGTCAAAAGTTTTGGCACAACGACTCATTCCATTTTCTACAATGTAGAATAATAGTGAAGACATCAAAACTATGAAATAACACATATGGAATCATGTTGTAACCAAAAAAGTGTTAAACAAATCAAAAATATATTTTATATTTGAGATTCTTCAAAGTAGCCACCCTTTGCCTTGATGCCAGCTTTGCACACTCTTGGCGATAAGAACCAGTTAGTTACAGGCCGTCTAATGTTTTATATCTCAGATTACAGTTTTTTTTGCCAGCCAGTACTTTTTGAAAATGAAAACAATATATAAAATAAATGGAGACCTGCAAGCTTTCGAAATAGAGAAATATACAGTTGATTGGTGGGAGATGTAGTTCATGTGTGTAGTTCAAATGAGATGGTTGTAAATTCTCGGCTTCGTGCTTCTTCTTCGGCGTCAAATACGTTGAAGTAAATTCATACCAAAATACATATACATTTGAACAAAACATTCTTAGCCTACAAAACAAGAACACAGATGTAAAATTGATGTCACTTTCATTGGGTATTACACAATCATTCACAATTATTCATAAAATATGGCTTGTGTCCACCAGGTGGCAGTACTATAACTCCCTGTTTAAGACAAGTACACAGAACAGGGGGATGAATGTCAATTGGATTTCTTGGATTTCTCGCATCCTCCCTTCTTGTCTCCTTCTCAGAATGAGGAGAGGAACCGAGGTGAGGAACCTCTGATCTTCTCCGCCGTTGTGTTTTGAGAAGGAGGCAAGGAGAGAGGATGCGAGGAGTCAAGGAAATACAATTGACATTCATCCAAAGAAGCTGAATACTTATCATTTCTACCTATACACACCTATGATTTGCACACAAAACAAAGCATATACACCATTGTAGAATACATGCATGGACACACAACTATAATGACAATATATCAATGTACACTGAGTGTACAAAACACTAGGAACACCTGCCGTTCAACGCTGCTGGGTTTTTCACTCTCAACAGTTTGTATCAACATTGGTCCACCACCCAAAGGACACCCAGCCAACTTGACATAATTGTGGAAAGCATTGGATCCAAAATGGCCCAGCATCCCTATGGAACACTTTCAACACCTTGTAGAGTCCATGTCACGACAAAATGAGGCTGTTCTGGGAGAAAAAAGGGTGCAACTCAATATTAGGAAGATGTTCCTAATGTTTTGTACACTCAGCGTATATTGGTTTGTCTATGTATGTTTCCATGGAGTATGTGTGTTGTTTCTCCATTTCAAAGCTAAACCAAAGCATTTAATATCAACACTAATATCACAAATGAATAACAGGAAAAGATTGGGATTCCATTCCGCACTTACAGAGGCAGACAGGTTTGGGTGAGTCCCATTTGCCCAGCTTGGTGCAGTGTGTGATGTTCCTGCCCTCCAGCATGAAGCCAGCGTGGCAGCTGTAGTGCAGCACGGTGCCCTCCACCGGTGGCCCAGGGGGCTTCAGCGCCACCCTCCCATTCTCCAGGGACGTCCACACACGAGGGCACAGCAGCACTGGGAGAGAGATGGGCAGAGTAGTGGGGGAGGAAGGTTAGTGGGAATGACAGCAGTCATATTTACAAGACATGTACTAACTGCCAGTGTGTCTCTGCTCTCTTGCCAACTCCTTATGGAACATATATGGCATGACAATTCTATAAGGAGTTGGCAAGAGAGCGGAAAACAGATTGGCACCCAGGCTACTACGGTACCAGCGTTCATTTTGGCAGCTTTTTTCTATTTAGTTTTAGTCTTCAAAAATATTTCAGTCACATTTTGGTAATTTCCTTCTTCGTTAGTTTTAGTTATTATCAGTTGACAAAAAGAATTGGACAATTTTTGTTTCGTTTTAGTCACATTCATTTTAGTCTGTGCATTTTTTTCAAATTAAATAATTAATACACCACATGGCCAAAAGTATGTGGACACCTGCTCGTCGAACATCTCATTACAAAATCATGGGCATTAATGTGGAGTTGGTACCCCCTTTGACCATTATTGGTACCCCCTTTGACCATTATTCCTCCTGCACCAAACTTTAAAGTTGGCACTATGCATACGGGCAGGTAGTGTTCTCCTGGCATCCGCCAAACCCAGATTAGTCAGTCGGACTGCCAGATGGTAAAGTGTGATTCATCACTCCAGAGAATGCGTTTCCAATGCTCCAAAGTCCAATGGTGGCGAGTTTTACACCACTCCAGCCGACACTTGGCATTGCGCATGGTGATCTCAGGCTTGTGTGCGGCTGCTCGGCACTTACAGCTGACCAGGGCATCTCTAGCAGGGCAGAAATATGACAAACTGAATTGTTGGAAGGTTGGCATCCTATGACGGTGCCATGTTGGAATGTTGCTGAGATCTTCAGCAAGGCCATTCTACCGGCAATGTTTGTCTATGGAGATTGCATGGCTGTGTGCTCAATTTTATTCAAATGTCAGCAACGGGTGTGGCTGAAATAGCCGAATCCACTCATTTGAAGGGGTGTCCACATACTTTTGTATATATCATGTATTTACCTCTTACTTCCATCATGTGCACATTCAGCTAGACTTGTCCAACTAGGCCTACTATCCCTGAATATAGCTGACACATTGCTATTGCGGCCGATTGTAACCAATGTCAGCCATGATTTACCATATACAGTGGGGCAAAAAAGTATTTAGTCAGCCACCAATTGTGCAAGTTCTCCCACTTAAAAAGGTGAGAGAGGCCTGTAATTTTCATCATAGGTACACTTCAACTATGACAGACAAAGTGAGAAAAAAATCCAGAAAAATCACATTGTAGGATTTTTTATGAATTTATTTGCAAATTATGGTGGAAAATAAGTATTTGGTCAATAACAAAAGTTTATCTCAATACTTTGTTATATACCCTTTGTTGGCAATGACAGAGGTCAAACGTTTTCTGTAAGTCTTCACAAGGTTTTCACACACTGTTGCTGGTATTTTGGCCCATTCCTCCATGCAGATCTCCTCTAGAGCAGAGATGTTTTGGGACTGTTGCTGGGCAACACGGACTTTCAACTCCCTCCAAAGATTTTCTATGAGGTTGAGATCTGGAGACTGGCTAGGCCACTCCAGGACCTTGAAATGCTTCTTACGAAGCCACTCCTTCATTGCCCCAGTGGTGTGTTTGGGATCATTGTCATGCTGAAAGACCCAGCCACGTTTAATCTTCAATGCCCTTGCTGATGGAAGGAGGTTTTCACTCAAAATCTCACGATACATGGCCCCATTCATTCTTTCCTTTACACGGATCAGTCGTCCTGGTCCATTTGCAGAAAAACAGCCCCAAAGCATGATGTTTCCACCCACATGCTTCACAGTAGGTATGGTGTTCTTTGGATGCAACTCAGCATTCTTTGTCCTCCAAACACGACGAGTTGAGTTTTTACCAAAAAGTTATATTTTGGTTTGATCTGACCATATGACATTCTCCCAATCTTCTTCTGGATCATCCAAATGCTCTCTAGCAAACTTCAGACGGGCCTGGACATGTACTGGCTTAAGCAGGGGGACACGTCTGGCACTGCAGGATTTGAGTCCCTGGCGGCGTAGTGTGTTACTGATGGTAGGCTTTGTTACTTTGGTCCCAGCTCTCTGCAGGTCATTCACTAGGTCCCCTGTGTGGTTCTGGAATTTTTGCTCACCGTTCTTGTGATCATTTTGACCCCACGGGGTGAGGTCTTGCGTGGTGCCCCAGATCGAGGGAGATTATCAGTGGTCTTGTATGTCTTCCATTTCCTAATAATTGCTCCCACAGTTGATTTCTTCAAACCAAGCTGCTTACCTATTGCAGATTCAGTCTTCCCAGCCTGGTGCAGGTCTACAATTTTGTTTCTGGTGTCCTTTGACAGCTCTTTGGTCTTGGCCATAGTGGAGTTTGGAGTGTGACTGTTTGAGGTTGTGGACAGGTGTCTTTTATACTGATAACAAGTTCAAACAGGTGCCATTAATACAGGTAACGAGTGGAGGACAGAGGAGCCTCTTAAAGAAGAAGTTACAGGTCTGTGAGAGCCAGAAATCTTGCTTGTTTGTAGGTGACCAAATACTTATTTTCCACCATAATTTGCAAATAAATTCATTAAAAATCCTACAATATGATTTTCTGGATTTTTTTCTTCTCATTTTGTCTGTCATAGTTGAAGTGTACCTATGATGAAAATTGCAGGCCTCTCTCATCTTTTTAAGTGGGAGAACTTGCACAATTGGTGGCTGACTAAATACTTTTTTGCCCCACTGTAAGCTACGAAGCCTTGGCTATAGAGGTTAAACAATTTAGCTATACAGCTCTTTTCTCCCAATCATAACCATTGGATGGGGGTAAATAACAGTGATTCCTTTAAAAGGGGGAGAATCTGAGCTTTCCAACAATGCCAGAATTATTACTGTACTCCTTACCTTGTCTCCAGGCTCCAATTGCTGACGCATAGAGCCTGGTAACAGTGGGGACCGTTTGGGATTTGCTGAGTGACATGATAATCAATTCAAATTCTGAGCAAATCACACGACTATGAGGAGTGGCTCCAAATCGAGGCAGAAAAGTTTTGTTATGGTGCATCACATATCACCATTCATGCTAATAGCTAGCCAATGTAACTCTGCTAGCTGTCCTGTAACACAATGTCACTGAATGCTGTTTATACACTTCAGATATAGCAGACTCTGGAATATCCATATTGCACGAGCTAATCGAGTTCTCTTTGTTGCCCCCGGATGCAGCACACTTAGAGGGAGGTTCTAAGGGTTGCGCTAGATGGTGATGGGCTGAGAGATCAGCCAATTAAAAACAGTGGTTGTTTCGTCCGCTCCTGCCATAGGCTTCCTGTCAAGTCCCGTTCTGAGGCGTTCGGAAACCAGATGGTTCGACAGAAAGAAAGCCAGGCGGTCGGCTAATACTCCTAATACTCAGCAAATAGCATTAATATTTCCAATCTGAAACACACTGCGCTCACATTTGCTGACAATGAGAGGATCAACACAGATGAAGAAGGCGACATGGGAAAATAGAGCTCCCAATCTGATGTGATCAAAGCAAAAAATAGTCTACATTGAAATAAGAGAGATTAAACATGATTGTTTCTAGTAAAGGTTAGTTACAATTGAAGTGTCTTGGCCTGCTGGCTATGCATCAGTTTAAAAAAAATGATGGGTGACTGAAGTGACATGTGTGGGAGAGCTGGGCAGATCAGCTCAATCAGACCATGCAACTGAAAGACGTTCATTCTGCCAAAGAGAGGATTGCATTACATATTCTGCAAAGGCATGCATATTTATGATTGGAAAAAAACAGATGAAAAGGAGCTTCATGTCAATTTGAATGTCCATTTGTCTCATGTGGAATTCTCATATCGTTACATTTTCATCAACTGAAATGAAAACTAATTTGTTACCATTTTCATTTTTTTTTTTTTTTATGTCTTCTCGTTATCGTCATTCGTTTTCATCAGGAAAAATAGGTTGTTGACAAATATTTTGTCATAGTTATTGTTGATGAAATGATCACTAAGTTGCAGAGCAGAGTGGCGCACAATAATCAATGATACATCAAAGATATCCTTAAGTGGTAGCAGTAATATAGTCTAGTCAATCCAGGGATTCCCTCTGACAGGCATTGAAGAGGGAATTTACCCTTAGATTTACCCTTAGAGTGACACTGAAGTCAAGCGGGTAGGCTGTAAATAAAGTAGAGAGTACTTACAACATCTGCTGTGCAGTGTGATGTCGGTCCATGTGCCGTTGGGAAGGCACTTCCTGACCTTAGGGCCCACTATGACCCTGTTCCCCCTGCAGATGTACTCTATCTCGTAGTCCACTGGTAGGATCTGCACATTGCGGATCTACACACATAAATAGATGACATAGATTGATGTTTAGCTATGTCTTTAAATATGTACATCACCTGACTAATGAGTAATTTTTCCTATAGGCTTGCTATGATTAGGACAACAACAACATAGTAGACACTAAATATGGCCCATGCTAGAGAGAACCAAAGGGGCGATTACGTCAGAATTGACAAGAAAATATATGAGCTATTTCTACTTTATCTAGGGTTGGATATGATTAAAGGTAGTACTGATAGTACTGTGATAATAGTGATAGTACTGTGGTAGGAGTGATAGTACTGTGATAGCAGTGATAGTACTGTGATAACAGTGATAGTACTGTGATAATAGTGATAGTACTGTGGTAGGAGTGATAGCACTGTGATAGTAGTGATAGTACTGTGATAAAAGTGGTAGTACACTCTTAGAAAAAAGGGTTCCAAACAGGTTCCTCGGTTGTCCCCACAGAAGAACCCTTTTTGGTTCCAGGTATAACTCTTTTGGGTTCCTTGTCGAAACCCCTGTGGAAATAGTTTTACCTGGCACCAAAAAGGGTTCTTCAAAGGGTTCTCCTATAGGGACAGCCAAAGAACCCTTGTAGGTTCTAGATAGCACCTTTTTTTCTAAGAGTGTACTGTGATGGTATTGAGAGTACTGTACCTGTTCTTGTGTCAGGCCTCTGTAGCGGATGCCTCCATCTCTGGGAGGACGGATGATGGCACAGCCTAAACAGGAGACAGGAGAAAGACATGATGAGTGGAAGAATAATCACTTACAGTAGTCTACATTACAGTCATGAGATATATTACACTTCAATTATAATCATCACTTCATCTAATGCCTTCCTCCATTCATTCAACAACATTGTGAGGATGCTCCATTTAGGTCATTTTGCAATCTCCACGGTTTACTGCTAACACACTTACACAAACACAAGTTGCACGCACATGTACACACACAAACACAATCATTACCTCCAGTTGTTGAATTATGCATGGCCACAACAAGAGATGGCAGAGCATACAGAATTATAAGAAACAATAGCTGTGCCATTTCTGAATCTGGAGAGAGAGAGAGAGAGAGAGAGAGAGAGAGAGAGAGAGAGAGAGAGAGAGAGAGACTACAGGATTAAATAAGAAGATAATGAAATTAAGCGACAGAGAGGGAAGGTAGTTTTAAACAGCCTTTACACAGTAGTACAGTCATTATATTGTAACAAAAACCTCAAGTTCATTGGAGGAACCAACATTCATAATGGGACAGTCTTAACACATACACTACAGGTTAAACATTTTAGAACACCTACTCATTCAGGGGTTTTTCTTTATTTGTACTATTTTCTGCATTGTAGAAAGACATCACAACTATGAAATAACACATATGGAATCATGTAGTAACCCAAAAAGTGTTGAACAAATCCAAATATATTTTATGTTTGAGATTCTTCAAATAGCCACCCTTTGCCTTCACATCGGCTGATGTAAAAAGGACTTTATAAATACATTTGATTGACGACAGCTTTGCCCACTCTCAACCAGCTTCACCTGGAATGCTTTTCCAACAGTCTTGAAGGAGTTCCCACATATGCTTGTTGGCTGCTTTTCCTTCATTCTGCTGTCCAACTCATCCCAAACCATCTCAATTTGGTTGATGTCAGGGGATTGTGGTGGCCAGGTCATCTGATGCAGCACTCCATCACTCTCCTTCTCTGTAAGATAGGCCTTACACAGCCTTGAGGTGTGTTGGGTCATTGTCCTGTTGAAAAACAAATGATAGTCCCACTAAACCCAAACCAGATGGGATGGCGTATCGCTGCAAAATGCTGTGGTAGCTATGCTGGTTAAGTGTGCCTTGAATTCTAAATCAATCACAGACAGTGTTATCAGCAAAGCACCCCCACACCATTACACCACCACCTCCATGCTTCACAGTGGGAACCACACATGCGGAGATCATCCGTTCACCCACACCGTGTCTCACAAAGACATGGTGATTGGAACCAAAAATCTACAATTTGGACTCCAGACCAAAGGACAAATTTCCACCAGTCTAATGTCCATTGCTCATATCTCTTGGCCCAAGCAAGACTCTTCTTATTATTGGTGTCCTTTAGTAGTGGTTTCTTTGCAGCAATTCAACCATGAAGGCCTGATTCACACAGTCTCCTCTGAACAGTTGATGTTGAGGTGTGTCCAGTCATGATGGACTGTTGTTTCTCTTTGCTTATTTGAGCTGTTCTTGCCATAATATCGACTTGGTCTTTTATCAAATAGGGCTATCTTCTGTATACCTGCCCCCCCCCCCCCCCCTGCATTCCAGGTGACTCCCTCGTGAAGCTGGTTGAGAGAATGCCAAGAGTGTGCAAATCTGTCATCAAGGAAAATGGTGGCTACTTTGAAGAATCTCAAATATAAAATATATTTTGATTTTCACTATTACTCTACAATGTAGAAAATAGTTTTTTTTAAATGAATGAGTAGGTGTTCTAAAACTTTTGACCGGTAGTGTAATTCATAACAATCGACAAGGACAACCCAGATGATCATCTAAACTAGTGACCAAACAAAAACATACACCAACCTTCATATGTACACTATTCATCTAGTAACAAAAACCTCACCTACAGCAGTTTAGTGAGTAGTACTCCTACCACTAAAGACCAGTGTGTTAGTTGTTACTAATATGTACTCGCTCCATACGCTATAATGAGACAGTATGAGAGCAGAACTCACTCTGCCATAACCCTTTGCATAATGGAGTGGGGTAGGTCAAGACCGCTCACTCATTCCAACAGTGTGCTTTCAGTGCTAACACAGCCGACACACCAGCCATACGAGTGTATACTAAAGTATAAATACACCTAAATATAGCCACTCGTTTGAAGTGCTGAATAATGAATGCAACTTCATCATGTTGTCACACAGAGAGAGAGAGAGAGAGAGAAAGAGGGAGAGATAGAGAGAGGAACAAAGCTCCACAGTGAGACAGATGGTGGGAAGGAAGGGAAGGGTAGTGGAGGAAGACAGACAGACACTGTTGGATACTTCATTAGCATTATGGTGAATTTATAGAGCACTAACAAGAGCATGCAGGAGGAGACAGACACGGAGAGAAAGAGAAAGAGAGAAAAGGTGGGAAATGCAATGAAAAGTATGTGTGAGACAGAGACACAGAGAGAGAGAGAGCGAGCGAGGGACAACACAGTGGGAGACACTCCTCACATACTGAGAAACATAAAAGCAAACTGTGTGAGCGTGGTATGGATCAGACAGCTTAAAATATATCAAGCTAGCCAGCTTCATAAATATTATGGTAATGTCAGTGGCCTATATTAAATCAACAAGCTGTGCTGTAGCTTTAGGTGCAGAAAAATTAATTGCAGCACCATGGACAGCGGATGTATCTGAACAAAAGATTCCAACTGGGACGAGCATAGAGAAACAGATATTTCAGGACCATGGACAGCACCCACGGCATCACAGATACGTATCTAAGCCAGAGACCAAAACGGCGACACACAACATTTCATCCAAGAGATGTAGTTTATTTATTAAGCAAGCCACATCTGATATGCTATTAGAAAAATGCTAAAGCAATTGAAAAATAACCATATGTTTACAATGGTGTGCAGGTGGATTTAAACATCGAGACACGTTCACTGGACTGATATCGCCTACAAACGCTTTAATGAGGGTCGCTCTTAGGGTGCTACCAACAGTAGGCTACTGGTAATTGCTGGTCCGTGTTGACACGGCCGGGAATCCTTGACGGCCTATCGAAGAAGGCCAGCCCTATATCCGTTTGCAGAATTCAGATTTGAGAAGTTCGGATTTCATGTCAATTCTAGCATGCCATTCATTCCCATAGCCTAAAAACATTCACTGAAAATGTGCAAAATATGTCTAAAGATAAACTCACGTCATTAATAGGTAGGACTGTGTGTTATATTATGCTACGATAAAAAAAAATGTAAAGTCGTTCCTGCTTGGCGAAACCTGTCATTTACGAGAATACAATTTACATAGGCTAGAGTAGACCTGTCATCTGAATACAAATATAATACAGTCAAATCTATGCAAGCTTGATTCCTTAGAATTATGCACGATTGTTTAGGTTGCATACTGAGTAAGAGATTGTAGCATGTAATCATGTGTACTTACAAATACTTTCAACGCGCTCAATCAAGATGACCGTATGTCCGTCGGTTGCGACTCGTTTGGGAACACCCAAATGTCGAATTATTTGGTCAAATGTGCTTCTTTGCAACGTATTGTATGGCTATGTTTTTATGGCTACAAATGTGCAATCCGGTCCCCATGCATAGGCTATACATTGAATGTCAAAAGCAACCGTATTAATCAGTCTATTGCCATCTACTTCAATTTCGTATGGTGAAAAGTCAGAAACGAATAATGTACATATAAATACACGCACTATATACAATCGCTTCCCCATGTACGACGAAACACCGAATCCTTACACTCCCCTCCCTTTTTTCTCTCTCAATACAATCTCCAGCTAATTCACGACGTCATGATGGAGAGACGTACGTAGGTAAGCCTACCGTGCGTAAAAGTACATTTCTCACGCACACTTATCCAAGATGCATGTTGAGGTATTGGCCCACGCCAGCAAATCGTGATCATGGCAAATCTAAGAGCTTTAATTTTATGATAAGCGTTATGGAGTTATCCTAATCGGTAAGTATTTCTAGGCAATAAGCAACATGGAAGATTCCCAAAATATGCAATTTGAGCCAGTATTAAGCCTTTGTATAAAGCCTTCAGATCCTATGTCAATAAAGCAGGAATAAGTCGTTTTTACAACATTGACCTCTATTTTCAGCTTTAGTAAAACCAGAGATGTTCTTATAACACAGGCTTTGGTACCCATCTCCCTCACCCTCCTCTCCTGACATCTATTCTGAGAGCACCCGACTCCTTCATATTTATATCCTGTTGAATAATTGAAGCAGGGGGATAAAAGATAACTCATCTCTTTTCCTGTCTCCTCCCAACTCTCTCGCTTTTTCTGCAAAACCCACATTTTTCTCCTCTTCTAAATCTGAAATTTAGTATCACAACCTCATCCTTAGATAGTGTTGAAGTACAGTATGAAGAAGACATATTGCAAAATACAATATATTGGGTCTAAAAATAGCAACATAAATCAAGATTCCTCTTATTTTATTGTTTAACTGTTTGATATTGCATACATGTAAATAACAACAGTGAACTGTACTATATAGCTGGGTGACACTACTGCACCACTTTATGAATAAATAAAGAGGAAGACAAATGGACAATGACTGAAGTGTTGAAAGCACAGAAATACAATTACTAGTCATTCTATTTCTATGGTTGAGAGAATGAGGGGAAGAGATGGATATATTGGAAGTATGTAAAGAGCGGGACAGACGGAGGTCAAATCAGGAATTCAGCAGATAACCAGCATTAAATAAAGATCCCTTTAAAATAAGATCCCTTTAAAATAACTATTCAAGGACATTCAAATACATTTGTACATTTCATTAGTTTCTCTATAATGTTGTAATTATACACAAACTTACATTTAATCTATTGAATACATTTCTTGTACCCTCCACTTTGCCAAAGCAGTACACAGACAACATATTCAAATTAATCAAATAAAAAAATAGAACAAGTCTAGACAAAACAGTGTTAGGATGACTCATAGATTATTCAAATTAATCATATTGTCAAAAGCATGTCCTTCATGGGAGTATTTCTCAACTGTTGACCACAGTTTAATACTGTATACACAAATTTGAACAGTATGCTGTTGCAGCCAGTGCTATGCTGTCTTTGTTTGCGTCGTACTGTGTCAAAGGCAAGGCACATTTCAGTTTACGACCCAGGTGGCTCTAAATAAACAATATATTGGGAAATATATTGGGAAATTATTTTATTTAAAAAATACTAAACAATAGGATCTTAAAATGATGGGCTTAAAATAGTCAAATATAATATTATGTCAGCGTGATCATTTATGAACAATTTACTCAATTTTTTTAGTTAGCCCTGAATACTAGTATACATATAACAAAAGTCCAAATAAATAGTCCAGAGTGCTTTCTGTCATCAAACAAGTTGTCAGAATGGAGTTTGTAACCCTCTTTAGTGTGTTTTGGGGTCCTTTTGATTCGAACCCTGAAACCAGGTTTCCAGAATATGAAAAAAAACATTTTTTAAAATTATTATAATAATATATTAAAAATCGAATTCTTCTAGCACTTTTTGCAATACACGTTTGAATTTATGTACTAAAATAAACAATATTTACAGTGTGAAACAAAAATCTAGATTCGACGTGCATATGAATTCACACATACTTTTTTGTTCCACAAGAACATTGTTTTTAACTTACACCAGAAATTCAGTTACGTCATTTAGATTGAATAGGGACCCCGTTTGTCACGTTTATTGTAGTCTCTTACTTGGATTGTTCCTTCATGCACTAGGACATACCTGTCTAAGGTTTCCTTATTGCCAGAATAAGGGAAGTAAAGCAGCTAATCTCAGAGGCATGTACGGTTTAGGAGTTTCAGTAGTGTTGTAATACGATGCAAAACCTGTCAGGTTCCTTATAATGTCAGGTCTTACTTGTCAGCGTACCTGTTCTTCATTACTACGTAGTATCATACACCCGTTTAAATGTGTTACTTTAGATAGGAAAATCAGATCTGCTCTCTTTGCCAGGATAATGAGCTAGCTAGACCGGACACTTGTTTTCTTTTCAATTGATAAACTATAAGCGAGAAGGACAGGTCTCACAAGCTGAAGCTCCTGTGATGTTGCTTCAGGAACTGCTGTTGGCGCTGCATTTGTCCTTCCCTTCTTTCTCTTTCCCTCCCTCCCCCGCTCTCCTCCCTCTCAATCTCTCCATCCTCCCCAGGCAGACTGCCCACATCGCTAAATTCCCCGAGGTGTTCGATGGAATCGCATTTCTCCAGGTCAGAAGCGATGGTCTGCAGACTGAAGACGGAGAGGGAATCTGACCCTGCTCTCTCTCCATGTGTCTCGGGCCTCTCTCGCCCGTTCTCCCTGTATTTCTCCACCAGCCCAATTTTCTTATCCACCACTCCGCTTATGTCCATCCTGTCAGTCTCTATTGCCCCTCCTCCACATGCCCCGCCCTCGGCACCACACACCACACTGTCCGACTCCGCCCCAATAGGGGGACTCCGCCCACCACAGGCCATGGTTTGTCCATCTTCCATATGGTCCCGTCCCCTCTGAGCGTGAATGGCCTCGCTGATTTGCTCCAGTTTGTGCAGGGCGACAGAGTAGCGGTTTTTCACTTTGGTCACATGCTCCTCCAGCTGCATCACTTTGGTTTTATGCTCCTGAAGTCACAGAAAACCCAATATGATGTAGATAAAGGACAGAGCAACATACAACATTAATTCCTCCTTGGTTTGAGGCCAAAAAGGGAACAATAACCAACAGGAGCGATCATGGATGGACATGACAACTCTGTATCAACCATTTCCATGCTTTTCTTACAATAACAGCTTGAAATTACATATATATATTAATTGCAACATATATTATACATAACCTTGATTGGGGAGGATGGGCTCGTGGTAGTGGATGGATTGGAATAAGTGGAACGGTATCGAATACACCAAACACATGGTTTCCATGTGTTTGATGGCATTCCATTTCCCCCATTCCAGACATTATTATGAGCCGTACTCCCCTCAGCAGCCTCCACTGTTATATATCAAATACAGTGCATTCAGAAAGTATTCGAACCCCTTGACTTTTTCCACATTTTATATCATTACAGCCTTATTCTAAAACGGATAAAATAGTTTTCCCCCCCTCATCAATCAACACACTATACCCCATAATGACAAAGCAAAAACAGGTTTAGACATTTCTGCAAATGTATTACCAATAAAAAAACAGAAATATAACATTTACATAAGTATTCAGACCCTTTACTCAGTACTAAGTTGAAGCACCTTTGGCAGCGTTTACAGCCTCGGGTCTTTTTAGGTATGACGCTACAAGCTTGGCACACCTGTATTTGAAAAGTTTCTCCCATTATTCTCTGCAGATCTTCTCAAGCTCTGTCAGGTTGGATGGGGAGCGTCACTGCACAGCTATTTTCAGGTCACTACAGAGATGCTCAATCGGGTTCAAGTCCGGGCTCTGGCTGGGCCACTCAAGGACATTCAGAGACTTGTACCGAAGCCACTCCTGCGCTTAAGGTCATTGTCCTGTTGGAAGGTGAACCTTCACCCCAGTCTGAGGTCCTGAGCACTCTGGAGCAGGTTTTCATCAAGGATCTCTGTACTTTGCTCCATACATCTTTCTCTCGATCCTAACTAGTCTCCCAGTCCCTGCACCTGAAAAACATCCCCACAGCATGCTGCTGCTGCTGCCACCCCCATGCTTCACCGTAGGGATGGTGCCAGGTTTCCTCCAGATGTAACACTTGGCATTCACGCCAAAGAGTTCAATCTTGGTTTCATCAGACCAGAAAATCTTGTTTCTCATGGAATTAGAGTCCTTTAGGTGGCTTTTGGCAAACTCCAAGCGGGCTGTCATGTGCCTTTTACTGAGGAGTGGCTTCCGTCTGGCCACTCTACCATAAAGGCCTAATTGGGGGAGTGCTGCAGAGATGGTTGTCCTGGATGGTTCTCCCATCTCTACAGAGGTACTCTGGAGCTCTGTCAGAGTGACCATCATGTTATCTTCCCTGACCAAGGCCCTTCTCCCTAGATTGCTCAATTTGGCCGGGCAGCCAGTTCGAGGAAGAGTCTTGGTGGTTCCAAACTACTTCCATTTAAGATTGATGGAGGCCACTGTGTTCTTGGGGACCTTCAATGCTGCAGACCTTTTTTGGTACTCTTCCCCAGATCTGTACCTCGACACAATTCTGTCTCGGAGCTCTACTGACAATTCCTTTGACCTCATGGCTTGGTTTTTGCTCAGACATGCACTGTCAACTGTTGGACCTTATATAGACAAGTGTGTGCCTATCTTTGTTTTTTGAAATGTACAAAACTGTCTAAAAACTTGTTGTCATTATGGGGTATTGTGTGTATAATTAATGAATTTAATAAATGTTATAATAAGGCTGTAACAACATGTGGGAAAAGTCAAGGGGTCTGAATACTTTCCCGAATGCACTGTAAATTATATATCTATGTACCTCAAGTATGTAGTTGAACTGGGCCTTGAGCTCGAAGTAAGGCTTGGACTTAATGATGGCCCTCTTGAGAGATTTCTGCAGGGTCTGGACTCGAGCCTCTGCCGTCTGACAAGAGTGGGTGACACGCATGTGCTCCCGTTCGCTGCGTAGGCGCTCCTCCTCTGCCTCGTTCACCTTGAGAACACAACAACACACAATATTAAGATGGGAAAACACCCCAATCAGTATCCTAACCCCCAACCAACCTAACAAAACAAACTTCCTAACTAATATAAACTAATCCAATTAAAAACAGAGTTTAGGCATAGAAGAAAACAGCTACCGGGGGGGGGGGGCATTCCTCCATGCAGATCTCCTCTAGAGCAGTGATGTTTTGGGGCTGTTGCTGGGCAACACAGACTTTCAACTCCCTCCAAAGATTTTCTATGGGGTTGAGATCTGGAGACTGGCTAGGCCACTCCAGGACCTTGAAATGCTTCTTACAAAGCCACTCCTTCGTTGCCCAGGCGGTGTGTTTGGGGTCATTGTCATGCTGAAAGACCCAGCCACGTTTCATCTTCAATGCCCTTGCTGATGGAAGGAGGTTTTCACTCAAAATCTTACGATACATGACCCCTGGATTTTTTTTCTCATTTTGTCTGTCATAGTTGAAGTGTACCTATGATGAAAACTACAGGCCTCTCATCTTTTTAAGTGGGAGAACTTGCACAATTGGTGGCTGACTAAATACTTTTTTGCCCCACTGTAAACTGGAATACTGCTTACACTGGTAGCTGGGGTTTCCCCATGTTGCCTTGGAAGTAGCATAGTTGACCAATATCCTGCCAAACTAATTTTAAACCAGTTTTAGTCATGGGGGAACATACAGTTGAAGTCGGAAGTTTACATATACCTTAGCCAAATACATTTAAACTCAGTTTTTCACAATTCCTGACATTTAATCCAAGTAAAAATTCCCTGTCTTAGGTCAGTTAGGATCACCACTTTATTTTAAGAATGTGAAATGTCAGAATAATAGTAGAGAGAATTATTTATTTCAGCTTTTAATTCTTTCATCACATTCCCAGTGGGTCAGAAGTTTACATACACTCAATTTGTATTTGGTAGCATTGCCTTTAAATTGTTTCACTTGGGTCAAACGTTTTGAGTCGCCTTTCAACAAGCTTCCCACAATAAATTGGGTGAATTTCAAGCCCATTCCTCCTGACAGAGCTGGTGTAACTGAGTAAGGTTTGTAGGCCTCCTTGCTCGAACAAGCTTTTTCAGTTCTGCCCACAAATTTTCTGTAGGATTGAGGTTCAAGGCTTTGTGATGGTCACTCCAATACCTTGACTTTGTTGTCCTTAAGCCATTTTGCCACAACTTTGGAAGTATGCTTGGGGTCATTGTCCATTTGGAAAACCCATTTGCGACCAAGCTTCCTGACTGATGTCTTGAAATGTTGCTTCAATATATCCACAAAGTTTTATTCCTCATGAAGCCATCTATTTTGTGAAGCACCCCCACAACATGATGCTGCCACCCCTGTGTTTCACGGTTGGGATGGTGTTGTTCGGCTTGCAAGCCTCCCCCTTTTCCTCCAAACATAACGATGGTCATTATGGCCAAACAGTTCTATTTTTGTTTCATCAGACCAGAGGACATTTCTCCAAAAAGTACAATCTTTGTCCCCATGTGTAGTTGCAAACTGTAGTCGTTTTTTTTTATGGTGGTTTTGGAGCAGTGGCTTCTTCCTTGCTGAGCGGCCTTTCAGGTTATGTTGATATAGGACTCGTTTTACTGTCGATATTGATACTTTTGTACCCGTTTCCTCCAGCATCTTCACAAGGTCATTTGCTGATGTTTTGGGTTGATTTGCACTTTTCGCACCAAAGTACGTTCATCTCTAGGAGACAGAACGCGTCTCCTTCCTCAGCGCCATGACGGCTGCGTGCTCCCATGGTGTTTGTAGTTGCGTACTATTGTTTGTACAGATGAACGTGGTACCATCAGGCATTTGGAAATTGCTCCCAAGGATGAACCAGGCTTGTGAAGGTCTACCATTTTTTTTCTGAGGTCTTGGCTGATTTCTTTTGATTTTCCCATGATGTCAAGCAAACAGGCACTGAGTTTGAAGGTAGGCCTTGAAATACATACATCCACAGGTACACCTCCAATTGACTCAAATTATGTCAATTAGCCTATCAAAACCTTCTAAAGCAATTACATAATTTTCTGGAATTTTCCAAGCTGTTTAAAGGAAAGTCAACTTAGTGTGTGTAAACATCTGACCCACTGGAATTGTGATAGTTAATTATAAGTGAAATAATCTGTCTGTAAACAATTGTTGGAAAAATTACTTGTGTCATGCACAAAGTAGATGTCCTAACCGACTTGCCAAAACTATAGTTGGTTAGCAAGAAATTTGTGGAGTGGTTGAAAAACGAGTTTTAATGACTCCAACCTAAGTGTATGTAAACTTCCGACTACAACTGTAGCTACTTGGCGGTGGGGTGGGAATTGTAAGGGAAATACTGATTAAATGAATACCAAATGAGCTCGCTCACATACTGATGAACACATTTATAATTTTAAATTGATGCAGTTATAGCAGTAGCTGGGGTTTCCCTTGTTACCTTGGAGGTAGCATGGTTGAGCATCTCCTGCCAGGTGGGGTCCAGGGTGTTCCTGCCGTCAGCCATGAGGCCCTGCTCTGCCACGTACACCATCTCCCTGGCAGCCGTGTGCATGGAGACGGCCCGTTCATAGCTCAGCGCTGCCTTCTGGGTCTCCTGCTGAGCCTGTGAGAGGGACAGCCAATCAGATACTGAGAAAACAGGGCATGCAGTTGCACAGCAACCAATCACGTGGGACAAACGATTAAACTGTTGTTGAGATTTGAGAAGTGGGACAAGCAGGTAAATGGCAAATACTGCATCGTGACCCATATTTTGATTCAGTGATAAAGAACTCTTGAAATGTGTTGTTGCAAATGCAACAAAATCCCACACAGTGCATGTACAACAGTACCTCCTTGGCAAGTCGACGAGCCTCATAGTAGGGCCTGGCCTTCTCGATGCAGGTACCAAGCTGGGAGCTGTGGGCGTTCAGTTTTCTGGCTGAGTCTGTGAGGATCTTCCTGTAACCTGATCTGGCATCCTACACATACACAAAAGGAATTCCTTATCAGATTTCATTGTAATGGGCATTTCTGATCATTCCAGATTAACAATGGGTTTACAGCAAGTTATGGGAATTGAAAATGAACTGACGATTGATTCTTTGGAAAAACCTGATCAGTACGGAAAGGGGTGATGTATGGGGCCAGATTTATCATGGGAGAGGTGATGATATCCACTTACATCCAAGTGCAGTTCTAGTTGGTTGATCTCTACACTGGCCTCGTTGAGGTGTTCCAACTCCTCCTGGAAACAGAAAATATATGGGGAAGCACAGGAGGAAGCAAATACTTTGATTCGTTGGTTTGTAACAACACAATCAGTTAATATTAGCTCTCTTGGAACCACTGTTACATTTGGTGGATAAACCCTGTTGATTTCAACCTGGATTAACATAGATTAATCACATCATAATATCAGAAAGAGTGGCATGTGCACAAACATTGATTTCATCCTCCTGAATTAGCCCTCGTGGACTGAGCAAAACATCACTCCACTGTTAAATTATCATAAGTAGGCTAATAGATCATTCAATACCACAGACTGCAGTGAATCTACTCATGCATTCAACTCATTTTGTAAAGCTTTAGCTATGTAGCATAGACCAGGAAATCCCATTGAGATCAAAATATATTATAAGGGTTCAGTCAATTTTTTCCCACCTGAATTCTGGGATCCAATTCCTCTTCATATGGGCTGTGCAGTTCACCTTCGTTCTTCTCTTTACACTCTTCTCCCTCGAAGGTGTCTTTCTCTTTGAGCACCGATTCAGCTGTATCTCCATTAATTTCTTTGTCATTTGGTTCCCCACCCTTCACCTCAGCATCCCCACCAGGGGTCTCTTGCCTCCATTCGCCCACTTCGGGGTCTCCTGAGCCGGCTGGGCTCACACGCAAATCTCCTGGCTCCATTCCAGGCCCAGTTAGCAAGCTAACCAAATAACGGTAGCTTTGCTTTTCTTTTTAGCCAACTAGCTGTGTTCTAGCCAGTTACTAACAGCGTTTTGTATGTGTGAGAATTTGATTAGGACCATAGGGAAAAAACTATTTTGACAGACAGCAAAGCTAGACTCTCTCTGGTGATTCAGTGTATCATTCAATCCCGCTAGTTTAGCCACAGGAGGCTAACGTGACGACACTACCAGTACAGTAGCTAACGCTAGCTCTACAGCTAGCTAACATTAGCACATTGCATTAAAACAAAACATTATTTTAAAAGATATTAACTGCAAATAACAGACATTAAAATTAAATATAGTCAATAAATAATGATATTTTTTCATCACCAGTAGTCTCTCCCCCATCTCTCCCACCTATAGCGTTCCGTCCACCGCTTGCTTGCTAGCTATGTGCTTACCTAGCAAAACAAAAGGTAAATAGAGAACGCTTACCTCGTCTTTTGGTTTGAACTCTTACTGGTTCCGTAGCCATGCCTCGTCTTACTTGCACGTTCCTTCTCGACAATAATAGAAGATAAGAATACGACCACAAAGTAAATGGCTAAGTAGTATACTTTTAGGATAAGTATAATACAGTTAGGCATAATTTATAGTCCATTATTTACACGTGTTTTGGGGAGCGGGTCAATTGTTTAAATTGTTCAATATTTAGTAGCCTTATGTGAGGTGGAGATCATTAAATATAAAAATATATACACTGAGTATACCTAACACTCCTAATATTGAGTTGCACCTCCCCCCTTTCCACATTTGTGTCAAGTTGGCTGGATGTCCTTTGGTGGTCCTTTGGTGGTGGACCATTCATGATACACACAGGAAACTTGAGCATGAAAAACCCAGCAGCTTTGCAGTTCTTGACACAAACTGGTGTACCTGCCACCTACTATCATACCCCATTCAAAGGCACTTAAATATTTTGTCTTGCCCATTCACCTGCTAAATGGGATTATAGATTTCACCTGGTCACATACACATCAGATGTTATTGCGGGTGTAGCGAAATGGTCAGTCTATGTCATGTAAAAGCAGGTGTCCTTCACGTGTATATACTGTATATTAATATGGCAAAGGAACCAAGGCAGAAACAAATGTCATAAACGGCAGTCGATTGGTAGAATTTAATTCCTTAAGTACATAACATACAGCATTTGTGATGTGTATCTTGCATTTAAATAAATACACACTTCAGTAGCCGTCTCTTTGGGGAAAAACATTAAGCATTATTATAACCAGGTTAAAAATAGTCAAAACAGTTCTCCAAAAGATTAACTAAATATTGTGAAGCAATACTTTAGGACCAATCACTAGTTGACCACCACCATTATTGAACACACCACAGATAATATATTTTTCATCTGACATAGATTAGTAAAAGATAGTCTCCCAGAAATTGACTGAGAATAATCACAGTGGATGTTGCATTGAATTTCATGTGCATGATTAGAGTATATAAAAAATACATCTCTGAAAATAATGACATCGGTACCTACCCTACTATCCCAACTCCACATTGCAAAAATATATTTATTTGAGTATGAAAAATCCTGAGAGTATGGGGAGAAAAATCAAACATCAGAAATGGAAGATAGAGGATAGGCATCTCATAATCTCACTATAGCTTAAAGCCAGGTCCACATCTGTCATTCATTGGACTCACTTATGTTGCCATAGTACTATCTGTAATGTGCAGAGCCCTTTCCTCTTCAGTCCTTTGTGTTTGTCATCAACTCCAGGTTGGGTCATACTTGCTCCATCCTGGAGGGGGTGCCAGGAAGATTCTTCTTCCCCTTGACAGGAAACTGACCACTCCCCGATACCCTGTCCGTGGGACCCCTGACTTTAAGTCCTCCATCACACCCAGGTTTTTGGCCAACACTTTGAAACCATCTTTGCTAGAGTAGTGTAGACAAAATGGACCCGCTCCTTTTAACTGTCCCCGTTGGACCTCTTCATATTTGACCAAAGGCGCACTGTAAACCTGCTTCTCAAAGATCTCCTTGTATTTCTCCTCCTTCAAGTAAGCCAGATCCAGCTTGGTGAAAGGCACAAATTCACTATTCAGTTTAATGTAGCGTAGGTATTTGTCATAAAATTGGCCTAGGCTCACACCTTTCCGTCCAAAGGTTAAAGTTCTGGATATTTCGGGTCGAATACAGGCTCGATCTCTGCGCTGATCTGGCTGACGCATCCAGTCATCCCAGAATGCACCAGGCCACTTCGGCTCCAGCTCTATCCAGAGTTCCTTGATCATCATCCAGCCTAGCCCAGGGAAGAAGTCTGTCCTGTACAGGAGGTCTGCTTTACCAGGGTCGACGTAGCCGTCCCGACCATTGTCATTCCAGGCAGACACACACCACAGAGACGGGTCAGATTTCAGGATTGGGTGAAGGGATCTGAAGTACTCAAAGAAATCTGGTGCCACCTAGTGAGAGAATGGAAAACAATGTTTTTTTAGTTGATCAACTGGCAACTAGAGAGGATGTAAACAATGACGAGCACAAAACAAATGAATTTAACATTTCACTTCAATGCATATTTCAAGTCTGAGTAGAGAAAATGATTACCTCCAAATCATCTTCCACAATAACAACAGAGGAATGTGAAAGAGAGTTGAACACCTGGTTGAGAGCCCAACGATAGTGCCTGGAGATTTTGTAGTAGCCCTGGAACTTCTTGTGTTCTGGTTTCACGGCAATATCTGACAGGTCTGGTTGTTTCAGGTGAGTTAACTGACTGCCATAAGAACCAATCACCTGTGCAGTCTCCGCATGCCCACAGTCCTGGCTGACTATAATTGGGTAGAGTTCAGGTGAGGGGCGGTACTCTATGAGTTTGTCCAGGCAGCGTTTAACAGTAACTCTGTTGCAGGCTATAACCAAGATGGGAATGACCACTTGAGGGGGGCCACCTCTGCTGGCGCCATTCTCATTGGGTTGTTCCCATAGTGACCGATGACCCTGTATCTGAAGCAGGATTTTTCTCTGCATTTCAAGCTCTGCCTCAAAGGCTTCTGCCATGTGGATCACATCCCCAGCCAAATCAGCCCCTCCTCGTCCTCCATCCATCTCCCTCTCCTCTCGACCAGACAGGGGTCGGCCCCACAGATAGAGGACCACGACGGCATTCCAGGCGACAAAGAGAAAAGCACCACAGAGAATAGCAGAACCTCTCTTACGGAGCATGGCCCAAACAACTTACGAGGGAAAGGAAGTTAGGAAGACTGGGTTTGTAAATAAGTTGTGACAAAGGAATGCAGAACACAAGAAGGACATGTGGAGAGGTTAATTGATTAGTTTAAATATTGTATTAAAAGTAATGAAAACATAAACAGGGTAACATAATTAGGTAAAGCTTGAGTCAAAAAAAGACAAGGAATATGTATAAGGTATGAGGGAAAAATTGAGGGAGAGCTGGATTCATCTTTGACAGGAGGTAGGTGAGCTGGTCAGGGGATGAAAGCGCTGGTCTTCAGTTCATACCTTCCCTGTCAATCTGAAATTATAACATTTATATAGATAAAACACAGGATTCAAAGCTAGTCAATTGACAAAGTCACTGTCACTTACATTAATCGAGTACAAAAGTATGAACTATAAGCCCACTGTAGATAGTTGGAGGGAAAGCCATATTGGAAAGGTGGCATTCATAGGCTAATCGATTTTTCTATCACCTGTAGCTAGCTCTCGCCACGCACCCCCGGAATGCGACAGATTTACTTTATTATCGGAGTAATTCATAAATGGTTTGATAACTATATTGGACCTTGGTAATCTTTCGACCGAATTGCTAGGCAGCTAATTTTAGACAGAACATTTAATTCCCAGAAATTAGCACTTACCTCCAGTTTCATAACGTAGAATTCGGTCTCTGTAGCCATTTCTTCCTTCGTTTCACTAACCTCTTCGATGACAATATGCAGGATCAATAAGCAAGTGAAGATGAAATAATGTATCGTCGTCACACTTTAATTTTGATTGTTTTTATTATCAAACGAACTTCATTTCGACAGTTTCATTTCTGCCATTTGTTTTCTCAAGACACAAGAGTGCAGACTTCCGGATAGCTAATTTTTTACCGGAAGTCCTGCCTTAACCGTCACCTTGAGAATTTACCCAACTGCACCAAATAGGGCTGAGCAAATCCAGTACGATTCATAGTCATTAAACTGTATCACCCTGTGTACTAGTCTTAAACATACCTATCTTAGATGCATGTCTTTTGGAGAGCGTTTTTTTGTCATGTTCTTAATGTTCTTCTATTTTCCAATAAATATTAATATTCCAGATATGTTCATATTTCATGAATGTCTTACATGGTAAAAATAATAATAAATAAGAGATGTTCATGTTTACAAATGCAAAAATACTGCATTCAGCACAAGGGCCTTTATTGATCATAGGCCTACTTACCATTGCATTTCCAGTAACTAATGGAAACCATAAGCAATCAATGGGCAAACATTTCAGGAGAATCACATTTTGCGTAGGCTATTATCTTCCAGACCACAAAATATGTCATTGTTCTTGGTTATTCATCAAAAAGGCCAAATTTGGCTTCGGCCCAATAAAGATAAATATCATGTTACTATACAATCACAGTTGACACCTGTCGAGAATCAACAGAAGAAAGTTGACCCTGGGCCTATGTCTCATTCTAGTAAGGTAATCTGGCATCATTATGTAACAGGATAGGCTTATATAATCACACACCCATGTGTGTGCACCTTTACTCGTGTGATACTAGATTCCTAACTCCTTTGTGTTCATGACAATACATGGAACATTTTGTGTTTCACAAGGGGTGAAATTATACACTGAGTGTACAAAACATTAGAAGCACCTTCTCTTTCCATGACATGGACCAGGGATGGGCAACTGGCGCATGCAGCCCGTGGCGCCCCTTTTGTAGGCCCGCTGAACTCAGTCGGGGTCTCAACTTACTGTTGAGTTAGAATACACACGGTGCAATTTCGAAATTTGGTTGTGCATCAGCGGTCACTCAATTAGCCCATGTCAGCCATTTTATTTAGATTAGTAAATTAGTCTAGCGGCCAGCTATCTTAAACTTGTAATAAGAATGGTCAAATGTTTTGTGGTCCCTACCCCCTCAAAGTTGTCCATCTCTGACATAGACTGACCAGGTGAATCAAGGTGAAAGCTTTGATCCCTTATTGATGTCACCTGTTAAATCCACTTCGATCAGTTTCGATGATGGGAGGAGACAGATTAAAGAAGGATTTTAAGCTTTGAGACAATTAAGACATGGATTGTGTATGTGTGCCATTCAGAGGGTGAATGGGCAAGACAAAATATTTAAGTGCCTTTGAACGGGGTATGGTGGTGCCAGGCACACCAGTTTGAGTGTGTCAAGAACTCCAATACTGCTGAGTTTTTCATGCTCAGCAGTTTTCCAAGAATGGTCCACCACCCAAAGGACAACCAGCCAACTTGACACAACTGTGGGAAGCATTGGAGTCAACATGGACCAGCATCACTGTGGAATGCTTTCGACACCTTGTAATCTTTGCAACTCAATATTAAGAAGGTGTTCTTAGTATTTTGTACACTCAGTGTACATGCAATGCAACCTGCAGATCAATAAAAGTCTACAAACAATTTAGAGTGTCAGGTGAAATCAAAAGGGCGTTAGATTGATTTGATGGAGTTTATAGCATGATTATTCCCTGAACAATATTTTAAAAATCTGTCAGATTTGTTGTTTATTTCTAACAATCCTCAGAGCTAACAGTGATATTTGGCTTTCATACAACAAAGCGATTGTCAAAACAACTGTGTGACTTATCAACTGATAATAAAACATGTCATCGTGCAACATGTCTCAAAGTCAGGTGCTTACTGTTGTAGTGTCTTTACTATCATTAACTGAAGACTGATAGTTTTTAACAAAGATTCTCTGTAATTAGTTACTGCGCGATCAACTGATTAATCACGTAACTAATTAACTAGGAAGTCGGGGCACCAAGGAAAAATATTCAGATTACAAAGTTATCATTTCCTAAAATAACTTTTCAGATATTTTATCTGATCAATTAGTCTTTGAATTAATGAATTATTTACTTTACCTCAAGTTAGTCTCATTCCAAACGTCGCAAATTGTTGGTTATCTGCACGAACCCAGTCTTTACTATGAGTTATCCATACATCAATTGTCTTAAATCATTTATTTATTACTAACTAAGTAATTCACTGAAATGCATAAACAAACAAACAAGGTAAATGTAATGATAGGAAAATGTGCCCTAGTGGACTAAACCGGTTTGCGGCTTGTTAGACAAAAAGGGGAAGTGGGGGTCGACTAAGAAGTCACTACAGCGTTAATAATTCTAACAATTGAAATGCTAATCCTTTACACATGAACGCTCACTCATTTGGGAACAATTGCAATCAATATATATATTTACGCTCAGTGTGTTGTCTTGATCGCTGGTGGTCTGCAACCTTTAGCCATCTCGTAATTGAGGTAAGCTCGGTCTGCTGATCGAAAACCCGAGTGGGGTTTTATTCGGAAGGGCCGAAGAGGGCTGTCCCAGGATGCCTGACCCTAACTGGGATCAGGGGCGGTCCTCTGATTTAGTTCAAATCAAAAGGGAATTGTATTTTTCTTCATTAAACAGTCCACAATCATATTACACAATTATACAAACTGTATAATACTCACTCATTCATCTTATTCAACAATTAGATGTAAACCTCATATCTGAGGCTATTATATAAACAGCGTTATGGTAATGTGGCCACACCGTCTCCCATGAGCTTCCCCAAGTTGTGACAAACGGACCAGTTTGTAGCTGGATTCTTCACCGATCTATACTTTCTCCGGAACATGAAATTTGTTTGTACCTCAAGTTCTGTGAGGTGGAAGGATTTCCTTTGTTCTCCATGAAAAACTACTCTCTATAACTGTGTCCATGAGGTCTTCTCAGGAATTTACGACATCTGACCACAGCAGCCTAGTTGTAGGAGGCAAGGGAGAGGCAGGGAGAGGGGGATGGGCTTGCTATACCGAAAGAGGCCAACGTCATGACACTGTTCAACGCCTTTCTGGAAGTCAGTTCCCCATACAAAGTGCTTTGGACATTCCACCCTGAGGCCTGGGAGAGTCGCCTATGCATATTTTGTGTGTGTGTGTATGGGTGTGTACTGGTGTTCAGGCCCTTAGTTGTGCCTGCCCTCTGAGGTCCTTTCTGCAGGGGACTGGGAGGTGTCAATCAAAGGCTGTTCATCAAAGGGACTTCCTCTTTGTCCATTCAATGACTCACCCTGCAAAACGGAACACAAATAGGCTACATTGTGAAGCATATTGTTTTGGACATATTTGTCATTACATTGGGGTATGGTTTTCATTGGGTATAGCACACAAATGTTCAGGGGTTCAGGCACAGTAGACCATGGCAAAGGCTTAATTATGAAATCTCAATTTTATTCACTCACCTGTTGAACACTACTTCTGACAGAGGTGCTTTTTCCTCTGATCAGGTGTGTGGTCTGTCCCTCCATGGCAGCTTCACCTACATCATTTGGCCTGGACCCGCAGAACAGTCCCAGTTTGATATGCATGATTTCAGACACAAACAGGGTGAAAAATAAGCACCTGTTCTTCAGAGTAGACCAACCATTTAGGATAAAAGCAGCGATCATATTTTCCTCTATTTCCTTAGTTATGGACACATTCAAAACGGCAGGGGAGGTTTCTATGATTTTGTCCCCCCAAAAATGTTCTTATAGTTCCTACGAGTAATGCCATTTTTCATTTTGGGCATTTGGCATATTCAAGGAGCTCGGGGCCCCTGGCGAGCAAATTATTGGCTCTGTAATCTTTGCTTGACAGGTATAATTTCCTGACTCATAATCTCTCGTTTTGCTGTTCGCCTCAGGTTTATATTCCACAGACACTCCATTTCCAAACTCAAGTCGATGTCCTTGAAAAAATTACTTCCATACTGAGGGAGTTCGTTTTGGCAGCACGGAATCGCATACCGCTCTGCAAGTCAGTCCGAGGCTGTATCCCGAGGTAGCAGGCCGCTTCTACTTTGCTTGATTCCTGGCTAGGATATTCCCACAACACCGTAGAATAGCAAACAAAGCAGAATCAGAAGGGGTAGAAGCCATCGTTCTTGATATTCTAGTGGTGACTGTCCGCAACGTTAATTATATTGTCACACATCTACCATAAATGTATGCAAGCACTGTAATTCAAGAGGAAAACATATCCATGTTTGATGACATACCGTTCGTTAGCTATTCAACCCGAACACTCGCACAGTTAGGCCAATATTCAGTTTGCGGCAGGGTCTTTCTGGACCGGGGTCTGGTTCACCCAAGCAGAAGCTCCGCCCGGGCCGGGGTCGTGAGTAGACTTTGTCAACGAGGGTGGATCAATGTGCAGAAAATGCATAGGCTACAAACTTTTTTGAGAGGAATGGCGAACAAGGTTTGGTCCCCGCACAAAGTTTAAATAGATTGAATAAAACTGGTTTAAATGGATTAAAATAGAATAGCCTATGGACAATTGATATAAAGTCACAATTTACAACACCTGGAATTTCTCTCTGGCTTACACAATTTAAAATATTTGAAAATACATTAATAATGACTGTTGTGATAGATTTCTGGAGAGATATAAACAGCTTATCTGAAATTGTTTGCCCTATTGCATGTCCCTCTATAAACACACACACACACACACACACACACACACACACACACACACACACACACACACACACACACACACACACACACACACACACACACACACACACACACACACAGAGAAAGAGAGACAACAATGCTATGTAATTACAATGCCTATTGTATGTGCATGGAATTACTTGCTTTAGCATCACTAAATAGGCCTATAAAGTGGGAACAAATAATGAATGTGTTAACCATAAGAATTGCTTACCATAATGAATTTACCATAAGAACATCAAATTAAATACAGGGCGTTCTGTTTAACAGTGGTTGAAATAGACATATGTCTATGTCAACACCTGCTTGTAGAAAAGGCAAAGACAAACTCGCATAGCCAGATTAGGTCAACTGGTGCCCCGAGCATCAGCAAAGTGTTTTGTTGTTTACAAAATGAGTCTTGTTTCTGCACTCACCACAATATTAACTGTTAGGTAACCGTTCAAACTTTATATTTTAATGATTAAGAGCACATTCCTTAAACAATTAATAAAACGCTTGCATGTTACACAACACATACACTTAGTCATGCTGTCAAATGTCACTGCCTCCTTTCCATTATGAAATATTTGCATGCAAGGTGCCTTGTAAGAGGTTTTTCTGTCACACTGACAACCATAGAATGGAAAACATAGCTACTGCAACTAAAACTAGTCATGAGTGACACTGTTTCACTGATACATACACCAAACATTAGGAACATCTTCCTAATATTGAGTTGCACCCCGGTGCGCCTGGCACCTACTACCATACCCAGTTCAAAGGCACTTAAATCCTTTGTCTTGCCCATTCACCCTCTGAATGGCACACATACACAATCCATGTCTCAAGGCTTCAAAACCCTTCTTTAACCCGTCTCCTCCCGTTATCGAAACTGATTGAAGTGGATTTAACAAGTGACATCAATAAGGGATCATAGATTTCACTTGAATTCACCTGGTAAGTATATGTAATTGCAAGAGCAGGTGTTGTTAATGTTTTGTATAGTGTAGCTTTCAGTAAAATGTTAAAACAGTACACACACACACGCACGCACGCACGCACACACACACACACACTGAACCTGTCAGGAAATAGTATAAAAACGAAAATAAAATTATTCTCTAATGGGACTAAAAGAGGAAGGTGCAACCAAGGTACCGATAGGCAAAGATCTTATCAGAAATCAAATCAGCACATTTGGTTTTACTGTAAGGCAACGTGTATGTACGTGCAACGTGCATGTAACATGGCACTGGGTCTATTGGAAATGTAATTCATTTCAGTGTGGTAGGATACCTCTCCTATGACAAGAGAGACCTATTCCATTGTATCATTCTTATTTGAACTCTATATGTATATTCATATTTTGTACGTAAATATACATTAGTTAGACATCAATGAATGTAAAACAAAATCTTGAGCTGAGCATTTTTACTTTGCAATGTAAAGAATAAGATAATGCTCAGTGTAATCAAATAATCTCTTACTTGTAATAATTCTCCACGGCAGACTTCAGTGCAATTACATAGTACACAACTTTATAATGAATTACATTTCCCCAGGCAACATTAATTGTCCTCTCTGACTTCACCGCAATAGCTGTCCCGTTCACATTTGGGTAAATGTTCCATGTTCATGATCTTTATACTGCAGGAAGGAAGACAACATGGTGGATAAAAAATAACTCTTGCGACACTTTTCCCATTAGTACTTCTTGTGCGTCAGTCCTTCATAAACAACATGGTCCTTGTTATGTATTGACCCCAGTTGAGTGTTCTCTAGTGCTTTCAGGGTCACCTTTCTTTTCAGTTAATTCACATTTTCTTCATAACTGAGTATTAGTAAAGAAAATGAAATGGCAGATATTAGGATCCCTGACAATATTAGTCCTCTGAAAATATCTGAGTGATTCTCTCCTCTGGTATTACTTCCCTTCATCCCACCACCATCCCGTCTTTTCCTCAGGGTATTTGACCACCTGGTTATGGTTGGCTGGAATTCCCCTGGTTGGGTTTGCTGCCGTTGTGGAGAACCACATTGGGCATGACCATGAAGGCCAGGATGCCCATCAGCATCAGCACCACGGTGATGGTGACGATGGATGCCATCACGGTGTAGTAGCACTGGTCCGAGCGGAACATCCTGCGCAGGCGACCTCTGACCCTGCTAGGGGGGCGACCCACGTCCACGACAGTGGCGAGGCCCTGATCTATGGTGCCCAGCTGGAGGTTGCTGGAGGCCTGCGGGTCCTGCTTCTTGAGAGTGGGCAGGGTGAGGCTGGACATGGCCAGGCTGGTAGTACCAGGAGGGGGCTTCTTGAGGACCAGCTTGCCCTTGCTGCGCTTGAAGCGCACGGACAGCGCCCTCTGCATCTCTGGAGGGAGTTTGCGGAAGATGTCCTGGTTGTTGCCCAGCTGGGGCAGGTTGCGGCCATGGGGCAGCTTGGTGAGCTCTCGACACACAGGGCAGGAAAGAGACTTGAGCTCTAAGGAGGTGACGTTGATCCGGGCCAGGCACTCCAGACAGAACGTGTGCCCGCAGGAGAGCAGCTTGGGGGTTTTAAAGACGTTGTCGTATTCGCAGAAGCAAACCACGCACTCAGTGTCCTCCATGTCGTTTTCCTGGGGGTCAGACTCCTTCTGGTTGCTGTCATCTCCAGCCCTGTCTTGCCTCCTGTTCTCCTCACTTCTACCACGCTCCCTCCTCAACCCTTTGTCTCTCTTTCTCTCCCTCCTTCTCCCAGATCCCTCTCCTCTCTCGGAGTCAGTGCTCATGGACCTACGCACCTTGGTGGATTTCTCCTTTTTCTCCTTCTTGATGCTGTCAGGTTTGGGTTTGACGTTGGGCGGCTGTTCGACCCCGTAGCCTCCATCGGCACCCTGTCTTTCCCTGTCGTCACTCATGGTGGATAGAGGCAGGTGGAGGTGCTGTGGTAGACGTAGCTGTGATGGCTGGAATCAGATGGAGAGTGACGTGAGGTTCTGGTTTCTCACGTCTCTCCAGAGGAGCTGTGGAGGAATGCGATTGTCGGTGAGACAAGGCGATTGGTTTGTCACAGAGAGCTAATAGTTCAGGCAACATAAAGAGCATAGGGAGTGCATTTCTAGCAATGACAACAAAAAGTACCTTGTCTATCTCAAATAGGTAAAGACAGGGAAATATACAGTTGAAAGCAGAAGTTTACACACACTTAGGTTGGACTAATTAAAACTCGTTTTTCAACCACTCCACAAATTTCTTAACAAACTATAGTTTTGGCAAGTCGGTTAGGACATCTACTTTGTGCATGACAGTCATTTTTCCAACAATTGTTTACAGAAGGATTATTTAACTTATATCACAATTCCAGTGGGTCAGAAGTTTACATACGCTAAGTTGACTGTGCCTTTAATCAGCTTGGGGAAAATTCCAGAAAATTATGTCATGGCTTTTGAAGCTTCTGATAGGCTAATTGACATCATTTGAGTCAATTGGAGGTGTACCTGTGGATGTATTTCAAGGCCTACCTTCAAACTCAGTGCTTCTTTGCTTGATATCATGGGAAAATCAAAAGAAATCAGCCAAGACCTCAGAAAAAAAATGGTAGACCTCCACAAGTCTGGTTCATCCTTTTGAGCAATTTCCAAACGGCTGAAGGTACCACGTTCATCTGTACAAACAACAGTACGCAAGTATATACACCATGGGACCACGCAGCCGTCATACCGCTCAGGAAGGAGACGCGTTCTGTCTCCTAGAGATTAATGTAATTTGGTGCGAAAAGTGCAAATCAATTCCAGAACAACAGCAAAGGACCTTGTGAAGATGCTGGAGGAAACGAGTACAAAAGTATCTATATCCACAGTAAAACTAGTCTTTTATCGACATAACCTGAAAGGCTGCTCAGCAAGGAAGAAGCAACTGCTCCAAAACCGCCATAAAAAAAAGCCACACTACGGTTTGCAACTGCACATGGGGACAAAGATTGTACTTTTTGGAGAAATGTCCTCTGGTCTGATGAAACAAAAATAGAACTGTTTGGCCATAATGACCATGTTTGGATGAAAAAGGGGGAGGCTTGCAAGCCGAAGAACACCATCCCAACCATAAAGCACGGGAGTGGCAGCATCATGCTGTGGGGGTGCTTTGCTGCAGGAGAGACTAGTGTACTTAACAAAATAAATGGCATCATGAGGAAGGACAATTATGTGGATATATTGAAGCAACATCTCAAGACATCAGTCAGGAAGTTAAAGCTTGTCGCAAATGGGTCTTCCAAATGGATAACGATCCAAAGCATACTTCCAAAGTTGTGGCAAAATGGCTTAAGGACAACAAAGTCAAGGTATTGGAGTGGCCATCACAAAGCCCTGACCTCAATCCCATAGAACATTTGTGGGCAGACCTGAAAAAGTGTGTGCGAGCAAGGAGGCCTAGAAACCTGACACAGTTACACCAGCTCTGTCAGGAGGAATGGGCCAAAATTCACCCAACTTATTGTGGGAAGCTTGTGGAAGGCTACCTGAAATGATTGACCCAAGTTAAACAATTTAAAGGCAATGCTACCAAATACAAATTGAGTGTATGTAAACTTCTGACCCCCTGGGAATGCGATGAAAGAAATAAAAGCTGAAATAGATCATTCTCTCTTCTATTATTCTGACATTTCACATTCTTAAAATAAAGTGGTGGTCCTAACTGACCTAAGACAGGGACTTTTTTACTAGGATTCAATGTCAGGAATTGTGAAAAACTGAGTTTAAATGTATTTGGCTAAGGTGTATGTAAACTTCCGACTTCGACTGTAGTTTAGACTATGAATATATATATATATATATATATATATATAATCTATTGACTAGAATTCCATTTACACAAGCCAATGCTATTTTTGAGATGTCATGCTAGGTTTCATGCCCTCAGTTCGCGTGTGAATATGGATGAGCCATCGACAAACAAGACATGAGCTTATTGACCAGGAACACGCTCAAAACAGTCTTGGTGTTCTGAACTGTGGAGCTGAAAATGCTGAGCTACTGAAATGTTAAATTCACATACTGTAACACTATCTAGTAGAGTAAGTCACTATGGTATTTTGTATCAGTAACTCAACAAAAGTTGCATTAGTTGTAAAGGTCATCAACATTGCAAACTGTGTGCAAATAGTAATACAATTTTCAATGATTCAATATAGCGCCTATATTTGAGAGAGTATTGCACATTCAGTTCTCACAATGACAAGTTCATCATGATGGTGAACACTTACCTGTGGCGGTAGCTGACATGTACCAGTCTGTCAGAGATGGTCCTTCAGAGAGTACTTTCCCAGTGGAGAATATCCCATTCAATGAGTCCCTTGCATCTCCATTGAGACACTAACATGCTAAGTGGACCTTACCCCTCCAGTTTCCCCCTCTGTTCATTTCTCTCCTTTCCCTTCTCTCTCTGTCAATCTGTGTATGGTATTTCCTCCTTCATCCCTCCCTTTTACATCTGCGGTGTCTCGCTCCCTCTCGTCTGACCAGTTGTACCAGTTTATTTGGCATTAAACCACTGCCTCAAGTTTGTGTGCGTCTGTGAAATGTGAGGTTAAACTGTTATCGCGGGTGTTTTTGTATCTCTGTGTGTATTTGTACATCGTTCCTGGAACCTGTAGAACTGTAATGTGGGTAGTCTGGGTACCGCTGTCAGATAGTGTTTTCCATGTCTGCGTGTGTAAACATTTGAAGCTTTCATGACATGTCAATCTTCACATAAACTGTATTCAAATGTCCTTAATGCTCATTTATTTCTAATGGCCACTACAGTTGTTTATCATCTACCTTTAAATCCCACATTCCAAATGAACGTTTGACATTCTACAGACTAGAATGTGGAATGTGTTCGTTTCCTTGTCTGCTGTTGGACAGGGAAGTGATCGGCTGCATGGAAAACTCACACAAGGCTCTTGAAGCAGTGCACCGACCTGTCCAATGCACTGCAACTCATGTCATGATGCTTACGTGTCATACCTACAGTGTTTCCTGGCATTAGACTAAAGCTTCACATGCAGGTTTACCATAATGACAAGGTAAACAGGATTCACCCAAAAGCACTCAAGGCTATCTGAAATGGTTCAGCAACCCCATTATGCACTTTATATGAAAACATTGAGGTCCATTGAACCTCACCCAGAACGAAAAATGTGTAAATCATTTCATTCACTAAGCCCTTTTAGGTAAACTGATGTTTAAAGGGTTGAAAAATCAGCCATAGAAGTGCATGTAATCCTGATTTCTCATTTCATTTTGTAAACCTCACAGAAAAATACAAACAACCTACTAACTACAGCAGGAGACTCTTCTGCGGTTTCTATGACATTACGTTCAAAAGTCCAATGCACGTCAGCCAGAATGTTACCCTTCTAAATAATTTCATTCCGTTGAAAACATTCTCGAAGCCACTACAGTCAAACTAATGTGCACATAATCCTAAAATCCCATCACGCTTCAGTTGTTTGAAATGGGCTAATCCCAGAAAATCTTAACCCAAAAAACATACTTCAACTAACAAACTGTGATCCCAGGATTTACATGGTACTGGTAGAAAAACATTATCCTGTGCCATTCAAACAGGCAAAGCAGCAACCTAAATATAGCCCTGATACTCTGGACTTCCTCATACAAGTAAATCAAAGACCGGAAGAAGTAGCTAATTCTATGTATGGCCTATCATAGGGTTAATGAATAATGGGGACAGGCATTGACAAATGTTCATGTTAGCAACTATGTAAACGGTCAGACACTCCCATGTTAACAAAAACAAACACTTAGTGCCTAAGCTAGTCACAGGACAAAGCAAGTGCCTGTAAAAAGTTTATTCCAATAGAAAAAGAAAGAGGAGACAGCGGAACCACACTGAAGTCAAACACACAGCATTGTTTTCTTTCAGTCTGGTAGGTGGAATTGGGACAAGAAAAGACATTTACAACCCCAACAACACCCAGACATTGGGCAACAAAAGTTAACTATTTAGGGAAAGTAAATAGGCAAAATCTCTGGTAGTCATCGGCCATTACGTACAAAGCAGTAGCCCTGTCATTTGGAGTAGTCATTTGTTTTGATCTGTCTTGCTGCTGTTTCTGCATCAGTGAGTAGGGTGAAGATACACTGATATTGGGTCAGTTTTACATTTCAGCCCTAATGGTTAGGACATGGGGAGGGGAAGCTGATCCTAGATCTGTACTTAGGGGAAACTTCACCCCGGACCCTGCATCATACCAGACACAGGAAACTCTGTGACAGTCCAAGTGCATAACATTTCCTTATCATCAAGCTCCTCTAGCTCCGATAGGTGGTTTATGATAAATAAGCCCATAACCATACAGTTTTTATCCCGTTTCTTTTATTTTTGGCTCAAGGGCCCCAAAGTTTTTTTATTTTTTATAACACAGTTCCTTATGGCAGCCCTGCTTGGCTGTCTATCTCGGAGGGGAGAAAGTCTCTGTCTTTTCTAGTTCCTGTCCTTAGCCCAGCTCTTCCTTGGCCTTGCCCTGTTTGCGAGGCATCTTCTTACTGCTGCTGTCCTCCAGCTCCTTGTTCTTGTAGTAGTGGGGAGCCACCTCCAGCAGCCAGCTGCTGTCTATCTCAATCACCTTGAGGCAGAGAAAGAGGTTCAAATTAAAGGGGGAAAATATATTTACATGAATTCAAAGTAATGTAAGAATAAAAGCACCTTCCTTCCCCTTAAAATTGTATTCATTCTGTCCCATGCAGCTTAAATCTCAACATACAGTATGTACAGTGCATTTGGAAAGTATTCAGACCCCTTGACTTTTTCCACATTGGGTTACGTTGCAGCCTTATTCTAAAATTGATTAAATAAATACAAATTTCCCCTCTCAATCTACACCCAATACCCCATAATGATAAAGCAAAACCAAGTTTAGAAATGTTTGCGAATATACAGTACCAGTCAAAAGTTTGGACACACCTACTCATTCCAGGGTTTTTCTTTACTTTTACCATTTTCTACATTGTAGAATAATAGTGAAGATATCAAAACTATGAAATAACACACATGGAATTTAGTAGTAACCAAAAAAAAGTGTTAAATTAAATATATTTAAGATTTGAGATTCTTCAAATAGCCACCCTTTCTTTGCCTTGATGACAGCTTTGCACACTCTTGGCATTCTTTCAACCAGCTTCACGAGGTAGTCACCTGGAATGCATTTCAATTAACAGGTGTGCCTTGTTCCTTCGACCTCACGGCTTGGGTTTTGCTCTGACATGCACTGTCAACTGTAGGACCTTACACAGACAGGTGTGTGTCTTTTCAAATCATGTCCAATCAATTGAATTTACCACAGGTGGACTCCAATCAAGTTGAAGAAACATCTCAAGGATGATCAATGGAAACAGGATGCATCCGATCTCAATTTCGAGTCTCATAGCAAAAGGTCTGAATACTTAGCCAATTAATTTTTAATATATATGCAAAAATTCCTAAAAACCTGTTTTTGTTTTGTCATTATGGGTTATTGTGTGTAGATTTCTGAGAATTTGTATTTATTTAATCCATTTCAGAGTAAGGTTGTAATGTAACAAAGTGTGGAAAAAGTCAAGGAGTCTGAATACTTTCCGAAGGTACTGTATATAATACTGTATACAAAGACAATGCTACCTGGAGCCACATGATATTACAACAAGACAGCAACAACTCTCCCCTAAAGTTTTACTTTGCCCTTCACGGTGGTGGATTGCTTCCAGATCTGCCTCACATGGAGAAACATACACACAAACATGACCACAAGTCTACTTGTACTGATGCCAGACCTGTCTCATGAACTCCTTGGTGGTGAAGACCAGCTCGTGGTAGATGAGCCAACGGGGCTGCTCCTCAAACAGGGAGCTGTTGGGGTGGACGTAGACTGTCTGCTGGTGCTTCACCGTCTTGTAGCCCCCCTTGCTAAGCCGCGCCGTGTGGTAGAAATACCCCGCCGTCACTGCCTGAGAGAGGGAGAGAACATTTTTATTTACATTTATTTGACATGGTTGTCCATTTGAGATCAAAATACATATTTTTAAATGTAGTGAGAGAGAAAGACAAAAGAGAGGATGTATGAGTGACTGTATGTGTGCACGCTGTGAGAGAGTAAGAGTGATCATGTTACTGAGATGGTGAAAATTGACCGCAGAAATCCCAAACAGATATAGTATTTGACAAAAACAGAGTCCTTTCAAACCTTGATTTCATACGATCACATATGCTTCTCTATTTCTGCGTGGGAATACTTGGGAAGAGATGTCCTAAATTAAAATCACTTTGAGCTGATTGAAAAAATCCACAAACTTGGGGGCCAAATAAAAACACCCAGGGGATGCCTTTGGGGGAGTCCTTGTGTAGCAGTTTTACTAGAGAATGGACTGTGATGATGATGAAGTTGGGAATTGGGAAAGCACGGAGCGTCCATTCAGATGCATATTAAGTTAACTCAACCTGCCTCTCCGACGGAGTGGCCGGCTTAACACCCCGCATGATTTAAGAACTGTTTTCATGAGCAGACAAAAACTAATCCCATCTCCTATAAAAGGGGTCCCCTTCGGTTCCTCAGACCTGGTGTGAAGTATCTCCAGTGAATAGTGACGATAGAGCAGTGCTTTCTAAATCTGCAGTCAGTGGTTTAAGCACACAGATGTAGTGTGAAGCATATTCACACATTGGCTACACATGTAACAAAGAGTTTGGTGTCAGGTAAGTGTTCGCACAGCAAATTAGAAGTGGAACAAAGTGGTCTATGCCAGTGTTTCCCAGCTCCTGTCATCCTGTAACCCCAACAGCACACTTTTAGTTGTAGACCCAGATAAAAACACCTGATTCAACATGGAGGGCTTGACGTTTAGATGACAAGTTGAATCAGGTGTGCTGTTTGGGGGTACCCGAGGACTGGGGTTGGGAAACACTGCTCTACACTCTAGGAGGGTTTTAAAAAAAATATATACATGGTTAACTAGAAGAAACGGTTGTATTGTGTGTTCACGGTCAAGCTGTTTTAAGGTATGTTCATGGTTAAGCGGTTTTAAGGTGTGTTCATGGTCATGAGGTTAGGGTGCGTTCACAGTCACACTGACCTTGCGGATGGGCACAATGTCTCCGCCTGAGCTGCACACCTCCACCTCGATCCTGTCCATCAGGCCCTCCAGCTGCTCCCTGACATCCCGCGCCCGCTTCATGGAGCGGAACTGGATGAAGTTCTCATAGCACCACTGGGTGGAGTAGCCACTCTCCAGCCACTGAGGGACAAATGAAGCAGTCAATATCACAGACTGAAAACAAAACATGGACAGAGTTTGGGAAATGCTGTTCTTAGGGATCCCAAGAGGTGCACGTTTTGTTTTTTGCCCTAACGCTACACAGCTGGTTCAATTGGTGAAAGCTTGATGATTACTTGAATCAGCTGTGTAGTGCTTGGGCAAACACCTTGGGGTCCTGGGGACTGAGTTTGGGAAACCCTCACATAGAACTTTGAGTTTTGCTCCAAATCAGGGGGGGGGGGTTGGCCCCACAAATATTTAAAGTTATTTTTTTGGATTTTAGTACTTGGCCCCCAAAAATACTAAAATGACCAGGGATTCAAAAAATAAATAAATAGAATAAGTTAAATATAGAAAATCTGTCCCAAAATATTCCCACAAAAAAATGTCAATGCAATCAAGAAATGAAATTATTATTATTTTCAAATACAACCTATTTTTGGGCTTAGGTGTGTTCAATTTGCAGTGTACAAATAATTATAATTATGTTCTGGCACCCAGACCATCCGCTCCGACAAAAATCAGCCCGCTGCTGAACACAGCTGCTCTCTCCTGCATTATGGATTTACCATGGCTAAATGGTTTGCAACAGAAAAACCAAAATGAAGTTCAGATAGATCCTCCGTGTTTGTCTCTTTTTATTTTATTTTTTACAGTTGGTGCCAAATGAATATGACCCAGAACTGCTACCTTGATACCTTATATGAGACAAGTGGAAACAAAGTGGGGTAGTATCACATCTTTATCTTAACTATCAAACCCAATCCTCCTGACCTGTGTGTAGACGTTGAGCAGCACCATATGGTCTCCCCCGGGGACCACAAAGTTCTGCCTGGCGTTGTCGGCGTGAACCACCTTGTCTTTGGGTCGGTAGAAGATGGAGTTGTTCACAGACAGCATGGCCGCGATGGTCAACACCTCCTCAGAACACTTATACCTGGAGAGACAGAGGAAGATGGGAAAGTTTAGTGAAATACATTAAGGGGTTTCATGTCCTGTTGAATAATTGTCAATAAAGCACTTTTGTAATAAGAATACAATTAATTATTGAGTGGGGGGGGTTGAGAGAAAAAAAAGAGAGAAAGGGGAATGATGAGCAAGGTAACAGAATAATACAACTACATTCATTCCAGGCCAGTGCCAGGATTGCCATAGAGACTCACTGTTCTGAGGCCAGGATCATCTTGCTCAGCATAGGGTCCACCGGCAGCTCAGCCATCCTGCGGCCCAACTGGAACACAACACTCATTACATGACCTTTCACATCAAATAGTCACCTTTCTAAGGTATTAGAAACCAATACGTTAATTCACCCGCCTAATGGTGATGGAATCGATGTGCCCTATTATATATCCTCCCTGCATTCCCAGAGGTCATTTGCACTTTTTTAGGTTTTATTTATACTCAAAGAATAAAAAAGGGAAAGACAAAACAGTACAGATAAAAATAAAACAAGCAACCACACCAACAAAAAAAACAATAAGTTAAACAAAGCACACTAATTATAACTGTACATGACATACTCAGTATACAAGAAAAAACATGTTTGATTATGTGTGCGTGCATTTGTGTGTCTATATGTGTGTGAAAGAGAGAGAGTTAGGCTACATGGAGGTAGTTTGGGTCATCGGGCTGACCCCTAATCTATACTTGAAGTTATTGAGGGATGATGACGTTTTGGCAATATGAAGATAGGAATTCCAGAGTACGAACCCTCTGTATCTGCTAGAGAATTGACTATGTGAGGTGCGGCAGTGGGAAGGGTAAAGGTGTCTTGTGTATGCATGGATTTGGGAATTAACCATTGAAGGGTTTAGGTGGATTGTCTGGGAGGCATGTGTATTTGTAGATGAAGGTGCATCATTTGAGTATATTAATGTTGTAGATAGACAATATATTGAGTTTCTTAAACGGAGGGACAGCTGGAGCCAAGTAGTTAGAGGAGGTGGCTAGTCTTGTACGTTTATTTTGTGTGATGAGTCATTTGTGTAGGTAGAAAGCATATGTACCGGCCCAGACAATATTGCAGTAAATAATATATGGGTAAATTAAGCTGTAGTATAGTGTCAGGAAGCAAGCCTGATGACTCAAACCACTGATCTTTCTGATGATACCAAAGGACTTCAACACTTTGCTGCAGACCAACTGAATATGATCTTTACAGGACAACTTTTCATCAACTAGAACACCGAGGAATGTAGTAGATTAAACCTGGTTCATTTCATTCCCAACAATTGAGATTCTGGCTCTTTTAAAAATATATCTGATTCTTACCAGTAAATAAAACAAAGTTGGATTTTTTTATTACATTAAAAAGACAATTTGTTTATATGGAAATTCGTTGATTAGTGAATCGAAATTCTCGTGTGATAAAATCAAGTTGGTATCCTCAGCAAAAAGAATGGGAAGTATGGTAGAAGACACAGCAGCAAGGTCATTGATATAGATAAGTAATAACAAAGGATTATTTTTAATTAATCTGTGGATTAGTTTTTACAAAAAACATATTGGTGGTCATATAGAATAGTGTTGGTTTAAATGTTTCAACATTCTTTCATACAACAGTTTCTCTAGGATTTTAGAAAAACACAGTAGTACAGATACTGTGCAATAAATTGTAAAAGATCTTGGATCCCCAGATATATAGAGGGGGATAACTTTGGCAATTTTCAAATCTTTAGGAACAACACCAGTTTGCATTGATTTGGTGAAGATGTACGTTAGAGGCTCAATAATGGAGGAAGACAATGATTTTACCAAAAAGGCCCCTCATCATGACTTGCTGCTGATTTCTTTAAGTTACCAATCACCTCTATTACATCAGGTGGATAAAACTAAAGCAGAGAAGGAAAATGTCCCTTAATGTAACCCAAGGGATTTCCATCAATGTTTTTGTTGACAGAGAGGAACCAACATTCGCAAAAAAGTTATTCGATTCACGAGATAACATCAGGATCACTACAGGTCTTATTTCTAACAATAAATTGAGATGGGATAGCCGTAAGAAGCCTTTTTCTTATTCAACTGATTTAACACGGGAGGAGGGAACGGTGCCAATGTGACTGAAAAGTATTGGAATGGTGCCGTGGTTTTGATAGACAGTCAGGCGTAAGTTACCTTGGTGAGCTCTCCGAGGTGGTTGAGTGCACCCAGTGCGTACAGCTGCTCCAGAGCTAGCACCAGGGTCTCGTGAGGGGGCGGATCCATGAAATCAAAGTGGATGAGGTCATTAATTCCTGTCGGGGAAAAAAATATACGCCACTCCAATGTAAAACAAATCGACACGTGGGTTTGAGATGCTCATACTGAGGCCCTTTGCTCCACTAAGTCAAGTAAGTCAAACTCATAATAGTGAACTACAGACTATACTTCAGTGGATTACTTCAAGAGGACCTCTGAGCATTTTAAAACGTGTTCTCTCATTTAGCACTGTGACATGACTTATAAAACGTTTGTTCCGTACCCAAGCTCTTGAGCAGCAGCACCACGTTGCCCAGGTTAGTTCGCTGGATCTCGGGCACGGTGGACTCCTCCATCTCGTGTTTAAACGCCCACGCAGTGTAGAGACGGAAACACTTCCCAGCCGCCACTCTGCCTGCACGACCTGCTCGCTGATTGGCTGAGGCCTGTGGTGGATCAAAACACAGATGGAATCAGCAAACAGTCAGAATGTTGTCCAGAGAACTAAATCTACAACCCCAATAAATGCCACATGAATTACACTTTCTCTGACAATGACAACAAAATGGCTTATTTGAAAACCAAAGCTAGCGTGTTACCCGTGAGCAAGGCGTGACAATCAGAGACTCCATCCCAGTGCGGGCGTTATAGCTCTTCTGCTTGCAGAAGCCTGGATCTATGACGTATATGATCCCATCGATGGTTAGAGAGGTCTCCGCAATGTTAGTGGCCACCACCACCTAAGGACACACAGAGAGAGGACACTTTGTACATCAGATAATGTGTTTGTACACAACACCACAAGAGAATGAGAAACATGGAGGCAGGAATCTGAAGAATGATGTCTTAAGTGGTCAAATCAAAACAAATGTTATTTGTCACATGCGCCGAATACAACAGGTGTAGTAGACCTTACTGTGAAATGCTTACTTACAAGCCCTTAATCAACAATGCTTTAAAAAAAAGTTTTTTTTAAAGTGTTAAGTAAAAAATTGATCAGTAGAAAATAGAAAATAAAAACAAACAAATAATTAAACCACAGCAGTAAAATAACAAGCAAGGCTATATACAGGGTTACCGGTACAGAGTCAATGTGCAGGGGCAACGGTTAGTCGAGGTAATATGTACATGTAGGTAGAGTTAAAGTGACTATGCATAGATTATAAACAGAGTAGCAGCAGCATAAATGAGGGGTCTGGGAAGCCCTTTAATTAGCTGAACAGGAGTCTTATGGCTTGGGGGGGTAGAAGCTGTTAAGAAGCTATTTGGAACTCAACTTGTCACTCCGGTACCGCTTGCCGTGCGGTAGCAGAGAGAACAGTCTATGACTAGGGTGGCTGGAGTCTGACAATTTTTAGGGCCTTCCTTTGACACCGCCTGGTATAGAGGTCCTGGATGGCAGGAAGCTTGGTCCCAGTGATGTACTGGGCCATATGCACTGCCCTCTGTGGTGCTTTGCGGTCGAAGGCCGAGCGGTTGCCATACCAGGCAGTGATCCAACCAGTCCGGATGCTCTCGATGGTGCTGCTGTAGAACCTTTTGAGGATCTGAGGACCCTTGCCGAATCTTTTCAGTCTCCTGAGAGGAAATAGGCTTTGTCTTACCCTCTTCACAACTGTCTTAGTGTGCTTGGACCATGATAGTTTGTTGGTGATGTGGACACCAGCTCTCAACCTGCTCCACTACAGCCCCGTCGATGAGAATGGGAGCGTTCTTGGTCCTCCTTTTCCTGTAGTCCACAATCATCTCCTTTGTCTTGATCACGTTGAGGGAGAGGTTGTTGTCCTTGCACCACACGGCCAGGTCTCTGTCTCATTGTTGTTGCTGATCAGGCCTTCCTTCCACTGTTGTCATCGGTAAACTTGATGGTGGTGTTGGAGTCTTACCTGGCCATGCAGTCATGAGTGAACAGGGAGTACAGGGGGGACTGAGCATGCACCCGAGGGGGCCCCATCTTGAGGATCAGCGTGCCGGATGTGTTGTTACCTATCCTCACCACCTGGGAAACGTCCCTTCAGGAAGTCCAGGATCCAGTTGCAGAGGGAGGTGTTTAGTCCCAGGGTCCATAGCTTAGTGATGAGCTTTGTGGGCACTATGGTGTTGATCTCTGAGCTGTAACCAATGAATAGCATTTTCACATAGGTGTTCCTTTTGTCCAGGTGGGAAAGGGCAGTGTGGAGTGCAAAAGAGATTGCATCATCTGTGGATCTGTTGGCAGTATGCAAATTGGAGTGGGTCTAGGGATTCTGGGATAATGGTGTTGATGTGAGCCATGACAAGCCTTTCAAAGCACTTCATGGCTACAGACGTGAGTGCTACGGGTCAATAGTCATTTAGGCAGGTTACCTTAGTGTTCTTGGGCACAGGGACTACGGTGGTCTGCTTAAAACATGTTGGTATCACAGACTCGGTCAGGGCCAGGTTGAAAATGTCAGTCAAGACACTTGCCAGTTGGTCAGCGCATGCATGGAGTACACATCCTGGTAATCCGTCTGGCCCTATGGCCTTGTGAATGTTGAACTGTTTAAAAGGTATTACTCACATTGGCTACAGTGAGCGTGATCACACAGTCATCCGGAACAGCTCTTGCTCTCATGCATGTTTCAGTGTTACTTGCCTTGAAGCGAGCATAGAAGTAACTTAGCTCATCTGCTAGGTGTGTGTCACTGGGCAGCTCTTGGCTGTGCTTCCCTTTGTAGTCTGTAATAGTTTGCAAGCCAATCCGACATGCGTCGAGCCGGTGTATTACAATCTTAGTTCTGTATTGACACTGCCTGTTTGGTGGTTCGTCGGAGGGCATAGCTGAATTTCTTATAAGCTGTACCCTTTTGCTCAGTGCGGATGTTGCCTGTAATCCAGGGATTCTGGTTGGGGTATGTACAGTGGGGAGAACAAGTATTTGATACACTGCCGATTTTGCAGATTTTCCTACTTACAAAGCTTGTAGAGGTCTGTAATTTTTTTAATCATAGGTACACTTCAACTGTGAGAGACAGAATTTAAAACAAAAATCCCATTGTATGATTTTTAAGTAATTAATTTGCATTTTATTGAATGACATAAGTATTTGATCACCTACCAACCAGTAAGAATTCCGGCTGTCACAGGCCTGTTCTCCTGTTCTCCACTCATTACCTGTATTAACTGCACCTGTTTGAACTCGTTACCTGTCCACACACTCAATCAAACAGACTCCAACCTCTCCACAATGGCCAAGACCAGAGAGCTGTGTAAGGACATCAGGGATACAACTGTTGGTGCAATTATTAGAAAATGGAAGAAGTTCAAGATGACAGTCAATCATCCTCGGTCTGGGGCTCCATGCAAGATCTCACCTCGTGGGGCATCAATGGTTATGAGGAAGGTGAGGGATCAGCCCAGAACTACACGGTAGGACCTGGTCAATGACTTGAAGAGAGCTGGGACCACAGTTTCAAAGAAAACCATTAGTAACACACTACGCTGTCATGGATTAAAATCCTGCAGCGCACACAAGGTCCCCCTGCTCATGCCAGCGCATGTCCAGGCCCGTCTGAAGTTCGCCAATGACCATCTGGATGATCCAGAGGAGGAATGGGAGAAGGTCATGTGTTCTGATGAGACAAAAATAGAGCTTTTTGGTCTAAACTCCTCACCGTGTTTGGAGGAGGAAGAAGGATGAGTACAACCCCAAGAACACCATCCCAACCGTGAAGCATGGAGGTGGAAACATCATTCTTTGGGATGCTTTTCTGCAAAGGGGACAGGACGACTGCACCGTATTGAGGGGAGGATGGATGGGGCCATGTATCGCGAGATCTTGGCCAACAACCTCCTTCCCTCAGTAAGAGCATTGAAGATGGGTCATGGCTGGGTCTTCCAGCATGACAACGACCCGAAACATACAGCCAGGGCAATTAAGGAGTGGCTCCGTAAGAAGCATCAAGGTCCTGGAGTGGCCTAGCCAGTCTCCAGACCTGAACCCAATAGAAAATCTTTGGAGGGAGCTGAAAGTCCGTATTGCCCAGCAACAGCCCCAAAACCTGAAGGATCTGGAGAAGGTCCGTATGGAGGAGTGGGCCAAAATCCCTGTTGCAGTGTGTGCAAACCTGGTCAAGAACTACAGGAAACATATGATCTCTGTAATTGCAAACAAAGGTTTCTGTACCAAATATTAAGTTCTGCTTTTCTGCTGCATCAAATACTTATGTCATGCAATAAAATGCAAATTAATTACTTAAAAATCATACAATGTGATTTTCTGGATTTTTGTTTTAGATTCCATCTCTCACAGTTGAAGTGTACCTAAGTAGGAAAACCTCCAAAATCGGCAGTGGCCTATGTATATTTGCAAACAACAGCTGGTGCATGAAATCTAAGGAAGTCTCGAGGTTTTGCTCGCCTGAGGTAGAGTCTCATGATAAGCTGTAGAACACACTATTTACCAAGAGAGTTTACATCTATAGTTTTCATAGCTGTCTATATACCACCGCAGACCAATGAGCTGTATACGGCCATAAGCAAACAGGAAAACGCACATCCAGAGGCGGCGCTCCTAGTGGCCCGGGGACTTGAATGCAGGGAAGCCCCTTGTCTTACCACCGCTGTTCTATTCTGCCAAAAAAGCTTAAAACCCGCCAACTGTATGTTAATCATGTCATCATTCAGCCACGACTCGGTGAAACATAAGATATTACAGTTTTTAACTTCATTGGGCTAGGGGGCAGCATTTTCACTTTTGGATGAAAAGCGTGCCCAGAGTAAACTGCCTCCTACTCAGTCCCAGATGCTAATATATGCATATTATTAGTTGTATTGGATAGAAAACTCTCAAGTTTCTAAAACTGTTTGAATGATGTCTGAGTATAACAGAACTCATAAGGCAGGCAAAAACTTGAGAAAAAATCCAAAAAGGAAGTGGGAAATCTGAGGTTTGTAGTTTTTCAACTCAGCCCCTATTGAAGATACAGTGGGATATTGGTTATGTTGCACTTTCCAAGGCTTCCTCTAGATGTCAACCGTCTTTAGAACGTTGTTTGATGCGTCTACTATGAAGTGGGGCTGAATGAGAGGGGAATGAGTCAGAGGTCTGCCAGCAGCCACGAGCTCAGTCACATGAGAGGTAGCTCCCGTTCCATTGCTTTTCTACAGACAATGGAATTCTCCGGTTGGAACATTTATGATAAATAAACATCCTAAAGATTGATTCTATACATTGTTTGATATGTTTCTACGACCAGTAACATAACTTTTTGGAATTTTCATCTGACCTTTCCGCTGGAAGTTGCACGCGCGTTTCGATTTGTTTACCTCCAAAGGGACAGAAATGATGAACTTTATCGAACAAATCAAACATTTATTGTGGAACTGGGATTCCTGGGAGTGCATTCTGATGAAGATCAAAGGTAAGTGAATATTTATAATGCTATTTCTGACTAAATGTTGATTGCGCAACATGGCAGATATTTATTTTGGCTGGTTTGGGATCTGAGCTCCGTACTCAGATTATTGCATGGTATGCTTTTTCCGTCAAGTTTTTTTGAAATCTGACACAGCGGTTGCATTAACGAGAAGTTTAGATAAAGTTCCATGCATAACACTTGTATTTTCATCAACATTTATAATGAGTATTTCTGTAAATTTATGTGGCTCTCTGCAAAATCACAGCATGTTTTGGAACCACTGAACATAACACGCCAATGTAAAATGAGATGTTTGGATATAAATATGCACTTTATCGAACAAAACATACATGTATTGTGTAACATTAAGTCCTATGAGTGTCATCTGATGAAGATCATCAAAGGTTAGTGATGAATTTTATCTCTATTTGTGCTTTTTGTGACTCTATTTGTGAAAAATGGCTGGGTTTTTCTGTGACTTGGTGGTGACCTAACAATCGTTTGTGGAGCTTTCGCTGTAAAGCATTTTTGAAAATCAGTCACTGTGGCTGGATTAACGAAAATGTTATTTTTAAAATGGTGCCTAATACTTGCATGTTTGAGAAATTTGATTTATGAGATTTCTGTTGATATTTATTTGGCGCCCTGCAATTTCATTGGCTGTTGGCGAGGGGTTCCGCTTGCGCAACGACAGGTTAATGTCTCGTTGGTAGGATGTAAGTGCTCGTAGTTCATCTATTTTATTAATCGATTGATTGTACGTTGTCTAATAGGACCGATGGTAAAGGCGACGGACGGACCATCGTCCAAGATATCTCCGTCTTTTCGGTCCTGCGAATGACGGGGATGAGGGTCTTGCTCGTTGAAGAAGAATTCCTCCAGTACGGGGTGAGTAATCGCTGCCCTGATATCGAGAAGCTCTTTTCGGTCATAAGACACGGTGGCAGAAACATTATGTACAAAATAAGTTACAAATAATGTGAAAAAACATACACAATAGCACAATTGGTTACAGGATCATAAAACGGCAGCAAACTCCTTCGGCGCCATTAGCGTAAAATGCACCAAATGAATAGAATCTACTACATTGACATAAGTGCAGCATGAAATGTACAATAACCTAGGTTGGGTTGGATTTCCATTTGGGTAAAGAAAATAATGCATACATATTTTTGTTACATTATTTGATCACAGAGGACAAAACCTATTTCCAAAGTGGTCCTTGAGCACCCCTTAGTGGCCCAAGTTTAAACAGAAGAGAAGAGGTCCTCTCACCTTGCGTGAGCCAGGGGGTGTGGGGCTGAAGATCTTGGCCTGCATGTCTGAAGGTAGGTTGGCGTAGATGGGAAGCACCAGGAGCTCCGATATCTTAGAACCCAGACGCCTGCATCTCTCCTGCAGCAGCTCACAGCAAGTCTCAATCTCCTCCTGTGGAAATAGAGAGAGACGGGAGAGCGGTAAGGACAGACACCTTGGCAGAAATCTGTGTGTCATTTATTTATTTGACCTGGTAAGTTGACTGAGAACACATTCTCATTTACAGCAACGACCTGGGGAATAGTTAGAGGGGAGGAGAGATGAATGAGCCAATTGGAAGCTGGGGATGATTAGGTGGTATGAAGGCTACATTTTGCCAGGACACCGGGGTTAACACCCCAACTCTTACGATAAGTGCCAGGGGATCTTTTAGAGACCACAGAGAGTCAGGACAACCGTTTAACGTCCCATCCGAAAGACAGTACCCTACACATTAAAGAGCCACATACAGAATGAATAGACTTAAGATGGTTGCTGATGTAGTGTGTTTTACCAGATGTATGTTTTACCAAATGTAGTGTGATTCACCAGATGTAGTGTGATTCACCAGATGTAGTGTGATTCACCAGATGTAGTGTGATTCACCAGATGTAGTGTGATTCACCAGATGTAGTGTGATTCACCAGATGTAATGTGATTTGTAGTAGGCCTAGCTAATGTGTAGTGACTGATGTAGGATCTGATGTTGAGTGAGAGCAGATGTAGTAGCCGAGGTAGATGATGTAGTAGCTGATGTAATGTGAATGTCATCGTTGAGGTGAGGGGTCAAGGTGCGAGTGTGCCAGACCTGTCCAGTGAGGAAGACCAGACAGTCTCCGGGGGGCTGTGTGACGTGGATCTGTAGCACAGACACAACGCAGGCCTCCAGGTAGTCTGCCTCAGGAGCCTGAGAGAGAGAGAGCAAAATAGTAAACAATACCAGAGAGCAAAGAGTACAACAATAGAACAGATCATTGACATCCATCTTTGACTTACATTAGTATCATCCAGCACTTCTCACGGGTGAAAAAGGTATTTACAGTCATTCAAAGTTATGCCTATGGCTGCATTCCATTTCTTCCGCCTTCTCTCAAAGAGCGCACTTGATCACTTCCTGTCGCACATTTAAAAGGCTCTATATTGGTTTAAACATTGACCGGAGGGAGTTTTCATGTTAAATCCATCGTGGGAAATGCGCAAGTGCACACTTCAGGAGAACAGAATGGGGGTGCAACCTTTTGTCCTGAGGCCATTTTACTATACAGATGGTCAGCAGAGGTACCTTAGTGTAGAAGATGTCCACAGGGAACCTCCTGCCGGGGATTCTGAATACCGGCGCGTCGTCAAAGAAGCAGGAGAAGCGCTCTGTGTCCAAGGTGGCGCTGGCCACCAGCACCTTCAGGTCCGGACGGAACCGGGCAATGTCCTTGATCAGACCAAACAGGATGTCTGTGTGCAGCGTCCGCTCGTGGGCCTCATCAATGATGACCACACTGAGAGAGAGGAAGGGATCATTGATCATTTATTGTTATTCTGTCATACTGACTAAAACAATATGGCAGGGAATGATTTAATGTATTATTATTCTAAAACACAATATACCAATTTTAAACATAAACCTCCACATATGGAAAACATATCTAAAGATAAGGACAGACGGGGGATATAGTGGTACCTGTAGCTGGCCAGATCAGGCTCTGTCAGGAACTCTCTGAGCAACATTCCGTCAGTCATGTATTTGAGTACTGTCCTCTCCGACGTACAGTCCTCAAAACGGATACTGTAGCCTACCTGATGAAGAAAGGGTTGGTTGGACAAATACGGTGAGTTTATGTTTTCTACCATATACAGTAGGAATTATTTATGCTTCATCGGAGTGACAGAGAGCTGTTGTGCCATTTTCACCTCGTTGCCCAGCTTGACGCCCACTTCTTGTGCCACCCTGGCTGCTACAGACATGGCTGCCACTCTACGGGGCTGGGTACACCCAATCTTCATGCCTCCATCATTGTAGCCCTAGGAGATGTAAACCCAGACAACAGGTCAACAAAGGTAACATACACAGAAAAGCATCATGCCACAAATGGATCAGGGTGGAAGACTACAATTTGTTTAAAAAAATGTTAGTGAAAATAGTGACAAAACACTGAAGATTCAAGACGACTTTGTCAAACGTACACAAAATGTCCAATGGAAATGTGTCCTCTGCTTTTCTCTAACCTCTTTGATATGTGTCCATAATAATGTTTATGGACATGGCCCCTTGAATAATGTGTACCCACCGACTCCATGAGGAACTGGGGGATCTGGGTGGTCTTGCCGGAGCCCGTCTCTCCCTCGATGACCAGGATCTGGTGCTGCTGGATGGCCAGGAGCAGGTCCTCTCTGTAGGGGAACACGGGCAGGCTGCGTCTCACCTCCTGGATGGACTGCTTCTGGACCTCCGCCTGGGACAGGGCTGCCTGCTCCTGCTCCTGGAGACACACAGCATACAGAGATGAAGACAACATTACAATTGCACTGTATTGTTCATTGTCACATGGAGATTTGTCCTTGGCACAGTTAGAAATACTCCAGAAGCTCAGGTGTGTATTCATTGATCGCTATTGAATATGTATGGTATGTAAAATATTTTCTGAATTTGAATTATGACAATATTTTGATAGACTAATATCCATAACTATAGCTTTATTTATTCCTTGCAATCTATCACAGATAAACGCTTTAACGTTTAACAACCCACCTTCTCGTCCTGGGTTCCCTTCATGATGACGGCACTGCTGACAAAGTTGATCATCTCGTCCTCCTCCAGGATCAGCTGGTACTTCTCTCTTTCTGCCTTCAACCCTTTCTCCCTCTCCTTCTTGGCCCCGAAGATCAGCGAGGCGGTCTTCAACCTCTCCTCCTCCCAGCGACCCTGCTCTCCTCCACCCTCCATGGGCATCTCCAACTCCAGCTCCATGTCCCTCTGAGGAATATCCTGGAGAGAGAGAGAGAGAGAGAGAGAGAGAGAGAGAGAGAGAGAGAGAGAGAGAGAGAGAGGGCGGAGATAGGAGGAGGGACAGAGGAAGAGGGAAATAGAGTGAGCGAGATGTACATAATCAAGCTCCGGATCCTAGTGTTTTACACCATTTCAACAAGAGTACTGGCTATCCATGGCAAGACCATTGCCAGCTAACTATCTCCTCCTTACTTTACTCCTCTTCTCCTCCGGCATGTAGTATCTGTTCTTCCTCTCCTCTTTCTCCTTGGCACCGGCTTTCTTGTAGTCCTTGGCCAGGTCTCGGAGGTTGCGCTTGTACTCCAGCTCCTTCCGCTCCCTCTCAGTCAGCGCGTCCGTGGAGAACAGGTACTCCTCGTCGGCGATCTCCGCCTCCAGGTCCTCCAGCTTCTCAGCCTCTCTCTTTGACAGGTAGTTCCTGCGAGACTCCTTCCGCAGCTCTGGAAGCTATAGAAAAGAGGAGAAGATAGGTGACCATAGACATAATGAGTCTGAGGGGCTCTCCCTGTTCTAGTAATTCTATCTACTGTGTTTTTTTTCATACTTAGACAATAGTCTATTATACGATAAATTACTGGGAATTTGAATAATGTGCTCACGATTTTCTTGTGATCCTCCTCTGCCATCTTTAGTCTTTTCTGAGCCTCCTCGTAGCCCTGGTGAAAAGGTAATGGAAAAACATTTAGCCAAAAATCAAAACACACCTACAAGTACACTAGTAAGTCAAATGGACAGGGTTGGGTTCCATCATTGATAGTCAATCCCACCTTCTTGTCCGTTCTCTCCATGATGTTCCTCGTCTTGTCTTTGTCCTTCAGTTTCATTCGTTCGGCAAAGGCATCCCTCTCTTCCAGATCCAGTACGCGTTCTCTCTCTTCCTTCTCCCACTCCTCCTCCTCCTCTTCATCCTTCTTACTGGACTTCTGGTCGCCATGGCCCAGCTTACTACTGAGAAATAGAAAGGGCCTTTTAGAAACTCAAATCACACAATCTAAGTGGAGGCTTGTTCAAGCAGGCATTGAAGTCACAGAGGAGTAGCAGCTGAAAAATGGAGACTACACAGCATGAAAACAATCAAAATATTCTAGGGTAACTGGCTTCATTGTTGTAATGTATTTATGGTTGCAAATCAGTTAATGAGACCATAGACTCCTGAAGCTGCATCCTGTCTCCCTGAAGTCCATACAAGTCAAATACAGCTGTCAACATTTAGCTAAAAAGCAACAAAAGAGAGGAAAGCAGGTAGAACGTGTCACAAGCAAGCAACATGAAACTCCATTCCAGGTTGATTACCTTTTAGGGGTCTCCTCTTCACTAGATGATTGACTCTCCTCCCTTTTCCTGAGGTGCTTCCTCTTATCGCCTCGGTCTTTACTTTTCTTCTTCTCCTTCTCCCTCTCTCTGACTGCCTCTCCGTCACTCTCGCTGTCTGACAGTAGGGTGTAAGTCCGATTCTTCCTCTCAATCTCCATGACGTGTCGCTCTATCGCTCTGGCTGGCTTTTCAACCACTTGCTTACGAGGAATCTGAAACACATAGATGAAAGTCATTTCTAGATGCTCATAATAACCACAGTGAAAATAAGAAACAAGCACGCCGTTAAAACACAAAGAAAGCAAATCATTTGACCTTTTCATACAGTTCCTGTGCAAAGGCGATCACTCTCTGATTAATGTCGATGGTGCCTGTCGACTTGAGGTGGGCCACAAAGTCTTGAGAGCTCGATGATTTACGCGCGGAGCCGATCATGAACTGGGCGACATATCTGTCACTAAGGCCAAGGATGTCATGCAGACTGTCACTCACCCATTGTTCTAGGTTTGCCATTTTTGCCTAATTGGGAGACAAAAATCAGTTAGCTACGGTATACAGTAGATGTAGACAGAGAGTTGTATAGTACTAGGTATCACAGGAGGCTGCTGAGGGTAAAACAGCTCATAATAATTGCTTATCCCGCTCCAGTCATTACTAAGACCCAGTTCTCCTCAATTAAGGTGCCACCAACCTCCTGTGCTAGGTATATAAAATGTCATATGAATAGGAAACTTCTGTAGCAATGGTGATTATGTAGCAGGGAATGGCTGGCACAGCAAGATTCATATGCTACACAAGGGTATATTGAAGCAATAAGGCAGGAGGGGGTGTGGTATATGGCTAAGGGCTGTTCTTAGGCACGAAGCAACGTGAAGTGGCTGGATACAGCCCTTACCCATGGTATATTGGCCATATACCACAAACCCCCAAGGGGCCTTAAAGGTATTATAAACTGGTTACCAAATGTAATTAGATCAGTACAAATATTTATGACAATATATTAGACAATATACCACGGGTATGACAAAACATGTATTTTAACTACTTTAATTACGTTGGTAACCAGTTTATAGCAGCAATAAGGCACCACGGTGGCCCGTTGCGTCGTGCAGGAGAACAGCCTCATGTGGAGTTGCCTTGCTGCTTAGTTATAAAACGGAGTAGTTCCGCTGCATGATCTTAAGTAGGAACTATCGAAAAGGAAGCCCTTCAGCTTTTCTTTACCTCCTTTATTTGCTATTTGAAGATCTGAAGATAACTATTCATTGCATTGATAGGTAGCTAGCTAGCCACCTTACCTTGTTTTGAAACCTTCACGCAATGAACATGGGGGTGATCTATGAAAACAGCACAACATGCAGCAGCTAGCAAGCTTAGCAAAAAGCGAGCTCAGTTTAGGTTAATTTGCTTCACGACTGGCTAATACGTGGACGTTTAACTAACGAGCGAAGTTAAAATGACCTCTCTCAATACTAACAACAATCATGTTGGTTTCAATTACACTTGTTAAGCTAAACTTATCCACAACTTCTTGCTAGCTGCCCACTCCATCCATGGTGCGACAACCGGAAGTGGAACACGTATTTGAATAAGTCTCTGGTCGCATTCTGCCCCCTGGTGGCTGGTGTACAGAACAACTCAATCAGAACAAGTGTGCACTGCGCATTTTGTTTGTCCAAATGATGGCACATCTGCTACTGACATCGGTCGTCGTTAATACCATACGTTTGAGGCATTTTGCATTACACTCAATGGTTAAATACTTTTTGTGAGTGGAATTTATCCACAGACTGGAAAAAGTAAACCTCCCTTAAAGTGCGTGTAGTGACCATTGAATCATAGTGAATTAAATTGATGGCACAAAACACTCAATGTCGAGCGAGGTTAGCATGCGCCTGACATTGAATTAAGATGATAAAAGAGGAAGAAGGAGTGTCTTCTTCCGCGAACACCACAACAGATGTGTAATAATGAAAGTAGGTAAACATAGTAAACTGGAACCTAAATGTCCATTTATGCAAGGGTGATGCAACCAATTGTTCTATCCTGCACGCTGAAGAAATCAAACTGTATTCATCGGTGGTTTAATTGAAAATGAGAACGTCGTTGGACATCAATGTCAATGGACTTCTGCTGCTCTTATGTTGCGTTAACTTGGCCGGCACACTTGGGTACAAGCCTGTCATCATTGTTCACGGCCTCTTTGACGGTCCTAAACAATTCCTTATGATGAGTCGTTTGATACAAGAGGTACGTTTGTAGAGGCTTGGCCTCTACAACACACATTTAACCATAATTATATACTTATTAAAACATAAAATAAAACAATTATGTTTATTTTATTTTTTTATTTATCCGTTATTTTACCAGGTAAGTTGACTGAGAACACGTTCTCATTTGCAGCAACGACCTGGGGAATAGTTACAGGGGAGAGGGGGATGAATGAGTCAATTGTAAACTGGGGATTATTAGGTGACCGTGATGGTTTGAGGGCCAGATTGGGAATTTAGCCAGGACACCGGGGTTAACACCCCTACTCTTACGATAAGTACCATGGGATCTTTAATGACCTCAACGAAATTGAGACTGATTAGATCATTGAGGCGTACAGTACCAGTCAAAAGTTTGGACATTCAAGGGTTTTTCTTTATTTCTTACTATTTTCTACATTGTAGAATAATAGTGGATACAACATATTTGGAATCATGTAATAACCAAAAAAAGTGTTAAATAAATCTAAATATATTTTATATTTGAGATTCTTCAAAACTGGGTGGTTTTAGCAGTGTATGCTGATTGGCTGAAAGCCGTGGTATATCAGACTGTATACCACGGGTATGAAAAAACACATATTTTTACTGCCCTAATTATGTTGGTAACCAGTTTATAATAAAAGTAAGGCACCTCGGGTGTTTGTGGTATGTTGCCAATACACCACGGCTAAGGGCTGCTCTAAGGGCTGTATCCAGCCACTCCGCGTTATGTCATGCATAAGAACAGCCCTTAGCCGTGGTACAGTGGTGAGAACAAGTATTTGATACACTGCCGATTTTGCAGGTTTTTCAGCCTGTAATATTGGCCCATCATATCATTATACTGAGGCCCAAGAGGGTGTGGTATATAGCCAATATACAGTGGGGAGAACAAGTATTTGATAACCTGCAAAATCGGCAGTGTTTCCTACTTACAAAGCATGTAGAAGTCTGTAATTTTTTATCATAGGTACACTTCAACTGTGAGAGACGGAATCTAAATCAAAAATCCAGAAAATCACATTGTATGATTTTTAAGTAAATAATTTGCATTTTATTGCATGACGTAAGTATTTGATACATCAGAAAAGCAGAACTTAATATTTGGTACAGAAACCTTTGTTTGCAATTACAGAGATCATATGTTTCCTGTAGTTCTTGACTAGGTTTGCACACACTGCAGCAGGGATTTTGGCCCACTCCTCCATACAGACCTTCTCCAGATCCTTCAGGTTTCGGGGGTGTCGCTGGGCAATACGGACTTTCAGCTCCCTCCAAAGATTTTCTATTGGGTTCAGGTCTGGAGACTGGCTAGGCCACTCCAGGACCTTGAGATGCTTCTTACGGAGCCACTCCTTAGTTGCCCTGGATGTGTGTTTCGGGTCGTTGTCATGCTGGAAGACCCAGCCACGACCCATCTTCAATGCTCTTACTGAGGGAAGGAGGTTGTTGGCCAATATCTTGCGATACATGGCCCCATCCATCCTCCCCTCAATAAGGTGCAGTCGTCCTGTCCCCTTTGCAAAAAAGCATCCCCAAAGAATGATGTTTCCACCTCCATGCTTCACGGTTGGGATGGTGTTCTTGGGGTTGTACTCATCCTTCATCTTCCTCTAAACACGGCGAGTGGAGTTTAGACCAAAAAGCTCTATCAGACCACATGACCTTCTCCCATTCCTCCTCTGGATCATCCAGATGGTCATTGGCGAACTTCAGACGGGCCTGGACATGCGCTGGCTTGAGCAGAGGGACCTTGTGTGTGCTGCAGGATTTTAATCCATGAAGGCGTAGTGTGTTACTAATGGTTTTCTTTGAGACTGTGGTCCCAGCTCTCTTCAGGTCATTGACCAGGTCCTGCCATGTAGTTCTGGGCTGATCCCTCACCTTCCTCATGATCATCATGCCCCACGAGGTGAGATCTTGCATGGAGCCCCAGACCGAGGGTGATTGACAGTCATCTTGAACTTCTTCCATTTTCTAATAATTACGCCAACAGTTGTTGCCTTCTCACCAAGCTGCTTGCCTATTGTCATGTAGCCCATCCCAGCCTTGTGTAGGTCTACAGTTGTATCCCTGATGTCCTTACACAGCTCTCCTCTGGTCTTGGCCATTGTGGAGAGGTTGGAGTCTGTTTGATTGAGTGTGTGGTGGACAAGTGTCTTTTATACAGGTAACGAGTTCATACAAGTGCAGTTAATACAGGTAATGAGTGGAGAACAGGAGGGCTTCTTAAAGAAAAACTAACAGGTCTGTGAGAGACGGAATTCTTACTGGTTGGTAGGTGATCAAATACTTACGTCATGCAATAAAATGCAAATGAATTACTTAAAAATCATACAATGTGATTTTCTGGATTTTTGTTTTAGATTCCTTCTCTCACAGTTGAAGTGTACCTTACAGACCTCTACATGCTTTGTAAGTAGGAAACACTGCCGATTTTGCAGGTTATCAAATACTTGTTCTCCCCACTGTATATATTGTCCACATACCACACCCTCTTGGGCCTCAGTATAATGATATGATGGGCCAATATTACAGGCTGAAAATATTATGTTTGCTCTTGGTATTGGGGAAATTATGACTGGATGACTTGGACATCTGCTTTTTTCTCTCTGGAGAATGTTTAACAGGACAATGGCCACAGGTTTTTAGAGGAATAGAATGTTATGTATGATACATTTCTATCACAGGTGCACTAAAACAGGATCTGATCAAATTCTCACTTCATGTGAAACTGTTTCCATGGATACTTATGTGCGGAAAAAAGAAAGTGAGAGTACTTTATACAGTGTGTGAGCCATAAAATGTTTTTTGGGGCCACCAAAATGTTTTACACCTAGTAAGTCAGAAATAATAAGTAGAAATATAAAAATTTGTATCCACAAATAAAAGCACTAAGAAGGCAAAAAAAGCATCCACTTCAGTTTCACGTGAAGTGAGAATTTTAGAAGATCCTGTTTTAGTGCACCTATGATACAAATGTATGTCGTACATAACAACGCAATGTGGAGTGCCTGGATACAGCCCTTACCCGTGGTTTATTGGCAACATACCACAAACTCCTGAGGTGTCTTATTGCTATTATAAACTGGTTACCAACGTAATTGGAATAGTAAACAAGTAAATGTGCATCATACCTGTGGTATATTTAAGCAATAATGCCCGGGAGGCGGTGTGTGGTATATGGCCAATATACCACGGCTAAGGGGTGTTCTTATGCACGACGTGGAGTACCTGGATACAGCCCTTAGAGCAGCCCTTAGCCGTGGTGTATTGGAAATATACCACAAACACCCGTAGTGCCTTATTGTTATAATAAACTGGTTACCAACATAATTAGAGCAGTAAAAATACATGTTTTTTCATTCCCGTGGTATACGGTCTGATATACCACAGTGTTCAGCCAATCAGCATTCAGGGCTCGAACCACCCAGTTTATAATGTATGTTATAATATGATAGGATTGGTTTTTTTTAACAGTTTCACTAATTCATTCTAATTAACTTAATCATTATGACACGCCCCTCACTAATGTCATTAGTTGCCTACATAACCTGGTTCAAGTAATCATGACATTATCCTGAAGAAGGCACAGTGATGCAGAAGTGTTGGTAAATACCCAATAAATTACTGGGAGTTTATTTATGGAGTGTGCGACTCTCTTTATTTTTAACATAATATGATAGGATAACATGTTTCAGGTACATCGTTTTTTTCTTGTAACTTGCAATATAAGCTGATGTATTCTTTTGACAGGCCCATCCAGGTACCAACGTGTCAGTGATAGATCTGTATGATAACATGGCCAGCCTGAAACCACTGTGGGTGCAGGTGCAGGGCTTCAAAAAGTTGCTCTATCCAATCATGCAGGAAGCAGAGAATGGCATCCATCTTATCTGCTTCTCACAAGGTCTCTCTATCTCAGTTATTTAGCATTTTTGGAACAAGACGTAGAGATATAGCGCTTTCCGCTTAATGCTGTCTTCCCCTGCTTCTCTTAGGTGGTCTGATATGTCGAGGACTTCTTTCTACACTTCCTGACCATAATGTCCAGTCCTTCATCTCCCTGTCATCACCACAGGCTGGCCAGTATGGAGGTCAGTGATGGTCACGCCTAGGTATAGCTCTTTCTAACACAATGAAGTTTTGAGTTTGTCATTAAACAAAGTAAAACAAATTATATTCATGTCTCACATTTCAAATAAAAAGAGAACATTTGCAAGCCGTGTGTAAATTTGAAACACATACTGTATGTTCCACACACCACACACATTTTACTAGCCTTTTCGTTGTGCTTCTCCCGCAGACACAGACATTCTGAAAATGGTTTTTCCTCACTATCTAAAGGCCCGTGTTTTTCACGTGTGTTACTCTTCAGTAGGACAGAAATGGTCCATCTGCAACTTCTGGAATGGTAAGAGAGAATTGAGTAGTTAAAGGGGAACTTCGGTGCCGAACAAATAGAGAACCAAAACATTCGTTTGTAGATGTGAATCTGAGTACAGTAAAGAGGCTCCTTTGTGCTTGCACCAAAATGTTTTGTCCTACCAGACCCACACCAAAGAGAACGCTTCCTGAAGAGCAGCAATTATCTGGCCCTGCTGAATGGAGAGAGACCACACAGGGAAATTACAGGTAGTGAAATTCATTCCTACTGCAGATATTTCAGTATCCAAAACTGAAAATCTAGATTAGATTAGATTAGTCACCACTGACTGATAAGGGCCAGACAAAATCTCCAGCAAAGTTCCTTACTTCTCCTTTCACACTGTCTTGTCTGCATAATGGACAAAACTATACATTTTGTAGCAACATATTATGTTTGGCTTAAATTTCTTTCTCAATATATATTTGATAAAACTGCAGATTTAGTCTGGCCCTACTAGTAGTTTTAATTCTATAAAATGTGGAGAGACATAGTTATTCTCCATCTCAGAACAAATAAATGTATCTCTCTCTAATCATCAGAGTGGAGGAAGAACTTCCTGCGTATCAACAAGCTGGTGTTGATTGGAGGACCAGATGATGGCGTGATTACACCATGGGAGTCCAGGTATCCATGGTCACCATCACCACCATTATTTTAAACTAAATTAATTGCCCTGCATTCTTACACACACATTGGTTGCATCTCTGAGACGTGGGCCCAACACTAGTGACTCTATACCTACTGGACTAACCATGTCTGTTCTCTCCAATCAGTCACTTTGGATTTTATGATATTAACGAAACCATTGTTGAGATGAAGAACCAGGAAGTAAGTTACTTTAATGGTACCATCTACCATCATTGATAATGTTCATGTCCTAATGTGATGGATAACTATGTGCTTCTCTGTCTCTCTCATTTGAATAGTGGTACGGTAGGGATTCGTTTGGGCTGAAGACACTGCATGCTCGTGGAGACCTGGCTGTGTTTGTGCTCTCAGGAGTGAAGCACAGCTATTGGCATTCGAATGAGACGGTGTTCAGAGACTGCATAGAGGAGTGGCTGACATGAACATGCTCACGTTCACACATACACACTAAATATAATGTTCACAGAAAAGGTTCTGCAAATTGTCTTTGATTGACATGTCATAGTTGTATGTAGTGCCTATTTTATATTTTTATACATTATTGTTTGTCTGTGATTATGAAACAGCGAAATCAAGTGTTTTTTGTGCAGTAATAGGAAATACACTGAATTTAACTAAATTTCACATGGTGTGTTCTTGCCCAAAGCTTCCACTCTTCTCCTGGTGAATCGAACTTGTTTCTCTCTTTGTATAAATCTGTGTGATAGTGTATAATCTTTATATTTGACTGAATCTTCAAAATGATTACAGAACATTGGACTACCATGTGGGTACACAATCGCCCAAGCATGTGCATTTCCTAGTTACATAAGGATGGGATATGGGGGGGGGGGGGGGGGGGGGAGATTCTGGGAATGATTGCCATCAGAATCAAATGTAATCTATAATGCTGCATAAACTTGAATTCCATTCCATTGTCGCTATTAGTTGAGGGAGGAGCTCTGACACTGTACATTACCAATGAAGAGTGTGCCTATGAAAATAATCAAATAGACTGCTGACATACGGCCATTCACTTCTCAAAACGGGTGTAATCATTAGTCCAAACAGAGATTTTCTATTGGACAAATTAAGGTAGGTCCCTCTCCGTTTCGTTTACGAAACGTTTCGCAACAGAATCATCGTAATGAATACACCCCAGGTATGACCAATGACGTCAGTAAGGTAGCGCACACTCACAGCTCCTTTCCGGTGAAGGCTACTGCAGTGCGCTCGAGTTCCTGGTTGACATTGTAAGACACTTTTAAAACATATTGTATTTCTTTTTAACCATGTGGTCATTGGTAAAGTCATGAATGGTTTTACAACGTTTAGATGGGACCCGGTTTACTTCACCGAGGATGCCACCGGGTTTCAAGTTTGCGTTTAATACTTCCCAACTTTATCGGGTTTAGAGCGCGAAACCAGATTTAACTTCTAGAGACAGATAAGCCGTACTCATCAAAACGCTTTACGCATGCAGATGGTCTAAAAGTGGAGATACAGAAAACCTGTGATTTTGGCAAACTCTAAAGGACGAAATTATTTTGGTAAAGTCATACTGCTTGATTCAAACTGTGAACACGTAGCCTACAATGTTCTGTAATCATTTTCGTGCTTACGGACTCCGCGTTGTCGGAATGAAACTTATTTACACACCTATGTTGCTTAAAATAGGACTGCATAGACAGGTAATTGGTCTTGGCTATACGTTGTGTACCACGGGCAACATAAATCAACGTAGCTTACACCAGCAACCGTCAACTTTCGATATTGTATAGGAATAAACAACAGCAGCCTACAGTTCATATTGATCGGTACAAGCGAGCAGTGAGATGAATGGCGGAGAGAGCGTGGACGTTTGATACTTGTTTTTCGCTTTGACAGTATGCGAAATGTACTGTCAGCGTGGCTCAAGGTCGACGTGTAGGCGGCTGTGGTTTTCTACTGTGTGCTAAAAGAGCCAACGCATTGAGCAAAACATCCACACTATAATATTAAAGCGCACTGACAGGCAAGCAAAAATCGAAGCTCTTCAGCTGCAAACTAGTGAGAGCAGAAAACTTTTATAAGTGGGCCAAAAGTGAAGCCAGCTTTTGAAAACCCAGTTCTGACTTGGAAAAACTACTTTGAATGTCACTGCCAGCAAGTGCAATTATACAGAATGTAATTCTAAGATTAGATATCCAACCATTCTCTACACCATGATCAAAAAGTTTAGAATACATTTAGTTAAGACTGCAGCCAATAATCTTTTCTGCTTTATTCCAACAGAATATTGAAGATCATTCTGTGGACATCAGGGGATTTTCTAGCCCTTCCGTCTACTATGTCCTCCAGAGGCAAAGGTGAGGGGTGTCTGGTGTGTGGGGGTGACCTGCACGGTAACCAACGGCGATGGCTCTTTGGGCGACAGAACAAGAAAGATGGTCAGCCTCAGACCCCATCAGACTCACCGGGTAGAGGAAGTCTCTCCAGGTCTTCTCAAAGCAGCCCCTGGGGTAAGGTGTGTGTGTGTGTGTGTGTGTGCACTACTGTGCGTGTATGCGCGCGTATGTCAGTTCTAATGTTTTCTTTTCCCACTTTGAAGGTAGCACCATGTCCCTTGGCTCCACAACGTCTCTCTCCTCACTGTCCTCACCCGCTAAAGCAATGGACCTACTCTCTGTGCTGACACACATACTAGGCCAGCCAGTACCACGGGGCAGTGGGCGGGGGGAGTTCTTGTGTGGCAAATGCGTTTCAGTTCTAGAGCGGGTTTTCAAGTTTGACTCTGTCATTTCCAGAGTGAGGGTCTTATCCTCTGAGAGGATTCAGAAGTTGACCCAGGAGAGGGACAAGGTCAGGCAGTGGGTACGTAGCGCTTACCGCCAGCGACACCCTCAGGATTTCAGGATGAGGAGCAGCACTAGTGAGGGGGATGGTGAGGGAATGGGAGACAGAGAGGGTTACAATGAAATGTTGAAGGAGAACATGGCCTTGTCAGAGTATGAGTGCTGGTCTGAGAAATGGGACGCATGTCCATACTTCAGGAGAACGGGGAAAAGATGCACAAAGGGGAAAAATTGTGAAGGATGTGATTCTCTGAGGGTGTCCGATTCCGCCTATGAGTCAGTTTGTGGGGTTCCCCGCCGCCTACCCTTCCAACCCTTTCCCCCCTTGGCCCTATCGAGGAACAAGTCGCAGAGCATGCCTCTTCATTGGTCAAGAGTGCCGTCGCTAAGCTCTAGCCCAGCGTCATTGGCTGGATCCACTCTCTCCTTACGAGCGTCCTCTCGCACTGAGTCCATCCAATCACTGGATTCACTGGATTGCCGTGATCCATTTGACTTTCCAGGTGATTTGTCACTCCTGGTCCTCAGAGAGTTGAAAGGTATTGAAGGAAAGCCTGTCAATTCACCTTCGGGGAGTAAGATTCCCGTTTTGGGAAAGAGGGAAGGGCGATATTCAGGAGAGGTAGGTGAGACATCCCCCCCTGAGGTAACAAGGGTGCTGAATTTTGGAGAGCGGGAGAATGGAGGAGAGGAAGTTGCTGGAGAGTCCAATGACGTTTTGACTGAATTGAGGGACGAGTTTATTCCACTACACAGAGAGGTGAGATTTCTCTTATATTCTATCAAAATCCAGCATACCAAATAACGACAAAGTTATTATGAGTTGGACCAGGATTGTTTCCTGACGACAACACTTTAGCCTATAAATGAGCCATTCCCTGGTCAGGAAAATATCTCTGCCCTAAATGAGGATTTTCCGACAGGTTGCCTTGCCTGTAGTCTGTGGATCACTCCGTCGATCACGGAGTATAAATATTTACTTAGTGGTCTGTAATATGTCATCTAGGATCTATCATGTCTGTAGCCAGTACAAAGGTCCAACTCTGAATATTTTCTTACTTATAAATACAGGAATAGGACTTCAACAGAATTAAAAGTGACAATTTATGTCTTTCACAAAATGCAGTTTTCTTATGTTTATTTCAGAGCAATACAGGTCGAGTGCACCTTGCAGTCAGACAGTTGAGAGGACAGCTTGATCAAGCTATGGCACGCATCAAGACCCTCGAAACTGAGCTTAAACACGGGACCAAAACCAAACCAGATACCAATGTCTGTGGACCAAAGGATTGGATTAAGGTAAGCACTGAGTAATTGAGTTTAGACATTTTCAGCTGCATTCGCAGACACAAATGAAGCCCAGTCATGGACTAAAAAACATGATCAATGGAGATTCTCCAGGACTAGGCAGTCTCTGGGGAACCGGTCCATAGTATTTATAGTAACTCAATTGAGAAAGAAAACAGTTTAAATTGGTGAGTGGAATGGAAGTGTCATGATAATTTGGTTGCGTACACACAACTAAGGTTGACACTCCCTGTCATGGTAACTGGGTGCTGACATTTTATACACGATAAACAGGTATAGGCCTAGTCAGCCGGTGCACAGCCATATAATGGCCTGAACATAGTTTCCCTAACATGCTTCTTCTGCATGTACTTGCGCACACACACACGTCTTCAGAATCCCTTGGATAGCAATGTCTTTAAGCCCGGCTTGTATTGACTAAGCACAAATAAAGCATTATGCAAGGAATGATGGGTGTGTTACAGTTTGTTTGGTCTCTGGACCAGGGAGTGTCCTCTTTCCTTAATGCAGGTGCGTTCATATAACCACACACACACACACACAACCACACATCTCCCTGGAATCTTCCCCAACTAGAGGAGCAGCTTAGGGTGGCTTTTCATAAAGAGATCATTAACATGCTACTCAGCTGCTTAGTGGCGTCTGTTAACCTTATCTCCTTACAGTAGACTCAAGTTATTCAACCCGGCACCTACCTATGGTTCTAGCAGGTCTGGGCCTCACCCCCAGCTGTTAAGGTATCTTACCCAAACTTGATTCTCATTTCATGAGATTCACGTCTGAGATTTAGGTCTGGCTTGAGTTCCAGGTTTTGGGATATTTTAGGAAGCCCTATTAGCAAGTTCAGTCTGGGAATGGGAGCTGTAAATCCATGAAGAGCTTTGACGATTAAGAGCACCACAGCCAGCTCTACACAAGGAAATATTTTAATTTGCCTGGAATCTGGCATTAGCTCCACCCAATCCTAGAAAAGTTCAAATAAGTAAATCGTTGGGATTAAGTATTTGTATGCACTGTGTGAGGTCTTACAGTATATCAAGCTTTTATGGTGGGGAACTTTCACACTTGGCACTTGCAGGGCAGATTATAGGCTTATAATGTGTGTTCTAAATCTATCGCAAGAATACAAACTGATTGCCTGCATTCTTTGAAAGCATCAGCTGTAACATAGTGGCATATATCACCCACAAGACACTGGCTTCAAATTGGAGAGGTCTGCTGCTTCAGCCTGGTCCCAGATCTGTTTGTGCTGTCTTGGAAACGCCTGTGGTCATTGTCATCAATTTGAAAGACAACACCAACGGATCTAGGACCAGGCTAGTCTGCTCTAATATCGCTGCAACAATGCCAGCCCCCTGTTGACTTAACAACCTTCATCTAAGTGCTGTGTATGTTGTGATTATGGCTTTTTCAGTTGCCGCAGAAGGACAGTGGAAACTTGCTTCTGCAGAGTTTGGGGCATTCGCTGCACAGCAGAGACCGAGTTATCCAGGTGAGTGATTCATAGTGATTCTATGAGGGGAGACAATGCAGTCATGCTGAAAACACAGGGATCCACTTCACTCAGGAATGAGACACTGGCTGAGCTAGTGGAATGTTGCCATCACAACATGGACACCCCACGCTCTTAAACTCCAAGATTTAACTTAAGATATAATGGTATTAGCAATTTTCAGCACTAAAGTTTATATGGGTGAGCAAACTTCCTTAGCTTAACATAGCCAAATAGATAAATCAAATCGGTTTAATATAGAGTACCAGTCAGAAGTTTGGACACACCTACTCATTCCAGGGTTATTCTTTATTTGTACTATTTTCTACATTGTAGAATAATAGTGAAGACATCACAACTATGAAATAAGACACATGGAATCATGTAGTAACCAAAAAGTGTCAACAAATTAAAATATATGGTATATTTTAGATTCTTCAAAGTTGCCACCCTTTTCCTTGACAGGTTTGCACACTCTTGGCATTCTCTCAACCAGCTTCATGAGGTAGTCACCTGGAATGCATTTCAATTAACAGGCAAGCCTTGTTAAAAGTTCATTTGTGGGATTTCTTTCCTTCTTAATGTACTTTATCCAATCAGTTGTGTTGTGACAAGGTAGGGGTGGTATACAGAAGATAGCCCTATTTGGTAAAAGACCAAGTCCATATTATGGCAAGAACAGCTCAAATAAGCAAAGAGAAACGACAGTCCATCATTACTTTAAGATATGAAGGTCAGTCAATCTGGAAAATGTCAAGAACTTTGAAAGTTTCTTCAAGTGCAGTCGCAAAATCCATCAAGCGCTATGATGAAACAGGCTTTTGTGAGGACCGCCACAGAAAAGGAATTCCCAGAGTTACCTCTGCTGCTGAGGATAAGTTCATTAGAGTTGTCAGCCTCAGAAATCGGCAATTAACTGCACCTCAGATTGCAGCCCAAATAAATGCTTCACAGAGTTCAAGTAACAGACACCTCTCAACATCAACTGTTCAGAGGAGACTGCAGGAATCAGGCCTTCGTGGTCGAATTGCTGCAAAGAAACTACTACTAAAGGACACCAATAATAAGAAGAGACTTGCTTGGGCCAAGAAACACGAGCAATGGATATTTGACCAGTGGAAATCTGTCCTTTGGTCTGATGAGTCCAAATTTGAGATTTTTAGTACTAACCGCCATGTCTTTGTGAGACGCGGAGTAGGTGAAATGATGATCTCCGCATGTGTGGTTCCCACCGTGAAGCATGGAGGTGGTGGTGTGGGGGTGTTTTGCTAATGACACTGTCTGATTTATTTAGAATTCAAGGCACACTTAACCAGCATGGCTACCACATCATTCTGCAGCAATACGCCATTCCATCTTGTTTGCGCTTGGTGGGACCATCATTTGTTTTTCAACAGGACAATGACCCAACACACCTCCAGGTTGTGTAAGGGCTATTTGACCAAGAAGGAGAGTGATGGAGTCCTGCATCAGATGACCTGTCCTCCACAATCACCCGACCTCAACCCAATTCAGATGGTAAGGGATGAGTTGGACCGCGGAGTGAAGGAAAAGCAGCCAATTGCTCAGCATTTGTATGGAACTCCTTCAAGACTTTTGGAAAATAATTGTAGTTGACTACCTCATGAAGCTGGTTGAGAGGATGACAGGTTTGCACACTCTTGGCATTAAGGCAAAACGTGGCTACTTTGAAGAACCTAACCACTTAGTTATTACATGATTCCATATGTGTTATTTCATAGTGTTGATGTCTTCACTATTATTCTACAATGTAGAAAATGGTAAAAATATATTAAAACCCTTGTAAGTAGGTGCCCAAACTTTTGACTGGTACTGACATATATATATTTTAATGTTTTTATTGTCACATTTATTTGGGTGTGTACACAGTTTAGCTAATGTTTTAGCGGGTGCAGTGAAATACTTCTATTACTAGCTCCTAACAATGCAGTAAAATGTCAAACGGTTACACAAATAATCAATTTAAAAAAAACAAATATAAAATCAAGAAATGTCGGAACAAATCCAAGTATCAACCCAAATAGCACTGTAACAGCAATCCAACCGTGAGTGGTTGGGGCAAACCCTGTTTTCTTAAACTATCATTGTCTCAATATTTATCATTGCAACATTTGTTTAAATGCAGTTTTTGTATTCTGGTGTAATTGATATCATTAAATATATTTGTCCATATACCACATCAAGTCCTTTTCTGAAGCCATCTCTGGGACAAGCCGTGTGTTATTCCATGATCAGACATTAATTTCCTGTCTCCCTCAGGACTGCATGTGTCTGATCAGGAAGATGTGTGTTGAGGTGGGGACAGATGCGGCTGACAGACTGACACAAGCACTCACTGACAATCTGAAACAAACTCTCTCCGACAATAAGGTGAGGACTCAGATGGATCCCATTTGATTATGATTTGAATAAGCTAATGGTTTAAAATAATAAATAAACTTGTGTAGACTGTCAAAGCATGGACAATTAATATGTGTGAATATTTCCTTTTTTAATATGACATTACGTAAGTGATAATGCCAGAGAAGCCGGTGTTTGGAAGATATATTGGTATGGGTGTTGTTGGGCCCGAGACGACATCTCTGGCAAACGGTGCCAATATATCCTCCAAACACTAGCTTCTCTGGCATTATCACTTTTAATACAATGGGTTACCAACATATTAAAATAATGATTGACATATTTTCATTAAACGTTATTTTGATTAATTTCATCCTTCCACAAGATATAGTCCCGACACACATCTAGGGTTGCTAGAGACGCGACCCAGTCGTTCACTCTGCTTGTTCTGTATCTATGGACGCGACCGAGTCATTCGTTGTAAATGTTCCATTGCCATACTGGCTGGCAACGTTCTTATCCCTTGCTTACTTGCTTGCTAGCCAACTACGGCTAACTTACAGTCAAGAGCAGCCAGAATAACAGCAAAATAGCTGCATTTGTTTAAGCTGTTTTCTAGTGACATTTATTTGGATACATCCATAACAATGAGCTAATTAGGTGCGATTTCCCTTGGCATAGAAAATGTGGTCACTTGTCAGGACACTATTGTTCAGGAGAGCTAGCCAACTACACAGCTACCGTAACAAAATCACTTCAAACTGAACCTGGAAAGACTGCAAATTTGCGTTTCGTTTTAACTTTTTCAATTGAATTTTTTTATATATATCCATAAAAATGACTCCAGCTGATTTCATGATTTCAACTGGCAGAGAAATGGTGCCTGCCTGTCTGTCTCGTCCGAAATCCCGACACGTTCATTACTATGGGACAGCTGGATATCGTATTTCAATTTTGAAACAATTTTGCAAATGTCGCAAGACAGACTGCAAGGTTTATACAAATCTCCGCTGTTGAAAACAAATTGTTAGTCTAAAATAAATCTGAGATAATGTCTAGATTCATTTTATAGTGGAAATCAAGTTTATAAGTTGCCTGACTGGGTTGATGAGACAGTGGATTACACAGTCAGATGGAACAGAGTGTATAGGCATTTTAACATCATAAATTTAGTTGGTGGCAATTTGTGGAATAGACACCGGCTGGTATGCGGTCTTAAGCAATCAGTATTCAGGATTAGACCCACCCGTTGTATAAAATGGGATATAGAGCATTTCTGTACAAGGTTATTTCCGCTGGTGTCTTATGTTCTACCTCATCTTTAGCAAGCCCTTGAGGCTCTGCGCTCAGAGATGAGTGAGAAGGAGAAGAGGATGGAGAGCGAGCTGGAGGCACTGCAGAAGGCTGGGAGAGACCGGGAGAAAGACCTCTCCACACTCAACACTGTACTCCAATGTAACCAGTACATCATCAATGTGAGTCTGAAGTTGAACACACACACACACACACACACACATGTGATTGCTGTGCTACCAGTGTATGACAGTTTCTGTAGAACAAGTACACACACACACTCAGATGTATTCACTCACTTTCATTAACAAAGGCAACATTGTGCTGAATACACTATAGTCACTCAGTCAAAGGTGTTACTAGTAATTTCTCACATAAGGGCTTTGTATTTTCTTCTTCTAACCCCCAGGAACTGAGGGTGGAGCTGGTTGAGAAGGAGCGAGTGCAGCGGGAGGTGCAGAAGGAGAAGGAAGTGTGGAGACAGCGGGACCTGGCCCTCAAAGCAGTCCTACAGGAGAAAGAGTCACTTCTCCTCTGCCTGAAGGAGGCGCTAGAGAGCTCTCAGAAAGACATGCAGGTGAGGGGATCACATCAACATACAGTATCTCTATACGTTGAATTAAATTAGGTCCAACGAGAAGGATATCCTGCTTTCACTGGAACAGGCCCAGATCCACACCTTTTGCGTGAAGAAAAGACACCGGAAAAGGGGATGCAGATCAGGGATCCTTCTGAGAATTCGGAGGCGAGCGAGTAAACTCCCAATGCCTTCCATTCTTCTTGTACAATCATTGGAAAATAAAATTGATGACCTACTGTTACGATTATCCTACCAACGGGACATCAAAAACTGTAACATCTTATGTTTCACCGAGACGTGGCTGAATGAAGATGCGGACAATATAGAGCTAGCAGGATTTTCCATGCAACGGCAGAACAGAGGTGCTACCTCTGGTAAGATGAGGGGTGGGGAGGTGTGTCTTTTTGTCAATAACAGCTGGTGCGTGATGTCTAATATTAAAGAAGTCTTGAGGTATTGCTCACCTGAGGTTGAGTACCATATGACAAGCTGCAGACCACATTATCTATGAAGAGAGTTCTCATCTGTATTATTCATTGCCGTCTATTTACCACCACAAAACGAAGCTGTCACTAAGACTTCTCTCAACCAACTCTATAAGGCTATAAACAAAGAAGAAAATGCTCACCCAGAAGCGGCGCTCCTAGTGGCCGGGGACTTTAATTCAGGCAAACTTAAATCAGTTTTACCAAATTTTTACCAGCGTGTCATGTGCAACCAGGGGAGAAAAAAATCCTAGACCACCTTTACTCCACACACAGAGATGCATGCAAAGCTCTCCCCCACCCTACATTTGGCAAATCTGACCATAATTCTGATTATGGCTTACAAGCAAAAACTAAAGCAGGAAGTACCAGTCGGTTAATACGGAAGTGGTCAGATGACGCGGATGTTACACTACAGGACTGTTTTGCTAGCACAGACTGGAATATGTTCCAGGATTCGTCTAATGGCATTGAGGAGAACACCACCTCAGTCATCAGCTTCATCAATAAGTGCATCGATGACGTTGTCCCCACAGTGACTGCACATAAATATCCCAACCAGAAGCCATGGATTACAGTCAACATCTGCATCGAGCTAAAGGCTAGAGCTGCCGCTTTCAAGGAGTGGGAGACCAATCCGGACGCTTATAAGAAATCCCACTATGCCCTCAGACGAACCATCAAACAAGCAGGGCGTCAATACAGGATTAAGATTGAATCTTACTACACCAGCTCTGACGCTCGTCGGATGTGGCAAGGCTCTAAAACTATTACGGACTAGAAAGGGAAACCCAGACCCGAGCCGCCCAGTGACGCGAGCCAACCAGACGAGCTAAATGCCTTTTATGCTCACTTCGAGGCAAGCAACACTGAAGCATGCACTAGAGCACCAGCTGTTCTGGATAACTGTGTGATAACGCTCTCGGTAGCCGATGTGAACAAAACCTTTAAACAGGTTAACAACATTCACGAAGCTATGGGCCATGGGCCATGAAGTGCTTTTAAAGGCTGGTCATGGCTCACATCAACAGCATCCTCCCGGACACCCTAGACTAGAGGTCAACCGATTATGATATTTCAACGCCGATACCGTTTATTGGAGGACCAAAAAAAGCCGATTTAATCGGCCTATTTATTTATTTGGAATAATGACAATTACAACAATACTGGATGAACATTTATTTTAACTTAATATAATACATCAATAAAATCAATTTAGACTCAAATAAATTATGAAACATGTTCAATTTGGTGAAACAGGCTCTTGATGAAACAGGCTCTTGTGAGAACCGCCACAGGAAAGGAAGACCCAGAGTTATCTCTGCTGCAGAGGACAAATTCATTACAGTTATCAGCCACAGAAATTGTAGCCAAATAAATGTTTCAGAGTTTAAAGTATCAGACATCAACATCAACTGTTCAGAGGAGACTGTGAATCAGGCCTTCATGGACAAATTGCTGCAAAGATACCAGTACTAAATGACACCAATAATAATAATAATAAGAAGAGACTTGCTTGGTCCAAGAAACATGAGCAATGGACATTAGACTGTTGGAAATCTGTCCTTTGGCTTGATGATTCCAAATTTGAGATGTTTGGTTCCAACCGCCGTGTCTATGTGAGATGCAGAGTAGATGAACAGATGATCTCCGCACATGTGGTTCCCACCGTGAAGCATGGAGGTGGTGGTGTAATGGTGTGGGGGTGCTTTTCTGACACTGTCTGTAATTTATTTAGAATTCAAGGCACACTTAACCAGCATGGCTACCACAGCATTCTGCAGTGATACGCCATCACATCTGGTTTGTGCTTAGTGGGACTATCATTTATTTTTCAACAGGACAATGATCACACACCTCTAGGCTGTGTAAAGGCTATTTTACCAAGAAGGAGAGTGGAGGAGTGCTGCATCAGATGACCTGGCCTCCACAATAATCCAACCTCAACCCAATTGAGATGGCTTGGGATGAGTTGGACCACAGAGTGAAGGAAACTCCTTCAAGACTGTTGGAAAGGCATTCCAGGTGAAGCTGGTTGAGAGAATGCCAAGTGTGCAAAGCAGTCAAGGCAAACGGTGGCTACTTTGAAGAATCTAAAATATATTTAGATTTGTTTAACACTTTTTTAGTTACTACATGAGTCCATGTGTGTTATTTCATAGTTTTGATGTATTCACTACTATTCTTCAATGTAAAAATAGTAAAAAAATAAATAAAGAAAAACTCTGGAATGCGTAAGTGTGTCCAAACTTGACTGGTACTGTATATGCACAAAGAGCCAAAACATAAATCTGATCATTCTGGATCCTATTTTGACAGGTTGCACATCAAAATATCAATCATGCATCCCCTGAATATGTTAGATAAATAGCTTACTTTTTAAATATTAGGCTACCATCTCAGTTGACTTACATAGCACTGTAAAACTGCGTCTAGAGCCCTGGCGCTAATGCAAAGTAACTGTACATTAAAACAATGTTTTATTGTTGTAGCAATGTTCCCGCAATTTTTTGGGGGCACTGAGCAAATGTTTGGTCTTGTTAGAGGAAACTTGAACCTTGTGAGAATTTTGTGCAACTTCTGGTGCACGTTTACAGTGAACACAGACTGTCCCCTTACAGTTTTAGACAGTAGCCAATAGGCTATTGTGGCTATTTGAGCATAATGTAGGCACACCAACAAAACGGTGTGAATCCCATAACATTTTCACATGGAAATAGCTTTCGATTTCTATGATATAGCCTACAGTGGCCTATATTTGCTGTTCAGGCCTACATAGCATGAGACTTTTAAAACCTTTTTACATTATGAAGGGCTTGACATTAATTCATAACTTTTTACCGGGCCTGTGACAACATTGGGCAAATAGGTGAGTGTATATTGCATTTTAATGTGTTGTATGATGCAAGAAACCACTTTACAAAATAAAATGTATTATTATTACCATATAGAGAATTAGACAATGTGGGCTACCCCTCTGTCTATTAGCTTATTTGCATATTCAAGCCCATCTCAAAATACAACAATGCCCCTTTAGACATATGCTTTTTACCAAGACAGCTTGAAATGTGGCCAACATGTTTTGTGTTCTTGTTGGAAGCAGTAACTCCCCATTGCTGACCTATACTTATCTATAACTGGGCTAATAAACTTAACTAGCAAAGAATATCAACAAATGTGCATATGCGCTCTGTGGTCTGATCTGAACTGAAAAGCTCAAGACCGCTGATGGGCGACACCCGCATATATAATTCTATTCCGTTGGGCAATATCAGAGACTCAATCTTGCAAAGTTAGATTTGTTTTGTAGCATTGAAAATGGATTGATATAATGTTGATTCGATCACAGAAAAAACTATCTAAAAAGTACAAACTAATGGGGCGAACTCCGTTAAGTGCGTCTGTGCGGCATTGGTATTTATTCTGCGCGTCAGTCCCGTTGGAGGTGTGTGGCTGCACACACGCGCAGCTTAGAGCGAACATTGCGTTGTAATCTATTTATTGTTATCAAGCAAAATAGTTATTCGTCACATTGTGACTTTTTGTCCATATCGCCCAGCTCTAGAACCCTCTTCCACCGCTAATAGGCGTGGTCATCTCCTCCTCAAGCACAAGGCAGCCAACGTAGAAATCGCTCTGTCATTTCCTGGTTGCTAAAATTCTACACTCTTCGAACTACTTCAGTTTATGTGCGAAACATGCACTGAATAGTTCATTATCATTAGTATCATTGTACCATCTACATCGCAGTGAAATATCTACGACTGTTTGAAGTTGGTGGACGAAACTGAAAGTAAAATAGTCGCCACCATGGTCCATGCTATCCGGGATCCTTTGATGTCGGATAGCGCTAATCTCTCCACCGTATTGCTGGGAACTGGTATGCGTGGGAGTGGGGAAGTTGTTTATATTCAGCCTAAGTGTTGTTGCAATTCGCCTAGCTCCCACATCGGTGAGACAATCGACATGTAGCACCTTTAACTTGAATAACAGAGGTCAGTGCATGCAGCACTGGTGAATGCAGCACCTGACACAAACAATTGTGGTCACACTAAAAAGAGATATACCTGGAATCAATTATATTTAGATCAGGAATGGTCAAACGAAGAGTTATTCAAATTACTCAAAACACTATATTTCAAGACATCTGGGTCTGTATTCACAAAGGCTCTCAGAGTAGGAGTCCTGATCTAAATCCTACAACACGTGCAACGAATACAAAAAGTGTAGACTTTATCGTGAAATGCTTACTTACAAGCCCTTAACCAACAGTGCAGTTCAAGAACAAAAAAATAAAAAATATTTACCAAGTGGGCTAAAATAAAAAGAAACAATAAGAATAACAATAACAAGGATATATACAGGGGGCACCAGTACCGAGTCAGTGTGCAGGGGGTACTGATAGATCATTGGTGATGAGGACACCAAGGAACTTGTCACTCTCGACCTGCTCCACTACAATGTTAATGGGGACCTGTTCGGCCCGCCTTTTCCTGTAGTCAAAGATCAGCTCCTTTGTCTTGCTCACATTGAGGGAGAGGTTGTTGTTCTGGCACCAGACTGCCAGTTCTCAAACCTCCTCCCTATAGGCCGTCTCATCGTTGTCGGTGATCAGGCCTACCACTGTTGTGTCGTCAGAAAACTTAATGATGGTGTTGGAGTTGTGTACAGGAGGGGACTAAGTACACACCCCTGAAGGGCCCCAGTGTTAAGGATCAGTGTGGCAGACATGTTGTTGCCTACTCTTACCACCTGGGGACGGTCTGTCAGGAAGTCCAGGATCCAGTTGCAGAGGGAGGTGTTTAGTCCCAGAGTCCTTAGTTTAGTGATGAGCTTCATGGGCACTATGATATTGAATGCTGAGCTGTAGTCAATGATCAGCATTCTCACATACAGTGCCTTGCGAAAGTATTCGGCCCCCTTGAACTTTGCGACCTTTTGCCACATTTCAGGCTTCAAACATAAAGATATAAAACTTTATTTTTTGGTGAAGAATCAACAACAAGTGGGACACAATCATGAAGTGGAACGACATTTCTTGGATATTTCAAACTTTTTTAACAAATCAAAAACTGAAAAATTGGGCGTGCAAAATTATTCAGCCCCTTTACTTTCAGTGCTCTCTCCAGAAGTTCAGTGAGGATCTCTGAATGATCCAATGTTGACCTAAATGACTAATGATGATAAATACAATCCACCTGTGTGTAATCAAGTCTCCGTATAAATGCACCTGCACTGTGATAGTCTCAGAGGTCCGTTAAAAGCGCAGAGAGCATCATGAAGAACAAGGAACACACCAGGCAGGTCCGAGATACTGTTGTGAAGAAGTTTAAAGACGGATTTGGATACAAAAAGATTTCCCAAGCTTTAAACATCCCAAGGAGCACTGTGCAAGCGATAATAGTGAAATGGAAGGAGTATCAGACCACTGCAAATCTACCAAGACCTGGCCGTCCCTCTAAACTTTCAGCTCATACAAGGAGAAGACTGATCAGAGATGCAGCCAAGAGGCCCATGATCACTCTGGATGAACTGCAGAGATCTACAGCTGAGGTGGGAGACTCTGTCCATAGGACAACAATCAGTCGTATGTTGCACAAATCTGGCCTTTATGGAAGAGTGGCAAGAAGAAAGCCATTTCTTAAAGATATCCATAAAAAGTGTCGTTTAAAGTTTGCCACAAGCCACCTGGGAGACACACCAAACATGAAGGTGCTCTGGTCAGATGAAACCAAAATTGAACTTTTTGGCAACAATGCAAAACGTTATGTTTGGCGTAAAAGCAACACAGCTCATCACCCTGAACACACCATCCCCACTGTCAAACATGGTGGTGGCAGCATCATGGTTTGGGCCTGCTTTTCTTCAGCAGGGACAGGGAAGATGGTTAAAATTGATGGGAAGATGGATGGAGCCAAATACAGGACCATTCTGGAAGAAAACCTGATGGAGTCTGCAAAAGACCTGAGACTGGGACAGAGATTTGTCTTCCAACAAGACAATGATCCAAAACATAAAGCAAAATCTACAAGGGAATGGTTCAAAAATAAACATATCCAGGTGTTAGAATGGCCAAGTCAAAGTCCAGACCTGAATCCAATCGAGATTCTGTGGAAAGAACTGAAAACTGCTGTTCACAAATGCTCTCCATCCAACCTCACTGAGCTCGAGCTGTTTTGCAAGGAGGAATGGGGAAAAAATGTCAGTCTCTCGATGTGCAAAACTGATAGAGACATACCCCAAGCGACTTACAGCTGTAATCGCAGCAAAAGGTGGCGCTACAAAGTATTAACTTACGGGGGTTGAATAATTTTGCACGCCCAATTTTTCAGTTTTTGATTTGTTAAAAAAGTTTAAAATATCCAATAAATGTCGTTCCACTTCATGATTGTGTCCCACTTGTTGTTGATTCTTCACAAAAAAATACAGTTTTATATCTTTATGTTTGAAGCCTGAAATGTGGCAAAAGGTCGCAAAGTTCAAGGGGGCCGAATACTTTCGCAAGGCACTGTATATGAGAGGGGTTTTCTTTTGCCAGCATATTGCCCTGTAGGCTATATTATTCACTGAGGAAGTGGGGACTCAAAACACTTGGCTAGATGGCTATATACCAACAATATCAGAGTTAGCAATGTTGGCTAATTGATGGGCCTCGGCTACTTTATGTTTACTGAACAAAAATATAAATGCAACTATTTCAAAGATTTTTATAAATTAAATAGGCCCTAATCTATTGATTTCACATGACTGGGAATACAGATATGCATCTGTTGGTCACAGATACCTTAAAAAAAAAGGTAGGGGTGTGGATCAGAAATCAGTCAGTATATGGTATGACCACCATTTACCTCATGCAGCACAACACATCTCCTTCGCATAGAGTAGATCAGGCTGTTGATTGTGGCCTGTGGAATGTTGTCCCACTCCTCTTCAATGGCTGTGCGAAGTTGCTGGATATTGGCGGGAACTGGAACACGCTGTTGTACATGTCGATCCGGAGCATCCCAAATGTGCTCAATGGGTGATATGTCTGGTGAGTACACAGGCCATTGAAGAGCTGGCACATGTGCAACTTCCAGGAATTGTGTACAGATCTTTGCTACATGAGCCCGGACAGTATCATTCTGAAACATGAAGTGATGGTGGCGGCTGAATGGCACGACAATGGGCCTCAGGATCTCATCAAGGTATCTCTGTGCATTCAATTTGCCATCGATAAAATGCAATTGTGTTCATTGTCCATAGCTTATGCCTGCCCATACCATAAACCCACTGCCACCATGGAGCACTGTGTTCACAGGGTTGACATCAGCAAAACGCTTGCCAACACTTTGCCAAACAGGTGGTGTGCAGTTGTGAGGCCAGTTGGACGTACTGCCAAATTCCCTAAAACGATGTTGGAGGCGGCTTATGGTAGAGAAATGAACATTCAATTCTCTGGCAACGGCTCTAGTGCAGTCAGCATGCCAATTGGACACTCCCTGAACTTGAGACCTCTGTGGCATTATTTTGTGCACATTTCAGTGTGGCCTTTTATTGTCTGTGTAATGATCATGCTTTCTAATAGGCTTCTTGATATGCTACACCTGACAGAAATTCTCACTAACAGGGATATAAACACATTTGTGCACAACATTTGAGAGAAATAAGCTATTTGTGCATATGGGATCTTATTTCAGCTTATGCAACATGGGACCAACACTTTACTCCAAATTTCAAAGTTGCTCCAAATGTGAAATGTCTGTATTGTTCCATTTCTCCTTGCACAATGTGGGGAGAGGGAGTGAGAGTGGCTCACTCACATAGCAGCCGACCACGAAACAGGGACAGGCAGATACTTTTAAAGCAGGAATCAACATAATGCATAGGCTATTACTGTTAACCAAATAATAGTTTTAGAACAATCTACAGGAATGTTGTATAGCAAAATCATAGAATATTACCGACATACACAAAATGCTTCGGTACGGGTAATGCAATGTCTGTTGTCCCAGCTCTAGTTTTTTCCCCCATATTGATTACAGAAACTGATCTGGCTTTTGTTGTCAAGTAGAAAGTCTGCATTTTAGAATGCGATTTTGTATTGGCCCAAAATATATATTTTTCACCCACTATTACTGGAGCTACTTTATGGACTTTTTCTGAAATTACAATGCAAAAATTCTACATGTTGCTCTTCAGGTTGCTTCAGGTTGCAGGTTTCCTCCTTCAGGTTGCTTCAGGTTGCTCTTTCCTCCTCATTATTTGTTATCCTTTCCCCCAGGCACTGTCGGACTCTGTGATTAGCCAAGGGGTGTCAGGAGGTGGGGCAGTGGGGGCTCTGGCCTCTCAGCTGGAGGAGAAGGAGAGCCTGGTGATAGCCTGGCTTCAGGACAGAGAGGAACACAGCGCCACCATGTGCCGGGAGGTCTCCAAACTCACCACCGCCCTTCAGGACTATCAGGGCATAGTGCAGGTGAGTGCAAACGAGGATGGTAGTGGATGCTTTCCCCAATCCCTGTCTTTCATATCAGTGAAGAGGAAGCCATTTAAGACTAGTAAGATGCTCCCTCTATATACTGAGATGTGTTGTGTCTTCCATTGTCTTTTACACAATTCAGGTCATCTTCAGTGAGGTACCTAAAATACCAAGCCTATAATATAGTTTGGTCATTTGAACCCATACCTTTCCCCTCTTCCCATCTTTCCCCCTTCTCAAGGAGCAACAGCAGAATCATAGTCAGACGGTGTCGTCGCTGTCAAAGCAACTCAGCGACACACTCAACGACCTGAGGGAGAGCGGGAAGGAGAACAAGGAGGCACAGCGAGCCTGGCGGAGCGAAAAGGAGGACAAAGAGCGGGAGGAGAGGAAATTGAGGGAGAGCCTGGAGAAGAGAGACAAACTCATTGAGGTATGTCCGTACATGAGCGAGATATGTCCATACTTGACCTTAGAAAAGCACTAAAGAGTGGACCAAATTAACACGGAATATTTTGATTTGTTAACCTGTTTTATTTAGCAAGTTCTCCTGGATTCCGAGGAACGGGATCATCTACTCAAAGAACTTCAACAGAACCTGCTGAACAAATTTGAACCCGTGATTGCTGTCAAACACACATTATGAAAAATACAAAGAAGATAGTGAGAGAGCAAAACATGTGGAACCATGAAGGTACAATGCACATTTTGTATAGATGAGTTGCATGAACCAGCACTTTCTTGCACCACAGGTAGTTTACTACTAACTACAATTATATGTAGGCCTATTGAAAAGGTTGTGTTTTGCACATTTGCAGTAGTTGATCTTCCCTTGGCAGGCAAGCCTTGGTTTTTGTGTTAAAACAATTTATGTCCTTTACAAAACTGGATATTTGTCAATAATGATAATGTTATTGCTCCATTTTGGCATCATTCTTATTTGTGTATTCATATTCACTGATTTAATTGATGAATTATGCTAGTAATGTGTCATGAGATTTGTTAATGTGTCCTTCAGGGCATAGTGTAGTGCAACCTAATTGATAAATGCTATTAGAAGGGGGATTATTATTGTGTTGAATTTGGACCGCTTGAAGTTGCAGTTTCCCAAAAGCTTTATTTATTGGTCTCATACTGTAAGTTCTGTATTATTATTTTTTCTGAATGTGCCATTTTGGTTATTTTATTCATTCTGCCATTTTCTTTACACATTAGCTTACATCATACTGCTTGGTATTTTGATTGTCATGAAAGGGTTCATATTTTTGACCCCAAAATATTTATTTAGACTTTTTGGGGGGTTTAATTTTACTACAGAATGGTTTGATACATTTATTTTTGGAAAAGGTTTCTAATTTTATGTCTGTCTTGTTTTTATGTTCTGTCTTTTAATGTTCTGTTTCCTTTTTTTCATTTTGTATTGACCTACAGTCTGTCTTTTGGGGTTTTGCTACCATGTTTTCATTTTAAGTCTTTGTGAGATTGAGAAATAAACCTAACTTTTTGATCAAAATGATTGCATGTAGTCTGTTTTCATTGCATGTATTTTGCTGCCTATGTCATGGATGATCAAAGGGACTTTCATGACCCGCGGGTGTCTCATATGCTATGTATTTATGTACTTACACTCGGAATATGATCCCCAGTAAACGGTCATGGCTAGAAGGGATCCAGCGTTTGTCAGAATGTACTTTTTGTAGCCGGCTTAGGAAAATTTACGCAGTAGGTTAGAATTAACGTGGCAGTTGAGAATTAGGATAAGGTCAGGAAAAGGGTTAGGGTTAGTTTAAAAAAAAAAAAAAAAACTTTTGACGTAATTTTGACAAAAGCTGGATTCCATTTAGACATGACCGCCCCCCACAACTGACTGGCCTATTGTCCAATCACAAGCAGGACCATGGTTTCTGGTTACTTGGAAACTGTTGCTTTGGAGATGATATTTCAACTCTAGTTTACTTGACCCTCGGCAGGTTGAGGGGAACTTTTCGTAATTAGTCGCCTAATCAAAAGAGACTTGGTAGTTAAATATATATATATTTTTAAAGAGGCTTGAGTAAATAGAAAATGCCTGTTCAGTCAGTTCCCCTAGCCTCTGTCACGATAGGACCGCAGTCTTGGCGAGATGATACGATGCACTCTATACGGTTAGCGGAACACTTGGTGCGGCAAACCCACGCAGGACCGCCGGGGTTTATCAGCCGTGCGCGGAGCTGTAACGCCACCGCGTTTACCCGGAGGCGCACAGACACAATTGAAGAGGTTGGAAGTGGAGATACTCATGATGCTTTGTGCAAGAATAAACTCAGACCCCAAAACACAGGCACAATGGTGAGAGCATAATATTTTAAAGTTATGATGAATTAAATTAATAGTGAATGAATGTGCACTATTTTGAATCATGAGGGCTATGAGGGCTAAAGCTATAAGCTTTAGCCTAAAATGTATGTTGGTGGTAATTGCTGTTTTGCGAAATAATGCAATCACGGTTAATGAAATTAAGTTATATATTGTTGTATATGTAGACTTCAATGTCATTTTCTTATGTCATGTTTAGTTCCCATATGCTACCACCACCACATTTGTGGTCCCGTTTCCACCTCCCTGCTTCCGAGAGCAGTGTGCAGAGGCCAGTGTCGGGGTAGCAAGGGAGTACATGCGCAGTGTGAGGGAAATGGAGGGCGAGATACGTAGACAAGCTGGCCGGGTGGCACATGAATGCGTTAAACTGGAGCGGGAGAGAGGCCTCCTGGAGAGGATGCTGAGGAGCCTGAGGTGTGAAATGCTGATCAACAAGAAGAGTGTGGAGGGAAGGACCATAAGACCAGCTTCTACTGAGACTGTGAGTTCAGTGTGTGCAGTGCATTTCATATTTCCACCTGACCCCAAGTTATTCTGCCCAGTATTGCTTTGCTGGACTACATTAGGCCAATATGTATTCCAATCTACTGTATGGCTATGAGAAAAAAACACTTCAGATGATTGTTCTGTTTCCAGGGCAGAGACAGAGCAGACCATTTGCTAGAGTGTGCAAAGAGAGAACTCACTGAGCTGAAACAGGAGATGGAGAGCACTCTGAGGAGCACACTAGCCCAACTACAGGTGATGACATCTAACTGCTAGAGGCCGGGTTACTGTAAAAACACTATGACAAATGCTAATGTACACAGGGCTTTATAAAACAAATGTTTGGTCTCATTCTCTCTTTTTATGGTTTTCAATGGATACAGGTGCCTAAGGTTATGATTATGCCTATTCAAGAAAGTTGTTGAGATATCCCTTGATTTGCTATTGATATACCTGTAAAAAAAAAAAAGCCCTTATTTCTCTCTCTCTCTCTCCTTGCCGTGTATAGACCCTGGGTCAGTGCAGTAGGCAGCTGTTGGACTGTGCCAGTGAGAGAGCGCGTGTTCTAGACCTTCTACCACACACTGGCTCTGACTCTCTCTCCGCAGGGGGACAGGGAACTCCCTCCCAAGGCCTCATAAAACTACCAGAGCCAATCGGCCCCTTCACTCCAGGTGCTATGTCAATAACATACTGTACTAATGTAACACAGTTTATGGCACTGCATTGACGTCACCTTGTCCCATATAGTGCCTATTGTGGTTACACTTTGTTTTATTGTCAGTGATTCACCTAGTTTTTGTCTTAGACACGACATGGTGACAGTGTAATTACATAATAGTTACATAATAGCCACTCATTTATTTATTTGGGATTTATTTAAACCAGCAGCTGTAGGCTTATCATTTGCTAGTTAGCCCCACAAATTGCCCATTTCTACTATACACTCTTAGTGGATACTAGGCAAATATCAGCTGAAACAGGTCTGAAAAATAAAGAATTACCCACATCTTTCCCTTCTCAGAATGTAAGCAGGTTCTGGAGTCTTCCACTCTGGCTGTGAACCAATCACAGCTGCTACGAGAAAACATCAGGCAGATGATTTGCAATGCCATCGCCAGGCAAAAAGCTGCCCACCGTACTGTCAATGAAGCTCTGGTGAAGAAAATAGCTGAGACAGTCACTCTGAAGGTACAGCATGGGACATACGATAGTATTTAACATTTAAAAGTAAAAATAGTAAAACTCTCATTCTCTCACACAGCAAAATCTTACAATTATGTCTGCAGCCGCCAGGCAGGCCATTTTCCGCAAACAGAGGCAGCTGAACTGCATTCGTCACAGACATGACAGAGCACTGGTCAGTATGTGAGTGGAACTGTCTGTAAGCTTTGTCATGGATAAGCATGTGCATTGGAGATAGTGTCTGTATCTGTGCTGATTTGGTAAAGAAAGAGCCACTAACATTGGTGTAATGGTTGGTTGGTTGTAATAATGTTGATAGTGGGTGACTTCACTACTCCACCCCTATCTTCCTATGTTGTCATGTGTTTTCCAGGGCCCTGAGTACAGCGGGGATATACTTTCCAGAGAGAAACTGAACAGGCCTATAGTAAAGGTTTACCACAGACACCCTGGGACCCAGTTACCTGAGGCTGCTCATCTCATACAGGTAACTAATGACCTTCCTCTAAAAATGAACATGAATGACTGTAGTAGACTTTACTGTAGTAGACTCACATTTCTGTGCAAGTCTTCCATTGACATCAATACATGATTTATGCAATTGTTGAGTTAAGTGCTTGCTCTCATGTTTGAATTCAGCCCTCTGAGTCTTGTGTTTTTTCTCAGGGTAGTTCTGTGTTGAGACACTGCCTGCTGTCCTCTGAAGAGGAGCTCTCAAGGCTGCAGGGCACGTGTCTGCAGCTGGTGGCCAACCTGCACGGCAAGAGGGCTGCAGAGCAGGTGGACTCTGCTGTGGTCAGGCTGCGGCGGCAGCTGGTCGACAGACGAGCAATGCCCACTTTCCTCCAACAGGGGTTGTACTAAACTCATTATGTAGTGCATGTAGTGCATGACTAAATTAATCTTTCCTCAGTGTTTCTTCTCCTCCAATGCATTTTGAGAAGTAGATGAGGAATCAAGGAAAGAGAAGAGCCCGAATCTATAGTTGTATACAAACGGCATGTGTGTTTTCTCCTGGATATGAAGTGAAAGATGGACCAATGTGCTGACAAGGGGACCATTTAAACAAGATATTAGGAAGGTATGTTTTTTAACCTAGTCATGTGTGGCATCCCAGCCCTCGATTAATCACATTTCTGCATTACACCATTAATGTGTACTTGAAATAAACAAACAGTATTTCTCTGCAAACTCAGCCCCATTGCTTATTGTTTGGGAGTCCCTTAGAGCAGAAATGTGCATGGGTTTCATTGGCATGTACTTGATCTCCTTGTCATACTGCCATTTTGTACAGCTTGGCATCTATATTGCGAATTGAATATGTTCAGCATAGACTGCATTAGAATCACACACAGTTTGCTGTACTGTTTATGCTCAACGTCACCTGTGAATATATGTATACTGTTAAAGTCCAATCTCCATCGCACCCTCCTCTTCAGTCCGAGTCATAAGACGGCAAGTCACTTGACAGTCCTGCCTCTAAACTATGGGATGATTCAATAAGCCTCTTCTTTAGTGAGTGGTTACAGAATACTTGTATCAAGGTCCTCTATACACGTCAAAGCAGTACTATAGATTTCAGCAATACATTTCTGTATCTTCCTTGCAATACAAACTATTTAACTGAATACTCAGTTTGTTTCTACTTTAGTATTTATGCAGATTTCAGTGTACACTTTACAATCAGCCATGGCGGAGGAGTGACTTCAGTCTTATCACTGGGTGGATAATGTCCTCATTGAATCAGATGTGTTGGGGTGGGGAGATAATTGAGGTAGCCTCTCGTTTTCCTAGATACTATCTTCAGAACTGAGCAGATGATGCATGAAGAGAGAGAAGACTAAAAGTACTGGCATAATACCATAAGTTTGTACAGACACATCCCCCAAAAGGACTACATCAACACATTTGACTGGATAAGAGAAGGTTGCAACAAGTTATTGTTCTTTAGATGATCTAGATAACGAGAAGACAGAAAGGTCTTGAGGAGCTGGGAAAGCAGTCAAATCAAAGGGAATTACAGGATATTGTCTTCGTTTGGAGAGAGACAAAAAAAACAAGTGATGTCGCAGCTTCTATGCCATCTGCTTTTACTGTGTCTGGTACCATCTGTGGGTAAGTGGAAGAGAAAGGAGTTAGAAATGGAATGCTTATATTGCAATGTATCATATACTGTGTTTGTGTGTGCATGCCTGTGTGTTTATGGGAGAAGCTAATTGGTGTTTAGCTTTGTATATTGACTTGTGCATTATTACATTAACAGCATTGTTTAAGCCCCTCCCACCCATTTCCATCATAAGACTGTAGCTCCTTCCTTAGGTAATATTGTCAGTGAAGATTATCAATCAAAAATCTCTACTATCCTTCAGTCCCTGCGCCAAACTTTTGTTTTACTTTGTTCTTAGTGTAATCAATATCTTTCTCTTTCAGTTCCTCTGTTTTGCTTCACCTGTGTCTTCCCTGCCATCTCCCCACTGGACTGTATCAAGTTCCCTCAGAAGTGTCCTCCAGGTCAGCTATGTCTGTCCAGCAAAGATGTGGGAGAGCGCGGTGAGAGCTCCTTTAGTTACATACATTGTGTTTGTGTGGCAGCATGTTTCTGCTTGAGTATGTCCACCTGAGTGTGTAAAGCTCAGTTGTCCTGAGTCTGAACAACTCTGCCGGGACCTAGGATCAAGAGAGACACTCAAGTGTTGTAGTACTATATCTCTTGACACAATGATGAAAATAATCATGGCCTCTAAACCTTCAAGCTGCATACTGGACCCTATTCCAACTAAACTACTGAAAGAACTGCTTCCTGTGCTTGGCCCTCCTATGTTGAACATAATAATCGTCTCTCTATCCACCGGATGTGTACCAAACTCACTAAAAGTGGCAGTAATAAAGCCTATCTTGAAAAAGCCAAACCTTGACCCAGAAAATATAAAAAACTATCGCCCTATATCGAGTCTTCCATTCCTCTCAAAAATTTTAGAAAAGGCTGTTGTGCAGCAACTCACTGCCTTCCTGAAGACAAACAATGTATACAAAATGCTTCAGTCTGGTTTTAGACCACATCATAGCACTGAGACTGGACTTGTGAAGGTGGTAAATTACCTTTTAATGGCATCAGACCGAGGCTCTGCATCTGTTCTCGTGCTCCTAGACCTTAGTGCTGCTTTTGATACCATCGATCACCACATTCTTTTGGAGAGATTGGAAACCCAAATTGGTCTACACTGACAAATTCTGGCCTGGTTTAGATCTTATCTGTCAGAAAGATATCAGTTTGTCTCTGTGAATGGTTTGTCCTCTGACAAATCAACTGTAAATTTCCGTGTTCCTCAAGGTTCCGTTTTAGGACCACTATTGTTTTCACTATATATTTTACCTCTTGGGGATGTCATTTGAAAACACAATGTTAACTTTCACTGCTATGTGGATGACACACAGCTGTACATTTCAATGAAACATGGTGAAGCCCCAAAATTGCCCTCGCTAGAAGCCTGTGTTTCAGACATAAGGAAGTGGATGGCTGCAAACTTTCTACTTTTTAACTCGGACAAAACAGAGATGCTTGTTCTAGGTCCAAAGAAACAAAGAGATCTTCTGTTGAATCTGACAATTACTCTTAATGGTTGTATAGTCGTCTCAAATAAAACTGTGAAGGACCTCGGCGTTACTCTGGACCCTAATCTCTCTTTTGACGAACATATCAAGACTGTTTCAAGGACAGCTTTTTTCCATCTACGTAACATTGCAAAAATCAGAAACTTTCTGTCCAAAAATGATGCAGAAAAATTAATCCATGCTTTTGTTACTTCTAGGTTAGACTACTGTAATGCTCTACTTTCCGGCTACCCGGATAAAGCACTAAATAAACTTCAGTTAGTGCTAAATACGGCTGCTAGAATCCTGACTAGAACCAACAAAAATGGATCATATTACTCCAGTGCTAGCCTCCCTACACTGGCTTCCTGTCAAGGCAAGGGCTGATTTCAAGGTTTTACTGCTAACCTGCAAAGCATTACATGGGCTTGCTCCTACCTATCTCTCTGATTTGGTCCTGCCGTACATACCTACACGTACGCTACGGTCACAAGACGCAGGCCTCCTAATTGTCCCTAGATTTTCTAAGCAAACAGCTGGAGGCAGGGCTTTCTCCTATAGAGCTAAATTTTATGGAATGGTCTGCCTACCCATGTGAGAGTCGCAAACTCGGTCTCAAACTTTAAGTCTTTACTGAAGACTCATCTCTTCAGTGGGTCATATGATTGAGTGTAGTCTGGCCCAGGAGTGTGAAGGTGAACGGAAAGGCGCTGGAGCAACGAACCACCCTTGCTGTCTCTGCCTGGCCGGTTCCCCTCTTTCCACTGGGATTCTCTGCCTCTAACCCTATTACAGGGGCTGGTGCTATTTCATGCCGTCCCTAGGAGGGGTGCGTCACTTGAGTGGGTTGAGTCACTGATGTGATCTTCCTGTCCGGGTTGGCGCCCCCCCTTGGGTTGTGCCGCGGCGGAGATCTTTGTGGGCTATACTCAGCCTTGTCTCAGAATGGTAAGTTGGTGGTTGAAGCTATCCCTCTAGTTGTGTGGGGGCTGTGCTTTGGCAAAGTGGGTGGGGTTATATCCTTCCTGTTTGGCCCTGTCCGGGGGTATCATCGGATGGGGCCACAGTGTCTCCTGACCCTGACTCTCCTGACTCCTGACCCATCCTGTCTCAGCCTCCAGTATTTATGCTGCAGTAGTTTATGTGTCGGGGGGCTAGGGTCAGTTTGTTATATCTGGAGTACTTCTCCTGTCTTATCCGGTGTCCTGTGTGAATTTAAGTATGCTCTCTCTAATTCTCTCTTTCTTTCTCTCTCTCTGAGGACCTGAGCCATAGGACCATGCCTCAGGACTACCTGGCATGATGACTCCTTGCTGTCCCCAGTCCACCTGGCCGTGCTGCTGCTCCAGTTTCAACTGTTCTGCCTGCGGCTATGGAATCCTGACCTGTTCACCTGGACGTGCTACCTGTCCCAGACCTATTATTTGACTATGCTGGTAATTTATGAACATTTGAACATCTTGGCCATGTTCTGTTATAATCTCCACCCGGCACAGCCAGAAGAGGACTGGCCACCCCTTATAGCCTGGTTCCTCTCTAGGTTTCTTCCTAGGTTTTGGCCTTTCTAGGGAGTTTTTCCTAGCCAACGTGCTTCAACACCTGCATTGCTTGCTGTTTGGGGTTTTAGGTTGGGTTTCTGTACAGCACTTTGAGATGTCAGCTGATGTACGAAGGGCTATATAAATAAATTCGATTTGTACAAATAACACCATTAATGTAACGCGAACTCAGCCATAAACACCTTTAATCTACAGGAGAATTCAGTGTGACGCTGTATGAGAAGAGCTGTGTCCTCTCCGCCCTGTGTGGCCTGACTGGTGAGAAGTAAGCCATGGGCCTCAACTTCACCTTTACCAATGAATGCTGTTCCACCCACCTGTGTAATGGAGCCACAGCCCCCTCTGCCTTCTACTGGACTGGCTCTGCTCTAACTCTCCTCTCATTCACTTTCTCACTTTGATTTACCCATCTTTAAATATAATGCCACTGCTGCTAAATCCATGAGGAAACCATGACCACATTCAGTTGGCTTGCGTCGTCGAAACGTTTCAGATATAAATGTGATGAATAGAGCTGGCATGATTCCTTGTTCTAATTGTCGGAGAGGCATGTTTGTTATACATACCGTATTTCTATCTGTCCTTTCCAAAACGTTGTATTCTGTTGAATGTGGCCCAGGTGTTGAACACAAATATGTGTGCTTCTTGTACATTAAAATATATTTTCCAATGAACTGACCATTTTCTAGAGATGAGCAAACACACACATGTTTTTTTCTCAAGTAATGTAAAAATAATGTGCTTAACACTTCTTTACATCTAGGCATATAATTAACAATATCCCACATTTATCTGTCATGAAAGTTGAAAATGAGAGCTAACAACATAAAAAGCATTCACTGTATGGATAATAACTTGTCTGGATATAATCTATAATTGTATATTTGTATTTTTGTCTAGTCTATCAAAACGAATAGGCAGGCATAATCATCTCTTATAATATTTTAATCCAATGTATCTAATATTTTCCCTGCAGTTCAAATGTCCTCGGTGGCACGAGCGTGGTGCGACTAGATCTCCAACAGCTGTTTTTGATTCTGGCTCATTCTACAAGGAATATTGCGCGTTCACGTTCTAGTTGGAACTAGGAAACTCGACTTGCCAACTGGTTGTACACGTGCGGTGATCAACGAATTAGCAAGTCGGAAATGTCTAAACTTCCTAGTTCCGACTAGTATATGAACGCAGTATACCTATGGATATGAATTGACGCAGGGCCTGATTTTGCTCGAGTTATTGTACCATTTTGGTACAGGAATCTAGAGATATGTTTTATATTTTCAACTTGGCGTTTTTGTTTCTTTTGCATTCTCTAAGAGCAGAGGGAGGCTCAAATGCACGCCAGTCTTCTGTGAAGGTATTCGCCGAAGACTCACCATCTTACCTCGAACTACCTGTGTTCCAGCACTCAAGGGTGCCGCTGGTAGACAAGGAGCATTTCTCTCCAGTCCGTGGAACTGGACACGAACAATTACCGGATAAAGTTAGGAAAATACTGGTCCCGGTGTACCCAACACAGAAGCCCTCTGGTCCAAAAAGTCAAGCCCGCGAAGTGATAACACTTTGTAACATCAACAAGATGTTCGTGCAGGTAAAGAAAAACATTTTGGGCACCGGGAGTTCACTGTCTCAACTGACACTCGGAACATGCCATGCCAATAAATCTACAAAAGTTTCCCTCATCTTCGAATACGACCTCGGCCTCTGTGGGAGCAAGCGCTCGGTAAGGGTTGTCAGCATTCATAAGCCTACATTTCCCAGAAATACCTTGCAGATATTGACATAGGTCTACTTATCTTCAATAAACAGTTAGTAAATAATCGTGTGGCCTACTCCAACACTCTCCGATATGATCCCCCGAAGCTCCAAGGGCCTATCAGACGAGCTGCACCATTCACCTTGCGAGTTGTCTGTCACTTCAACAGGTGACTTGCAGTATTTACACTATTTTGTGATGGATTGATGTTTACCTTGAGTTCATGTCACTGGAGGAGTTATCATTCCATACAAAGAAAAGGACATAAATGATAGCAGGTTGGCACAACATTTTAAACGTTGATTTATAGTCAATGCCAATTATTTACATGTGCTTATTTCTTTCCAGATATCATTACTCCTACAAAATAGGATACATGCTGAACGTGGTACACAAGGTCTCTAAACCAATGAAGAACAGAACCCGTTCCATGCTCACTGCACGTAATGGTAGGGTATAGATGAGTCATTGATCTACAGTAAATGAGTAGTCCTCATGTTATAAAATGTACTTAAATGAGCCCTCAGGTAATTGAAAGATCTGACTACTCATTCTCTCTCCCTCAGCTCAATGGGAGAGACTTGCCCCATCCGATGGGTACTCTATGGGAAAGCCCATGTACTTTCAGGCTGAAGTGCCTTCCATGTCTAAAGATGGACGTCTCTATGTCCACTCATGTAATGTGACCATTAAGCCGTCACACTCCTCAACGCCTCAGTTCACTGTCATTGACAATTTTGGGTAATGTAGACATACAGTATGCCAGATCACTTCTATCAGTATCATTTGCACAGTACTTTGCTTTTAAAGAGGCAATCGGTAGCTGAAACAATAACAAAGAAAACCCCTGCCCATGTTTTGGCAAAAATCTGAGTGATGGGGCTGGAGAAATGTAACCACTCTCAAATTCATAGAGCGAGCAATAGATGCAAGTACTGCCCATCTATGACATCAAAATGATAGTTTTGGGTTCGGATGTTGTACCACAGTTATATTCTTCAAGAATATATGGGTACATATAATTTATTAATCCAAAAATGAATGTAGCAATTGTAGATTGACTTTTTTTTTTTTTTAAAGGAACTTCTTGGATTTAACAGTAATCTATTTTCTGCTCAGGTGCATGGTTGAGAGCAAAAACAACAGTGGCTCCAGATTCATCCCATCTAAAAGGAATGTTGTGAGGTTTACCATGGATGCCTTTCTGTTTCAGGGAATGACAGCAGGGCAGGTATGTTAAGGATGCACTCCGTTCGTAATATGCAACAGTAACCATAGTCAACTGACCAGTAGTTGAACTTGAGTGCTATGACCTCGTTAGATTTCCTACATGGCCTCCATCAAGCGTTATAACTACTGAGCTTAATCTTTTTCTTTCCCTTCTCTATGCAATTAATTTGACTGAGGTCCTCTGACACTACATTGCATTGGAAGAAGTATGTACATAAGTATGCAAACTGTAGATTCTGTGCCACATTTGAATCAGCTCAAGCCGCCTCTTCAGCCACAGCAGCTCTACATGTACTGTGCTATGTCTGTGGGGAGGTCTGTCCCCTCTTCAACTGCGAAGGCCTGCACTTACGATTCCGCAGCAGGAGGGTAAGCCCTGCTAATACTGAAGCTGTCTGATACTTTATCCATATAAGCCCTGCAAAAGATGATAGAAAACCATGAATAATAGAAAAAAGACTCATGTTGCTCTGACACATCTTGGTCTGGTCCTATCAGATGGAAGGAGCTGTATGGAGCTTCTTCAGTCTGCTCCTGTTGTGAGTCCACATGTAGCTCTGCTGTCCCCTCTGGTGAGTACTGTGCCTACAAGTGTATCTTTGCATTTAATTACTGTTGGGTTTTGTGAGGTGGTTTTGGTCAAGTACTTTTTTGCATTTATAAAGATGGCCTCATTATGACATGTACATTTTCAAACATTTACACACAAGGCTTAGCCTGTCACCATCAATGAGTATCCATTTATTCAGTCTGTGTCGGTGAGGATGTTTGGCATCTAACTCGCTCTGTGTACTCTAGCCACCACCAAGATGGTCACCAGCAAGTCGTGGTCGGTGGAATACAGCACAAAGCCTGCCCAGGAGTTGACGACTACCTCACAGCCCGAGACCGTTGTGGCGGGGCAGTTCGGTGTGAGGCAGGTGGAGAGACTTAAAGAGAGGCCTGTGAAGGGATTTGCTGTTGTGGAAGTGGAGCAGGTCTCTGAACCACACAGAATATTTGAAGAGTTCTTTGGTGTGGACAAATAGACAGCAAGTGTGGTCACTGCCCGATGTTAATGTCGATAATTCATTTTGGCAATAAAACAAATTACCGATACACCATCTAGTTAATATTTTTGTGAGTTAAAATGATCAATGGTTTGGAGAAAATAAAGGAGACCAACTCAAATATACAAGTTCCTTTTATTAGCATTACTACAGGGGTAAATGTTTTATTGCTACAATTGTATGACACATTCTGTACAATGATACTTTTACAAATGTTAGATCGATGAATATAGTAATTGCGATCAAGACCTCATAACAGTTTTAGCACTTCCCACACTCAGTGACTTTCCCCTTAAAGTCCTTCAATGACCTCAATGACATTTTTAAACAAAATACTTACCTAATTGAAAAACATGGTTTTCAAACAACTGAATCACAGGCTATAATATGAACAAATTCTCAGCTTCCATAGTTGAGAAATTCAAAAAGGCAGAACCTTCATGGCTATCCCTTGGTCTCTACTCGTCATCATTGTTTACCCTCTTCCTTTTGCCTATCTTATGGTGCCTCTGCTTGAAGATGTGACGTGAGCGTTATTGTCCATTTTACATTCTGTACTAACAACTCTCATAGCGTTACAATGTAACTTAGATGTTAAAGACCAGATACATTGTGGATGTTATCTTTATCAGTCTGTTTCAGGAATCTCTGCCATCCAGTCTAGTGCAAGACACCCATACCTCAATAGTATGAGCTCAGGTGGGAGTGAGTCCCTGGGTGCCTTGGCATGGGAGAACCCGGATACATGGGGCTGGTTGTTGAGTTCCAGTAAGTTGTAGACGGCCCAAAAAAGTTCCCAGGTGACACGGGCATAGGGGCGGCATGCGTGTTCATGAAGTTAATTTTTGGCTGGTGGCTGTGGTAGGGCTGGGCATACGATACCTCAGTCTGGTACTTCACAATGCCCCCTTCTCCGCCGTGGCTCTGGTGGGCCTGTGAGATGCCCTGGAAGTCAAACTTGTAGGCGTAGCGCTTGCCGTGCACCTTGGTCATGATGTTCTTGTCGTAATAGTAGCGCAGGGCGCGGCTCAGCTTGTCATAGTTCATGTTGGGTTTGCTCTTGCGCTCGCCCCAACGCTTGGCCACCTCGTCTGGGTCAGTCATCTTGAACTCGCCATTGTTGCCCTCCCAGGTGATGATGCTGGAGTTGTTGCTGTCCGACAGCAACTCCAGCAGGAACTGCCACAGCTGGATCTGTCCAGAGCCTTGGAAGAGAAACGGGACAGGGGGTGAGGGGAATGGATTCATCAAAGGGCTGGATTCTGTTTAAGCGAGCAAGATCTGTTTCTGAAATGCTTCTCTTAAGGGTAGGATTGTTTTATAGATTAGTATAGTTTTATCCATACACACTTCATTTTTCTGTATTTGTATAGATTTGTAAGTTGTTTTTTTGCTTGAATATCCATATCTACTATTGTGTATTGATTTCCATGTCATTCTTTATGCGATGTGCACTGCACAGAACACCGTAAGAATTATCACTGTGAATCAATGTCATTTTTATTTGTGTCAATGAATCCCTTAACGGATAGGTTGCCAACTGGCAATTTGACACAAATACAATTACATTTATTCTCATGCACCATTGATATCTCCTTCTCGTGGACTATTTTGCTATTGTCATATCAATCTATGTCCCATGGGTGTCTGTGTCTGAGAATATAACTTGCATAAGAGATACCACCAGGATTCTAAATACACTTTCAAGTTTGAACTACTTCAGCAAATGTGACCTTTTTCACTGTGTGTCATGGAGAGAGACAGAACGTGGGTGGACCAGGCAGAAACCTACCCACAGGCCTGTGAGCGCTGGGGTCAGGCAGCCTGTATGAACTGTGTTTGCCTGTTCGTTTCTTGGAGTGGAGGGCTTGGCCTTCTGTGTGGAGATACAGAATTAATTCTGTCAAACAGGGTCATTCTGGTTAACGGGAGACAATAATTAAAATGTTTCAGCCTAGTTTTGCTGAGGGCGAATGTATAATGCTATCGTCTAGGTGGACATTTTTGTCAATGTGCCATCCCAGACAGGGAAGGTACGACTTAATTGTTCTCTTTTTAAGGAATACCTCTGCCCTCTGTTCTCCTATTCAATCTATTTTGGAGTGTTACAGTTCATGACACCAAAGCAGACAGTGTAAAGGCCACATTTGTCACCACCTTTTTGGTTCACCAGTTTAACATGATGCATTATGGGATATGCTCTCACCTGGGTTGGCTAGACGACTGCTGATGGGACCTAATGCTTGGTATGGGTCTGCAAGGAAATTCAGGGTTGGAAAGGTTAGATTGTTCTGTTAAGACATTGTTGGCTTGACTATGGTATAACGGTTATACCAGTATTACAACAAACTAAGGTCAGGAAACGAAAAAGCAGTACAGATGCACACCTTGCACAATTCTCGGCGGAGGCTCTGTGACTCTGGTGCTGTGTTGGTGCTCCATGGGAGAACCTAAATCATAAACATGATGTGTTTTATCAGTTTTCTCTATCATTATTATTCCATCTTGAACTACAAAATTCTTGACTTAATGAATTTATTCTGCCTCCACTGTGAAACACTGTAGTAATAATTTCTAGAACTAATCTGATACAACTATTAGTATGAATCTACCTTAGTGCTCACAAGAAATGTAAAGCACTGAGAATGAGATGTGACGTCGGTTATTGTACCTTTGGTTACTGCAGGCAGCATGGGGTTCGATGACCAGCTGTTCCTTCTGCCTATCTCCTCATAGCTGTTCTCTGCTCAAAAAGAAGGGAGGGTGAGACGAGGCATCCACAGGAAGAAAGTTCAGACGGGTAGCAGGGTGAATCCATTTTAATTCCATCACTTTTTGACAGCATCCCTTTTGATTTAAACAAAACTTTCCATAATGTTTGTACATGGCAGAAGTAGTCAGAAGATTACATTTTGGACTTGAATACCAAAACATTTAGGAGATAAAGGTGCTCAAAGTTGACCCATTTTGCATACCATATCATGAGACATCCATGTCTACATCACCGGAAAGTATAAACAGTTGAATATGATACCAGTTAAAAGCTTATAAAAAGGTTTTTCAAATAAATTGAGATTTTTAAATGAAAATTTACTTTTTGACCTTTTTAACGTTAATTATCTAAAAACATGTCAACTCTTTCTTCATATATGCATATGTTGTAGATTAGACCCTACTTTACATAATCTGAGGTGTTTGTGTTGTGCCCGCCATTGGTTGAGACAGAACATGCTCTTGAATACAGGGTGGGTGTCAATCATAGAAATAGAATGGACCTATATTTGAATATGAAACAAATCGGAGTTTCAGCGTTTATTGATTTGTTTCAGGTGAAATTACATTTTTATTTTCAAGAAAGTATAAAATAGTTTGACAACACTGTTTGTAAGCTTTTACATTATAGCAGTCTCAACTGTTTATCTGTTCCAGTGATGAAGACATAACTGTCTCGTGGTATGGTGGGGTTTGTAAAATAGGTCAACTATGAGCACCTTTTATCTCTTGAATGTTTTTGCATTTGGGTCCAAAAAGTAACTTAGTGAGAACTTCTACAATGGGCAAATTATGTCTGGAATGTTTCATTCAAATCAAAAGGGGGACTGTCAAAAGTGATTGAATTCAAGTGTATTTACCCAGCAGCCATAGACGGAAGGATTTTTTTCCAAACACAATCATGGTATCAATAATTGCTTCTATTTCACCAGTTGCACGTCCGAGTACTTGGACAGACTAAGTTATAAGGATCATTTAGGTTGTAATGTCAGCCTGCGGTACCTCGGAGGGCCTTACTACATGAGAGGGGTCAACACTGACCTAGCCTGCAACGTAATTTCCCAGAGTAGCTCAAACTGCGCATGCAATGTTTTCAAAAATTCCTCCCATGTTGCAAGATGGGGACACACTGAAATGATACTCCCTGATCATCAAATGCACCACTGACCATTCCCATAGAAAACAATGGGGTATCGTCATCGATGGCTTCGTCCATATTTTTTTTACAGTCTATGGAAGGAAGCCCAAAAACTGACTTAAAAGAGTGATTTGAGGCAGCCAGAAGAAAACAGAGAGCTGAAGATGGTCCAGTATTCCTTGGGGTGAGTGTCCTTTTGACCGGGCCACCTCTGTTGCCACTAGATTGTCAATTGTGTCCCAAAGTGGGACCCGTACTCGCCCATTTCTCTGCCGGTGCAGCTGTTTCCTGTCTGAAACTGACTTGAGACGTGGATTCGTCAAATAGTTATCAACTCAGGGCAACGCTCCGCCAAAAGACTTTAAAGCGCTCTAAACTATGTAATCTAAAAATGCAACTCAACACTTAATTTTGAAGTATTTGATCTGCCTCAGAGGTTTGAATAAATGATTCCTGCCACAAAACCCCTCCATTTGAATCCCCTTCTCATTTTAAGGCTGTTTATCTCAATGTTCGCTAGCTCCAGGTTCTTTATGCATGCAGTTTAAGGATTTTACACTGTCACTGTGTTCTTGGTAATGAGTTGTGAAGTTAATTGTCTTACCTGATTTAACCTGTAGTCTGGGTTGTTGCTGTGTGTTGTTGGTTGGAGTTGTGGGGTAGGAGAAAGTAGGGCTGCCTAAAAAGAGATTCAAAGAAGGTTACAAAATGGATACATAGATCAGTTATGTCCTCGTGGTGTATGAAAATAGTCATATGAAAAGTTTCTACGAGTCCCAGGCCGTAACCCTTACTCTGTCGGAGGTAATTGAGGTGGCCGAGCAGGATGTCAGTGTTGTAGGCGGACGTGAGGCGCATCATATCCTCCTTGGTCATCTTGCAGAGGGCCTTGCCCTCCAGTGTGTGGAAGTGCATGATGTCCACCTCTTCCAGGCTGTACTCCTTGATGGCCCAGTCCAGCCACTGGCGCACATGGTCCTGGGTCCACACCTCAGGGTCTGGGACCAGGAGGAAGAGGAGGACAGGGAGAGAAGGAAGAGAGATTGGTAAGTCGTGGTAACAGGAGGTTGTTGTAACTCACACAGACCCATCATCTCATCAAGTTGAGAAGTTACTCTTTTGAGTAAAAAAAAAAGTTAAATGTAAATGTTTTCTTCTCCTCAAATGAAACTTAAGGTGTTTATAAATGTACAGTAAGAACCCAAAAACCCAAAGATGACGTATGAACCTCATGAATACCCCAAAATATCAGACAGTTTGTAGACGCCTAGCCTCTGTCTGTACCCTAGGGCAGGGGTTCCCAAACTGTTTTGCTTTGTGACCCACCAATTGAGTTGGCCTTTTTGAGTCGAGACCCACCATAAGGGTTGAGTGGTGAAAAAAACAGACACAGACCAAATAATAAGTAAAACATATCTTGGCAGCGGAGAGAAAATGTTGCAGTTTTATAGCTAATCTCCTACATTTCCTACAATTCTATGCATTTTGACATGGCTAATGTTGTGTTCTTATGCTCAAACATTACAAAATCAATGGGGGCTGATTGTCTAGCTTTTATTTAGTTGATTGTTAATATTCAAAGATTATAGGCTATTATTGATAAATAAATAGGTCCTTTATGTTTTCTACATACTTTCTATTTGGTTTAAGTTTACACTGAAAGCATTTTCATTCAGTGTCCCAGAAGTGGGTCCTGACCATCATCAACTTGATCATCAACTTTTCTTTTTCTTGAGCGGATGGTCAAGGGGCTGGAACATAATTACAAATCATTTGTTGACTGCAAATTGACCTCAAGATGCCCAAACGGATATTTGATTAAAACATCATTTCAAACCTTGCTTACATTTTTGAATCTTATCTATTATGTGTGGGAATAATTTTAACAGATTTCCGAAATGTAAATCCCTTGTAGCTGATTTGCTGGTGTTTTTATAAAAAAATGTATGTCCCAAAATAAAAAATTATCAATGTTGTTTTTGTGTTCAGAATTTGGGGGGGATGGGGCCCTGCCCTAGGGTCTTCTTTGTCCTTGTTTAACACAGCTGTGATGTAATATCCATATTATCAAGGCCACTAGAATAGCTTGGCCTGTGTGACTCAGGCTAAGAATCAAACCTTGTAGTCTTGTCTATTAATTGTATAGATTTCACACACCTAATGTCTCATGTTTGGAATGTCATCTTAGGTGGAATCTCCCAACAATGACTCACTGGCTGGATTCCATCCCATAAATGTGCTCCCTTCCCAGTCCCTAAAATCTGCTCTTAATGGCTGACTCCCAAATGATGGAAGATCATTTAACAAGTGAAGGCAATATGATGGGAACACCAATCCAGCCTATTCTCTTCACAGATCCTTGTGTGCCTTAGGATCTGGGCACCCCTCCGCTGAGTGTGTTGGCACCTCACCTGCGGGCACTATGACTCTCTTCTCCTCTGTGGCGCTGTTGGGCGTGGTGGCGGTCTGGGGGCTGGCGCGGGGCTCAGGGTATGAGGCCTGGTAGGCCAGCTGACCCCCTTCGTTGCTGCTCATGTGTCTGGAGCGTTTGGTCACACTGCAGTCCACAGGGGACTCACGACTGTTGAGAAAGAATGGGGAGATGAGTAATATTCTGGTATGATTCTGTGTGATCCTGTTGCAGTATTTATTATGGTGATGGTAAACTCTCTTGAATGAAAAAAAATATATAACACTAAGTGGGAATGTGGTGTGTATATATAACACTAAATAAGTGGAAATGTGGTATATATACCACTAAATAAGTTGTATAACTTCTCTCAAAGACTGCTAATTGTGATGCACCCTCCCTCACCTGGTTCCGTTGATGTGCTCTCCTCTTTTCCCAGGGTTCTGTGCTCCCGGCCCGGCCCACTCCGGCTCGGTGGGTTCTTGGCTCTCTTCGGAGGCCTGGCTGAAGCTTCCCGGTGACGTCATCTCGCCCTTCATGTGCATGGTCGTGGCGGCAGGGAAGGGCGACTCGAAAATGGACTGGTCCTCGCTCACCACGGACAGTGCTTCCTGCCGGCATGGACAAACAGTGGAGTCAGCGGTTACGGTAAGTATGGGCCACAACTAGTCATGTGATGATGGTAGCCAGGAAACTGCTCACACCTCTGTGAGGTTTTTCCACACAACGTTGAATGGAACACACATGATGAAATGTTATACCCTAATGAGTCTTGTTCTATTGATAAAGGATTTATTATTTCACGTTTCTAACTTTGTCATATTCCAGATGTCTTTAGAATATGTGATTGGTGACATGGAAAATAGAGGATTGTGGCATGAAGTTTATAAATCTCTGTCATTATTGATCAATTTAGCTGTATCATAATGTTTGATTGCAGTTACTTGCGGAACACTGGCATCGACGTTTGGAGAAATGAGAGCTTCCTTGATCTTTGTCACAGTTTTAATTCGTTGGGATTGGGGTGATGGTGGGGGGGAGCTTGGTGGAGTCAGATCAAGATTTGAGACGCTTTCTTTGTGCTGCTTCCTGTGTTTAACACTGACAATGGCCCCCAAACTCCAAACCATTCTTCAAGATGGCACTGTGTGTGTGTGTGTGTGTGTGTGTGTGTGTGTGTGTGTGTGTGTGTGTGTGTGTGTGTGTGTGTGTGTGTGTGTGTGTGTGTGTGTGTGTGTGTGTGTGTGTGTGTGTGTTTGTCTGCGAGGGAGTGTTGTGTCTATACAGTGGGTAAGGATAGGCCTTGTTTTTGTGTCTTTGTGTGGGTAAGTATATATGTGTAGGTCTAAGTGCGTGTGTGTTTAGGACTTCACTATTGTCTTTGTGGCTCGTACGTCAGTGCCGGGCTTTTTCGGTGGCCCACAGGAAATCTGGCCCCCATGTGCAGAGAAACCTTTTGGCACAGGCCAAGGGAAAGGAAACGGAGGGGGGCCACTGTGTAAAGATGTGGCTCATTTTTAAACTGGAAAACAACCTAGGGTTGATGAAGGTAGGGGAGGATTGGGTACGTTGGACAGCAAGAATACACAACCTTGATTGAAGTTCAAAGTGCCACACTTCCATTGTGTTACCTGAGCATTGTAAAGTGTTTCATGCATTGTACACATTTAGTGGCATTTCCTTCGTCAGACTAACAGTGACAGGACTGTTAGCTATAGCAACATTTAAGCTTAATTGAATGACATTAATATATCAAACTGACATTATTTCAGTACTCATACTGAAATGTTAGTACATGTGATGTTTGTTTTCAGTGGTAGAGGAACAACACATCACAGGTCCACCACACTTTCCTCCCTGACCGTTACCCTTTCTCTCTCCTCTCTTTGTCTCTTTCCTCTCGCTTCTCTCTTTCTTCTCCCTGTCTGTCTCTCTCCTCCTCTCATGTTGTGCAGAGGTCCTGACAGCAGAAGTGAAACTAAGGGCTGAGCTGAGAAGAGGTTGAGGCTGAGCAGCAATGATTCATGGAAAGTGTCATGAGCACCATTCTCATATTGTAATGTTATGCATTGGAGTGATCAATTGTTGAACTCCTTATCTTTCATTAGGTTCATTCATTGTTTCAATGGCATATTTGTGCATTCACAGCCCCAAGCTCATACACCTGCTCTTTCCCCCCCCCTCACTCCCTCTCCCTCTATAGCTTGCAAACTGACACAAATATACCGAATGTGGCCTGACCGCCAATGCCACAACTGACTTCCTGTTCAATGAGTTTCGTAGAAGCTAGGCCCTGTTGCTGAGGGACACAAAATAGTTTTGAAAACAATTTTGTCTGCACACACACGGCATACACACATTTTAAAGTTCTGTCAGTTCTGCTGTCAAAGTGAAATTCTTTTTTTGGTTCATTATATTTGTGCATTATCACACTTAGGCCATTTTTATCTATTGAAAGGTTTGTACCGAATGTACTAGGCCCACCTAAGGCTAATACTAGATACTGCCATAAAACGGGCTGTTGAACAAAATACAAAAGCCAACAGAACCATACACAGGCAGAACATGTAGGACTGTAAGTTAGAAGTCTGTTGTCTCAGGTTCAGCTGCTTAATGGTTGATGGTTAGCAGCACATCAGATAATCATCTTATGAATCATCCGCATAGGGTGGTGCTCACACAGTTCACCAATAGTGACACATCCTTGTACCACAACCATACTACCAACTGTTGTGAAACATCCTTACATCCACAACAGAACTCTAGCTTAATAACCTCTATTGGAACTCAAACACAGTGCAAAAGCAAACAAATATTTACTTGTCCAACACCTGCTTCCCACCTAATCTCTCTTACAGTTCCTAGATACAGTTGAAGTCGGAAGTTTACAAAACTAGTTTTCCAACCACTCCACAAATGTATTGTTAACTAACTATAGTTTTGGCAAGTTGGTTGGGACACAAGTAATTTTTCCAACAATTGTTTACAGACAGATTATTTCACTTATCATTCACTGTATCACAATTCCGGTGAGTCAGAAGGTTACATACACTAAGTTGACTGTGCCTTTAAACAGCTTGGAAAATTCCAGAAAATGTCATGGCTATAGAAGCTTCTGATAGGCTAATTGTCATCATTTGTGTCAATTGGAGGTGTACCTGTGGATGTATTTCAAGGCCTAACTTCAAACTCAGTGCCTCTTTGCTTGACATCATGGGGAAATCAAAAGAAATCAGCCAAGAACTCAAGAAAAAAATGGTAGACCTCCACAAGTCTGGTTCATCCTTGGGAGCAATTTCCAAACACCTGAAGGTACCACATTGATCTGTACAAACAATAGCACGCAAGTATAAACACCCTTGGCCAACGCAGCCGTCATACCGCTCTGGAAGGAGACGCGTTCTGTCTCCTAGAGATGAACTGCAAATCAATCCCAGAACAACCGCAAAGGACCTTGTGAAGATGCTGGAGAAAACGGGTACAAAAGTATCTATATCCACAGTAAAACGAATCCTATATTGAAATAACCTGAAAGACCGCTTAGCAAGGAAGAAGCCACTGCTCCAAAACCGCCATAAAAAAGCCAGTCTATGGTTTGCAACTGCACATGGGGACAAAGATCGTACTTTTTGGAGAAATGTCTTCAGGTCTAATGAAACAAAAGTAGAACTGTTTGGCCATAATGACCATCGTTATGTTTGGAGGAAAAAGGGGGAGGCCTGCAAGCCGAAGAACACCAACCCAAACGTGAAGCACGGGGATGGCAGCATCATGTTGTGGGGGTGCTTTGCTGTAGGAGGGACTGGTGCACTTCACAAAATGGATGGCATCATGAGGGAGGACAATTATGTGGATATATTGAAGCAACATCTCAAGACATCAGTCAGGAAGTTGAAGCTTGGTCGAAAATGGGTCTTCCAAATGGACAATGACCCCAAGCATACTTCCAGAGTTGTGGCAAAATGGTGTAAGGACAACAAAGTCAAGGGATTGGAGTGGCCAACACAAAGCCCTGACCTCAATCCTATAGAAACATTTGTGGGCAGAACTGAAAAAGCATGTGCGAGCATGGAGGCCTTACAAACAGTGGCCTCCAACAATTTTGGACCCCCTTGTGGCCCCACACATGGGGAGTATGAAATAATTTTTACATAGCAAAAATTAGTTATCATTCTTTTTTTACATCCATTATTAGGCAGTGGCAACGATGATAATTATTAACATGGTCTTTTGCCTGCAATGCAGTGAAGAAACCGATGACAACAATAACGTCTAATGTAAATTGCCCCTCTAACAGTACAACTGGACCCAGCTTAGCCCCCCCAGTTTAAATGGTCTAGAACCGCCACTGCTTACAAACCTCCTGACAGTTACACCAGCGCTGTCAGGAGGAATGGGAAAAAATTCACCCAACTTATTGTGGGACGCTTTTGGAAGGCTACCCGAAATTTTTGACCCACGTTAAACAATTTAAAGGCAATGCTACCAAATACTAAATGAGTGTATGTAAACTTCTGACCCACTGGGAATGTGATGAAAGAAATAAAAGCTAAATCATTATCTCTACTATTATTCTGACATTTCACATTCTTAAAATAAAGTGATGGTCCTAACTGACCTAAAACAGGGAATTTTTACTAGGATTAAATGTCAGGAATTGTGAAAAACTGAGTTTAAATGTATTTGGTTAAGGTGTATGTAAACTTCCGACTTTAACTGTATATCTTTGATTCACAAGGGAGACTGATTACTAGTCTAAATCAAAGGCTTGTAGACTGCAATGCATAACTATGGTTAGATTAACTTTTGTTCTATATCATTGCTGAAGTTGATTTATGTTGTGAATGTATTTTAGCTTTGATCTGTGCGTATGGTGCCTTTCCACAGAGGCCTCGCATTGCAAAGAGTTTGTCTACCAAGGTGAATGTTCATTGCCAAACAAGAAAAGATTGACTCCGCTAAATATTCAATCGTCTATGATTTTAAAAAGTCAATGGATAAAAAGTGTACAACTAAAAGAAAGTTCATTATGCTATTGTTTATCACAATTTAAATGAATACATAACTGCCCATTGAAACCAGAGCCACATATCAAGAAACTTTGCTTATTGTATGCAGTTGATCACTAATTCACTACGGTGATCCATGTAACATGTGACCAACTCTGTCCTCAATATGGTGTAGAAGCCAAGAAAGCAGAAGTAGAGGTTGAATCGAGCTGATTTTGCAAAGGCCTGCAGCAGCTGCTCCTTCAACATGCAAAAACATGTGGTTTTCACAACTTTTGATATGGCGACATCATAGCTTCTGTTACATGGCTTTTAGCCAGTAGGAACATAAAGCATGTACTGTAGCTGCCAATAATAAAGGATACACATGGAGTATGAGCACGGTCGTCTTAGTTATATTCAGAGTTAATGTATTCACATCTAAAACATTGCAGTGCCTCGACACATCCAGTGACTTGATTCTGTTTTGCAAAGACTCTGCCTTTTTCGTGTGGATGGAGCGGAAATGTGTGCGGAAAGTCTGAGGTTTGAGACAGGAAGCCTGCAGAGCTCAGATAACGACACCTGACAAGCGCTCCTGTTTGCAGTCCAGGCCTCTATATTCTTTAAATAACTTTGTGACAAAAACAACTGACTTTATCTGGATGTTTTAGAAAATATCCATGTTTCAGTAGATGGGCCATCATATTTAAGTTTTAAAAGTGTGTGTGTGTGTGTACGTGCGTGCTCCTAAATTACGCTCTCTATATCACTGTAATAACATCCATTTTCAGTAACCAGAAGTAGCCTATTTATTCCCTCCCTCAGATTATCTGAATAGTAGCCTACGTATGTTAGTCCTATGTGTTGTAACCTCTATAGGGTATGAAGCAAAGTAATAATAATTTCGTTATACGTTTCTGGAAGTGATTTGATTTCAGTGGACGAGAAACAGGATGGACACCTGCAATGCGTGAAAGTAGGCTAAAGTTGTTGGTCCAAAGCGTATACATTTTAATCAAGTTTAATAACATTTTAATGCAAATGGATTATTCCAATGCCTTAGCTACTTCAAAATATCATCAACATGGTTGAGGAACCAATTTCAAAACCTGTTAAATAGTTTATTTCGTTTTGTTATTAGCCTCTAAATTGATATGTTTCGTTCTGCAAATAGGCTGAATTGATCGTGAGGTTTATAACCTTGGCAGAATTTCCATTCGTTGTTTTAGTGCCTTTTTTCTCAAAGTTGAAGGTCCTTGTTGCTTTACAGGACACGCTATTTAATCGGGTGCTACATATTTTGTCGAACTATTCGTTAACTGTTTGGTTAAATTCACCCTATTATGTGAAAATAATAATCGGTAATGCTATAACAAGGAATACCTCAATACCTTATATTTGTAATTGATGCTGTTCGGTTGTCTTGGTCAGGGTTTTTGCCCCACCTTCATGACAAAAATGCGTTTCAGAACCATTAGATAAGTCAATATTTTATCCATTCCAAATCTAGTAGCCTAGTTATTCTCATCAATTTCGGTAAGCTTGAGATCGTCTCTACATTACCCCCATTTTAATAAATCGATTAAAGAAGAGTCATTTCCTGAAGTCCTTTTGTTAATTGGATAAAATAATCCTAACAGTTATTCATATGTTGTGGTAATTATGATTTAATGTCGAAAGAAATGTAAAATATGAAATACCAGTCATCTCATTGATTTCGATCCTCCAACTCTATGGAAAGTAGCCTTCTACTCCAAATACGTTCCATGGCGCCAAGACACCTGCCACGAGCGCGCTCCTATAAACGTGTACTAATCAAGATTGCTTGTATGCTGTGTAATGTGCCTCAAAGGTGTCGTCTTTATCATCAATTGGGACAGGTACATCACTTCTTTTTAAATCACCTTGAACTTTCTCTAAACTAGCATATGTGCTTTTAACCCAGGAACGTCTGCATTAAACTTGATTAAACGAAACAATTAAAATAGCGAGTTTTGCGCGCCCCTTTTTACGCGTGCAGTGCTGGACACCATTTCGTTTTTATCGGTGTGCAAAGATGTAGTGGTTACTTGTGTTATTAAAGAGCCGACATACAACCACGAACGGGAAGGAAGAGGAAATTTTGTACAAGAAGGAAAGAGTGGGGACCTCGCATCACCGCTTTGCCTCTCTCACTCAGAGACGTGCTAAACAACTCAGTGGGTGGCTGCGTATCGTTTTCACAAGCGACATTAAAACCAGTTCAATCGCCTACCTTTATCGTACAGTCCATTGTAGCAGTCACTCAGTCGTTGATTCTCATTTAGTCATTTAAACACGTTATAACTAGTCTGGATAGCCTGACTGAATCGCATCAACCCATACACAAGCGCATTTACCCTTTGGCGCAAACCATTGCAGCAACAATTCTTGCTTAGTCCATAACCGGATGGCAGCTTTTTTCTCTCTCTCTCACTCTAAATTGGGAAGTGAAGTCACTCTAACAACGCATTAGGGCTGGGTCCCTACTGGTGAAACGAAGTCCTTTTTAATTTCTTAGAACATTGCACACACAAACCTGTTGATTAGCCTACAAACCAACGATGACAATCTTCCTAATCTGACTGTGCCTAAAAGTTGATCAGGCTGATGATTGGACATAGAGCAATAAAGGTGCAGATATGGTTGGGCTTCTATAGGCATTGCTCCGAGTGTTGTTATCATTCAGAAATGTTTTGAGAAATATGGTGCATTTTGAGGTGCACAAACACATTACATAATGTGTGTTCCAAGCAACATGTAATTTACAAATGAATGTAGGCCTATTTCTAATTTGTTATTGGGCATTGTTGAGATGAATACATTCGCTTGTCATTCAAAAGCCTGTTGCTTGCAACTTTCTAAACTTAAACTTGAATAGCCTCACCATAATAACCATAGTGGTAATGAACATTGTATACCCTTCCTGTAGTTTTTCTAAATATGACTCCGGAAATTGCAACTGATGTCAAAAAATCTCTGACCGCAAACTTGCACACTGTGATAAAAAGAACCTCATTACAAAGTAAGACCATGTTCCCCTTAGCAAACGAATCATTAAACGTTCTCTGACAAATAACCATCTATCGTCGATGTAGGAAAGGGCATATTTTAAGACCTTTACTTTCTTAGTCAGCAAGTAGGCCTATAGATGGTGACTATAGATATGGCTATAATATGATAGACCCAATGAACTTCCGTGAGGTTGAATGTAAAAGGTGACTTTAAACAAATTCATAAAACGTTGTTTTATTATTTAATAGTGTGCAAAGTTAGACAATAGAAAATGTGAGTTTCTGTATTTCATTAGAAAAGATTTGTCTTTTAATGATACATTTCCATGGGATTATAATTAAAGCTACCACACATTGCTTATGTCTCAATCTGGCTTTAACGCATGCATGGAGTAACCTACTTTAGTTTGTCTATCACCATAATATGTTCAGAAAATCGAAACTTTCTTTGGCCTTTTATGTCAAAATAAATTCAAATAAATAAATAGCCCAGCTGAGATGATCCCAAGCCCTTTACAAGGCACAGCATTAATAGCCTTCTAGTATGCCTAGATTTAGTATGCATTTTCTGTCTTATACATTTTAATGTTTCCTCATTTGTGGAAAGAAATAACGAAATATATTTGAACTGTCCCTTCAGTCCACTGAACAATGTTTAGGCCCATTTTTATTTATTAAGATAATCTATGAGACATTTTGATTAAGGTTATAGCATTGTTCAGCTTTGTAATATTCTGGAGTTTTTCATTGTGTCATTCAGTTGGTAAACCAGTTGACTTGATGATGGACTCTTCATCATTAGGCCGGCCAGGAGGTTGTGTAACTCGAAACCCCTTGTGTCCTTGTTTGGAGACGGGGGGTCCCAATCACGACTCGTGTGTCTCCCACACCGTGCACGACTTGGCAGCTCACTTTTCCAGATGTATTTTTTCTCTGCTGGGGAAAATTGCGGTGTTTGTTTATACAAGGCGCTTGTGTGGGCCTTATCTGCTCAGGCCACTCACACCGTGATTTCAGAGCTTCAGCATGTAGTTTACGGGCTATTGTTCTGTCGACTGGCTTCTAAAGATATGCTCATGGCCTCCCACCTCATTATAAGCAACTTGCAAGTTCTGATTTTTAAAACACCCTATCTGTCCTCCGCCCTGGCTGGCATGGGTTTATGCTTAGTCGATGTTGCCAAGCATAGAAAAAGGTAATGATTTCCATTAATTTTGTTTAATGACTAAGTCAATAGCCAATTGATAGGCATACAGGCGTTTTGGTGTAGCCTATTAGGTCGCTATTGACCTAATTGGGGGAAAACATTTTCTCAGTACATTGGCTAGTTTTATATTGGCCTAATTTAAATAAAATAATTTGTAGATCAAGTTGTATTCCGATAAAATATATCTATGAATATACTAATAAACTCTCCATACATTATATGATCATGAATGGGTTGTCAATTTATCATGGGAGTAAGATAGCCAATTGGGCATGCAATGTTAATTAGATGTTGGGCGATCAATTGACCATTTTATGATACATTTTTGTGAATGGGTGTGTGTCTGGCTGCCAAATCTGTGTTCGTGAGTCGTGGCTGACGTCACGGCCAGTTAAACAGCAGTTTTTTGGGACCGGGGAGTCACGAAGCAAGAGGACACATTCCTTTGCACCGGGGAGCAGGCACGCCCCTCAAAGCTCCGCTGCTTTATAACGGGACTGGGCCGGGCAGAGGGAGACAACACAACTGTAACTCTGAACTCCAAGTGGAAGCAACTGTTCCCGTCAAATACGTACTGGGATACCATCCTGAAATCCAACGAGAGAAACATAGATACCAGAGACTCTAAAATAAAGGTAGGATTTTGCCTCTTGCGAATTTAAGTTAATGTGTGCAGCCTGCTAGAACACTTAAAATGATTAAGAATGCAATATATATTTACATTTTCAGAGACCATTTTAAAGAAATCCAATTATACAAAGATGTAAAATTGTATGAAAAAGATGTTCCACAATAAAATGGGCATGACATATGTATTCCACTTTTTCCACACAGATGGATATGTACCAAGCTGGATATTATATGGAAGATTTCAGGACACAGGAAGTCCCTGCTGGTTTGGACTTTGCATCATATGGTATGTCATGTTCTCATTGGATAACTTATTGATAAACACTGATCAATGCATCAGTTCAGATTGAACTACACCCCAAACCAAATAACTGCCACCAACGCCACTAGTATTATGATTAATCATCAACTTTATTATTTATCATTGTACACTCTGAAAATAACTTTCAGAGTGTCCACATGTTTCTATGATAAGATTTTGAGCTATGTTTCCTGTAGCTTTGTGTAGTAGTTGAAGGACAACGGAAATGTTTTTTGCATAGTTAGTATCTCATCAGCCCTGTCAGAAACTCAAAGTGAGACCTTGACATCTGCTTCTTCTACCCAACCGAGGGCTGTGTCAGGAAAAGGGGTGCTGGGGTGTGTGTCCATGCACTGTTTGTAGGAATGTTAGTCTGACTGAGGGAGGTAGAGCGAGATGGGGTGGTCGGGTTAAAGACCCTCCCGCTCTCTTTCCCTAATCCTTTCCTCCAGACTTCCTTCTCCAACAGATTTAGAGCCCCTCTCCTCCCCCTTCATCACTACTCTGTCACGCTCCCTCCACTGGCGTTTCCTCCTCTTTCCCTCTGTTTCCCTTTCTCCCTCCATTCAACTACAATGGGTCTGGTTGAGATTTTGTTCTGGGTGCCTCAGAATACTTGTTAAATAGATATTTTGATGTGTTATTGTTACTATTATTAAACGTAAATAAGAATAATGAGTAATAGCAGTAGACCATAACATTATTATTGCTTCAAGAATAGCAGTTAGACAGTTTTTAGAGATAAGCTTGTAACCCCTTCATAACTTATTACATTCTAAACCAATTCTATTTCTATTCCATTTTGAGTTCTGTTTAGATCTTTATGCCTTTTGACTCATCCCGATCCTTCTCTTCTATCTCCGTGACCTCCAGACTACAGTGATGAAGACCTGTCTTTTCTATTGGACAGTAAAGGACCAGGGCAGCAGCAACAGTATCCAGAGAGTTATGGAGAGCTGCAGAAGAATCCATGTCCGTACGACAGCAAAGGTACGCATATGAAGACTCTTCTAGAGGCTGTTATTTGACCACTCTGATAAGCATTCTGGGGGAAAAATCACAAGATAGTCAATGGTCACTGACAGGCCTAACTTCCAATGTTGCTCACGTGTTTTATTGTTGACGTCTTTCATTCTTCTTTTTTTTCAGTAACCTCCAGTGACTCTGTCCTGTTCAACCTGGATTCATACCCAGAGTTTAACTGTTGGGCATCATACCCAAGTGGTGAGTGTCAGTCCCCTGTTCTCCAATCCATATGTTTCTATCATTTTGAGAATGATTCTATTATCAACACCTGTTGTAGTATTAGAAATGAATGAATATTGATCATGATTGTTCATTCCTTTTTCTCTCTCTATCCATTACTAGATGGGCTGACTTTGGACCAGTCTCAAGCGGGGTTCCAGGATTCCACCCAGACGTATCACAGCCTTGTGCCCCTGTGTTCTCCAGCCCAGAGTGGACAGTTCAGCCCGGGCATGGAGGATGCTAGCACCAGCAACTCCTTCCTCCCTGGAAAAGGAACGAGCCACGGCGGGTCCCCCAGCACTGTCAGCCTGGACCACCTCAGTAAGAAAGACCACACATTTGAGACATAATGCAAAAAAAAATGAAATTAACCAATGCATGACCATTAGGCCTATTTGTGTTCAGAAACATATTGGCAGTTGTTGTTTTTTTTGTAGGCTGTGTAATGTCTAATTCAAATCATTTTTCAAGCTGTCTGTTATTACCAGCTCTTCTTGGTTTATTTAACTTGTAAAAATAACCACACAGAAAAATCCATAGGCTATGATTACATGAATAATATATGCAATGTCTAACTCCTCCTCTTCCATAGGTGAAGCTGAACAAAGCTACACCCGTCACTCAGGTGAACAACTGTACGACTCAGAAGCACAGAAGAAGTCACCCTCCTTCTGGCCAGACTACCCCTCTTCCAGCTACAGCGCATCCCTGCTGCCCCCTCACCACCCTCCATCTTGTTCCTCAACCCCTGGACCACAGCAGCCTTCAGAGCAATACTGCCCCCGTGTGGCCAAACGCAAAAGTACACACTCCCAAAGACACGAGAGGGAAAGAGGACAAGTGATGGGAATGTCAGTTTATCCAGGTGAGACTAGTCTCTTATCATGACTTATCATTACTACTGTTATACAAGTGTGAGCGTGGGTAGTGTGTGTCGGTAGTGTGTGAGCCTGATTGTGGGTTTGCTCGAGAATGTGCTTTTGTCATTACTGTGTCTTCTTTTAAATTGAAACAAATTCATAGTATATCTTAAGAGTAGCAGGCAAAAACAACTTTTTTGTTTGCAGTCTAGGGCTAAAGATAATAAAATTCTGATTTTTTTCATATGCATTTTCTCTCTATTTAGGATCAGGGCCCATCCAATTGTGGCAATTCTTACTGGAGCTGCTTCTAGACTCCGCCTGCTGTACCTTCATCTGCTGGACAGGAGACGGTTGGGAGTTCAAGATGTCCGACCCAGCAGAGGTGAGTTTCTCTACTGATTGTGAGATTTTAACCACTCGCACGAGGAGTTGGAAACCAGCATAGGATTGAGCAATGGGAATATGCTATCATGTGTTTGTGGTTATTTTTTAACAATCACCCCCTTTGTGTTTCATCCAGGTGGCCAAGCGCTGGGGCCAGTGTAAGAACAAGCCCAAGATGAACTACGAGAAGCTGAGCCGTGGCCTGCGCTATTACTACCACAAAAACATCATCCACAAAACGACAGGCAAGCGCTACGTCTACCGCTTCGTCTTGGACGTGCAGGGGATGCTGGGAAAGACGGCACAGGAGGTCCTGGCCAGCCTGAACATTTTACCCACGGGGACAGAGTCCTCCTGGCAAGGCCAGGGGGCACCAGTATCATCACCAGTGTCCAGCGAAGCATGGGCGTCGCAGTAGAAGGAGTGTACCAGCAGCACTGGTTCTCATTGGTGCTATTGTCTCTTGATAGTGTTATGGCTACATCACTAGAAATGTGCTATGTAGAACAAGCATGCCTCTTTGACATGTAGAAAAGGAATAACATCGGCTCTATTTATGGGATTTCTATCTGCAACATTAGACAATGTTCGGTGTAACACTTTTATTACCAAGTGATACAGTAGTAGCCATAGCTGTGGGAAGTAGGCGTGTTGAGGTTGCTGCAGCACTACTAAAAAGTATGTAGTAGCCTTCAATTTGATTATGTTTTAGTGTATGACTTACCTCCTATTAACATCAGCAGAGTAAGAGCTCAATGAAACGGTAAGCCCAGCTGTCTCCAATACTGATGTTCTTTATGGTAATGACATGGTTAGTATTGAACAATCCTCCTCCATCCTCAAGTACTTCTTGCCCCCTCTAAAATAATGGGTGCATGACACCCCTGCTTAGCACCCATGCTGTTGAACAATGTTTGACAATAACTTTGACTGTGAGGATCTGTCTATTTTTATACTCTTACATATCTACCTCTTTTATTGCTGACAAAATAAAGCTAAGAGGGACAATGCTTGTTCTGTTGAATATAATGTGTGATTTACATGATTTAGGGAACAATGTTGTTTGTAAAATGATTGTAAATAAACTGTACATAACTTGAAAATACTATTTACATTTTCTGTATTATTTCGAAAGGTATAAAACTAAAACGAGCAGGCAAAAATATATACAAATAATATAATAGATTTGTTAAGATAAATTCGATATTACATTTTTGTAAAAATTGAATGGATTAGGCTGTTTTGTTTCTGCTGGAGTCTGCTGATGGACCTCCCCTCGGCCTATGACGTGTGACGGTGCGAATTGTACAGTATCTTGAAGATAATACAGTCAGTAGCCTATTAGACAACAGAATAGAAGGCACGTAGCCTAATGTTAGAAAACCTTGTTTAAATTACAGTTTGGCATAAAAAATGTCGAAAACCGTTGGCGATATATTAATTGAAGTCCTGGATGACTTGGGAGAGGCTGAATTGAAGAAGTTCAGACGTAAACTCTGTGACCGCAAGCAGGAGCCAAAAGTTCGCAGGGGCATTGTTGAGAAAGCTGACCCAGTGGACTTGGTAGACATTCTGACCCGTACCTTCACTGAAGACGGGGCTGTGAATGTGGCTATAGAGGTCTTGGCTGCAATTAACTGCCAAGATGTCGCAAAGGAACTGATGGAATTCAAGAAATGTAAGTCGAATAAAGTAGGAGGCACGTCCATTGGACATTTACAAATATTTAATTTCATATCTTTGAAAGGTTTAAAAACACTTCAGTTAACCCAAAAGTAGGCTAGAACAAAACTTGATTTGATCTAGGGCCTAAATAAATTACATTGAAATGTCCATAACGTAGGGAAGGAAAACTATAAGGAAGTTGACAGTTTTACTTTCACTTATGCGAGCATTCTATTTTGCTCTTCTGACCAGAATGATAGCGTACAGTAGTATATATTCATTTTCAACTAAAAGTAGGCCTAATACATTCTGCAATAAACACATTTAGATTGCTTGCTGATTTATCTTTAGGCCTACTATTCAATATTTTTATTCGATTGGTGGCGTCTCATGAAGTCTATTTTACAGCTCCGGGATCTTGCGTAACATCTGGTGATAGAATGGAAAGTGCAACTGGACCAACGAAGATGAACCAAGGTAAGCACTAAACCAGGTGTTATATAGCCTAATGTCTCAAATAGGATGACGTTATTAAAATGTACACTACCGTTCAAAAGTTTGGGGTCACTTATAAATGGGCCTCTGTACTCCGATGCATTCCATTACAAATCAGCAGTTTCAAGCTACAATAATCAGTTACAACATTAACAATGTCTACACTGTATTTATGATCAATTTATTGTTATTTTAATGGACAATCAATTTGCTTTCCTTTCATAAACAAGGACATTTCTAAGTGACCCCAAACTTTTGAACGGTAGCGTATGTTTACTGTAATTAGTGATGGTTTATGGGGAAACATTCAATACCCAAAGTATTTATCTTGATGAACAATCACAAAAGTCCTTCCTTTTAATTTCTTCTCCAACATTCTGTAGGTGCTACTGCTGCCCTCTAGGATCTTCAACAGCCTTTTTTCACTCCCCATAGCCTATTTAATCCTGTATGAATTAGAAAAAGTGCCTCACGCCTATCCTCGACATACACACGCAACATTAACATCACTGCCAAAAGTCCCAAGCCATGTCCTGTCTCTACCTCAGATAAACACTTTGTGGACCATCACCGGACGGCCCTGATCGACAGAGTGAGCCAGGTGGAACCCCTACTGGATAGACTCCTGGAGAGGGGAATCATCACCCAAAACGCCTACAGTGACGTGAAGGCTAACAGAACCACCCAGAACAGGATGAGGGAGCTCTACGATGGCCCTCTGAAAGCATGTGGGCCCAAAGGCAAAGATATATTCTTAGATATCCTGATGGAGATGGAGCCATTCCTAATCAGTGACCTGAAGGGGGAATAATGGAGATAGGGGCCATTCACATTTTTTTTTAAGGCAAGCGACAAAAATGTGATGATAATAATGCCCTCTGTTTTACAGTACATTCTTAAATTGGAAAAATGAATTGTCTCCAAAGTTTGCAATAAATTAATACATTTTATATTGGCCTCTGTTTTTTTCTTTTCATTAGCATATACTGTGTGGTGAATTATGATCATCCAGCTTTTTAAAAAACTCAACAATAGAAAACATACGAATACATGTAGTAACATAGTGTTATGCAACCTATACAAATTAGTGAACAATTATTTGTTTCTTGAACATAAACAAGCATACGGCCATTTGAATGTAAACGTCTGCTTAACGTAAGAGAGCCATTGACAGCCTGGTCCTAGATCTGTTTGTTCTGTCTGGTCAATTAGTTGCTATTCTTTGCATAAGGAGCGGCAAGGACTGGCATGATGACGGCACAAACAGACTGGTAACCAGGAGTGTATTTTTTAGTCTCATTAGAGTTTCCATTGGACACATTCAGGTAGGTCCCTCCGTTTCGTTCTTTCTGCTTTGTTTGCATCAGTCTTCTGTTTGGTTTCTTTTGGTTGCTAGCTAGTGATTACAGGCTAACATCCATATATGGCTGTCTGTAAACGTAAACGTAAACGGCATAATGCCGCGTTCATGTGCTAGTTGGAAAAAGGAAACTGCATTTTCGACTTACGAACAGGTTGAGCTAGTCTGAACTAGGAAATTGACATTTCCGACTTCCTTGCTGGTTGTAGTTATACACGTGCTGCATTCAACAAGTTAGCAAGTCGGAAATGCCGTTTCCTAGTTCCGACCAACACACAAACGCAGCATTAGCCAGTTTTTAAACGTTCCAAGTCGTAAATGCCGTTTCCCAGTTCCGACCAACACATAAACGCGGCATTAGCCTGTTTTTAAACGTTCCAAGTCGGAAATGCCGTTTCCTAGTTCCGACCAACACATGAACGCGGCATTAGCCTGTTTTTAAACGTTCCAATGAATTCTGCCTTTAGTTGCATGTACAACACATTCACCGTGTCTTTTTTCTTTTTGGGGAGGACACATTGTTTGAATGTTAAATGACGAGACAGAGGCTTTGTTGCGAGTAACCAGTCTTGTTCAGGTACTTTCTATTGTATGTAAAGAATCCAAACAGTATATCTCTCCACAATAGTGTAAAATCTTCATAAATGTGTTCAATTATAAACCTACTGATGTCTTCCCACAGTTTTCTTACATGCATACAATGCCAAAAAAAATGCACAACTGTTTCTGGGTGGTCATTACAAAAGGAGCAATTTGAGTTGATGTTTTCCTTAAACTTCTTCATATAGTGGTTGGCAGGATAATATTTATGAATAATTTTAAAGGAAACTTCCTTAATTTTGTTAACAAGTAGGTGTGTGGCAACATCCAAACTTTTTTCCAACAGATATTATCAATAAATCCATTCCAATAAGGCATGACATAAGGTATAGATACAACATCCTGCTGAAACAAGGATCGTATCGCTCTGTTGTTGAATGGACCAAAAGAGAAACAAATCTTTCCTACTGATGGGTCAACAGGGTCAACAGAAGGTAGGCTCTGAGGGTCAGGTCTTGACACGTTCCTGAATAACATAACAACACCTGAGGGAATGGCATCTAAAACAATTGCAAAATCTTTAGGTGTTACAGGAATCATTTTTATGTAATTAATTTCATTATTCTTTTGGCCAAATTTCATATACACAAATGTAAATTTACAAACAGAAAACCACATTTTCGTACCCTACAAAAAGAAGTTGAACTGTATTTTAAGACAGTTAAATGCTTTACTAACAAAAAAGCTGTTAGAATTGTAAGTATATGCATGTCCCTTAAGGGCCTTGTGTAATTGTAATGTGATATTGTACCCCCTAGCTCGATTGTCTATTATTTGTAATCTATGTATGCTTGTGTTCCCTCATGTGCTTTATGCATTGATTTGAAATTAATAAAAAAAATAAACAGTCTTGTTCAGGTACGTCACAATCACATCCGGGTATCTCAAGCACACCGGTATAACACATGAGTTGCAGTAATGAACATTTACCAACAGATGGCATCACTGTGCCATCTGACACCCATAACACACATCATCTGTTTAAAAATGCAGGCCACTTGCACAAAATGTCATTTTAGTAGGCTTGTGTGACAATGCTTTGTTTAAACAAAACAAATTAATATTGAACAGTCAACTCAATGTATTAGAAATAAAACGTAATAAAACAAAATCAATAGACCATGCTGCTAGCATATTCAAAAGCCACATTTGTTCACATTAGGTTTGTCTTCAGTGTCTATCTGTAGTTCAAAAAAAACACAGGATTCGATAAAAACGTCTACTCCCTGCATTCATTGGGAGAGTTAGCTAACAGCACCAAACAAGCATGTCCGACCCGTTCTTATTATAACTAGGAGATCCGACCTGATTGTCGTCTGGCGCTGAACCTAGTGTGAAATAATACTGTCTGAAACGAATGAGAAGGGTTTGCATAAATTCGAATCTGGTATCAAGATAAATATAACAATGAGTCACCGATTTTATACTATGTATTTTTTATTAGCTAAGTAATAAATGGCAAATGCAACTTTCGTATATACGGGCTCACTGTAAATGCCACGCAGGGCAGAACAGAGAACTGACAAGATGTATGTAAATAGTGTTCTTATACTGTGATAGACATTGTCCCAACCCGTCTGTTGGCCTATCACAGTAGAGGCTGGGCGTGGTTTAAACTTGCCCAGCCTATCGCAGGCGCTCAGGCGGGTCCCCGCCTCTTGGCGCTTCTTGGAGTCCTCCCTCCGTCGATGTATAGATTCTTACTGTTCTGGTATCACCACCTAGTTATAACAGTTGCTCAGTTCCTGCTATTGTGTTGTTCAGTATTTTTCCATTTCAGTTAAACCTCGTGATGACCACCCCTCCCTATCACAACTTTGTAAGATACAGCAAGTCACACCATGTGCTCAATATTGTTACATACAAACACAAGGACAAAGCATCTGCTGGGCTGTTATCTACAGTTTTGCAACATGCAGGTCACACCATGTTACTCAGTTCTTGTCACACACAAACAGGCAAGTAGCAAGCAGTTGTTTAATCTCATAATGATGCTCCAGTGCACAAATGCAGACACCTCACACAACCAACATCAGATAATATTTAATCATATACAGTGCCTTGCGAAAGTATTCGGCCCCCTTGAACTTTGCGACATTTTGCCACATTTCAAGCTTCAAACATAAAGATATAAAACTGTATTTTTTTGTGAAGAATCAACAACAAGAGGGACACAATCATGAAGTGGAACGACATTTATTGGATATTTCAAACTTTTTTAACAAATCAAAAACTGAAAAATTGGGCGTGCAAAATTATTCAGCCCCTTTACTTTCAGTGCAGCAAACTCTCTCCAGAAGTTCAGTGAGGATCTCTGAATGATCCAATGTTGACCTAAATGACTAATTATGATAAATACAATCCACCTGTGTGTAATCAAGTCTCTGTATAAATGCACCTGCACTGTGATAGTCTCAGAGGTCCGTTAAAAGCGCAGAGAGCATCATGAAGAACAAGGAACACACCAGGCAGGTCCGAGATACTGTTGTGAAGAAGTTTCAAGCCGGATTTGGATCCAAAAAGAGTTCCCACGCTTTAAACATCCCAAGGAGCACTGTGCAAGCGATAATATTGAAATAGAAGGAGTATCAGACCACTGCAAATCTACCAAGACCTGGCCGTCCCTCTAAACTTTCAGCTCATACAAGGAGAAGACTGATCAGAGATGCAGCCAAGAGGCCCATGATCACTCTGGATGAACTGCAGAGATCTACAGCTGAGGTGGGAGACTCTGTCCATAGGACAACAATCAGTCGTATATTGCACAAATCTGGCCTTTATGGAAGAGTGGCAAGAAGAAAGCCATTTCTTAAAGATATCCATAAAAAGTGTTGTTTAAAGTTTGCCACAAGCTACCTGGGAGACACCAAACATGTGGAAGAAGGTGCTCTGGTCAGATCAAACCAAAATTGAACTTTTTGGCAACAATGCAAAACGTTATGTTTGGCGTAAAATTAACACAGCTGAACACACCATCCCCACTGCCAAACATGGTGGTGGCAGCATCATGGTTTGGGCCTGCTTTTCTTCAGCAGGGACAGGGAAGATGGTTAAAATTGATGGGAAGATGGATGGAGCCAAATACAGGACCATTCTGGAAGAAAACCTGATGGAGTCTGCAAAAGACCTGAGACTGGGACGGAGATTTGTCTTCCAACAAGACAATGATCCAAAACATAAAGCAAAATCTACAATGGAATGGTTCAAAAATAAACATACCCAGGTGTTAGAATGGCCAAGTCAAAGTCCAGACCTGAATCCAATCGAGAATCTGTGGAAAGAACTGAAAACTGCTGTTCACAAATGCTCTCCATCCAACCTCACTGAGCTCGAGCTGTTTTGCAAGGAGGAATGGGAAAAAATGTCAGTCTCTCGATGTGCAAAACTGATAGAGACATACCCCAAGCGACTTACAGCTGTAATCGCAGCAAAAGGTGGCGCTACAAAGTATTAACTTAAGGGGGCTGAATAATTTTGCACGCCCAATTTTTCAGTTTTTGATTTGTTAAACAAGTTCGAAATATCCAATAAATGTCGTTCCACTTCATGATTGTGTCCCACTTGTTGTTGATTCTTCACAAAAAAATACAGTTTTATATCTTTATGTTTGAAGCCGGAAATGTGGCAAAAGGTCGCAAAGTTCAAGGGGGCTGAATACTTTCGCAAGGCACTGTATATATGCTAATGGCTATAATGTAAAATACAGAATCCAACATTAGCTAGATACTTTGTTTACCCAAAACTCACGAAGAACGATGCAGTTAGCCGTGGAGTTCAGCACGCTTTAGCTTCTAGCTACCGGGGTAATAAAGATGACAGCTAGCTACTGGTGTTCTTTCATAACACGGGCATAGTTACTGTAGTCACCGATTGATTACATGTCTTTGAGGTTACATGCTGTATCTTTAATGCATGTGACAGTACGTGTCAAATGAAGAAGTGCATAATTCCATCAAATAGTGGACTACTACCAGCATGGGTACCACCAATCTGTTTATAATATCATTCCACTCTTTACCAATCCCTGGCAATGGCATGGAGTACAAGGAGGGGCATGTTAGCAAAAGTGGTTCTGGATTTCAGGCTAGACCGCTACCAACAAAATGTAAACAATGGATCAAAAGCATCCTGTGACCTTTTCAAATGCATGTTTTACATCCCCATGCTAACCATTAAGTGTGGGAACAAGTACAACAGGCATAATCGTGTTTCTTGTCACTGTTGGGTAGGTGTGTGCCTCTGTGTGTCACCAGCAGAGATGAGTTACGCCATACAGCTGTTGATTTACGGTGGTGATTAATGCTGCTCCCCCTGGCCCGCCCAGTTCCTTCTCCGCAAACTGAGTTCTGGTCCCTGTGTGAGCTGCAGCCTTCGGGAGAGCTACCAGCTGCTACAGCTTGAGCTTCTGGATGAGGGTGAGAGTAGCCCTGCGCAGGTTGCTGCGGCAGACAAGGTACTGTTTGCGCGGGTAGAGGAAGCATACGGCGCCCTGCTGGTGCACCAGTCCCGGCTTCAGAGCTGTGGGGGTTTGGTGGAAGATGAGGAGAAGGTGAAAGACGTGGCTCCTCAGCACTGCCACGACCTGAGCTATGAGGGCGTGGGCTCAGGGACGCCTAGCCAGCGCGAACGCCAAAACCAGCAGTTCGGAGTGGATTAGGGAGTGAGGCAGGTCCTCGACTACCTCCAGAAGGAGCTTGAGACGGCGGCTGCAGCCGAGGGGGCGCTGGTGGAATGGGACGCCCGCCAGCTCAGCCGGCAGATCAAGGTCACGCAGGCAGTGGAGAGGCTGGTGGAAGACCTCATTCAGGAACCCATGTCCCGGGGAGACTTCCGCAACCTGAGTGGCGCTGGGAAGCCCCTCAACTGGTTTGAGCACAACCAGTACGACGACCTAATTACCCTCAACCGCATCCTCATCGACAACGGCTACCAGTCACCCTGGATTGTCATGCAGCGTGACATCAGAGAGGACATCGCTCAGATCCGAGATAGACTGCTGTAGGGCTGGGCGCGGCTCACCGACCCCATGGGTCCCAGGGAGCATGCCCAGTTTCAGCAACTATGTGGGGCGGTGGCGGAGGACCTTAAGAAACCCAAGTTAGACGTTGGATAACTTCAACCGGATTGCGCCCATGCTTACCATGCAAATGGTACACTTCAGTTTGGAGCACGAGATCGACCGCGCAGAGAAAGCAGCCATTCAAGGCAGACAGGAGAGGAAGAGGGAAAGAGTGAGGGAGTGGGAGAAGCAGAGAAGAGAAAGAGAAGGGAGCGAGAGAAGATAAGATTAAAACACATCAACACTCTTAGCAAGGTGGCCTGCTGGCATGGATGCAGCATTTACTCAAATGAACAACGGACCATGAAGGCAAAATTAGATAAAAAATGATATTTCAAATCAAACTTTTATCTATAATCCATTTACACAGGTGGCAACACACTTTGAAGAGGATAAGACGGAGGTGGTGAATCATTTGTCTATTATGTCATTTGGAGTGTTTTTGCTACATTGGGTTGATTACAGTAGCGTGTTATAACACACAGAAAACTAGAACCAGCCACTACTACAACACGGTTACGTGACCTTACTGTAACTCAACTGTGCTTTACATTAATGCTACACCGTGTCAGTGTCTGGACCTGAGGACACAATGGTAATGGTATTAGACTACAATAATCCATTTAATGAAATACTTTTTGTCTACGTTTATAAGCTAAGTGATTCTAATTACATTGATTGGCTTCTTTGCTGAATGAAGGAATGAAAGCATAGAATACTCAATGTTCCTTATGAATGAGCAGTTGACTGAAACTACGTACTCAAATACAGGGAAACAGAAACCTCTGAAGATTTTTTCGTAGACTTACAGTCAGATGAAAAAATATGGAAATAGGAGGTAAGCTTTCGGGTCAGTCGACCTTCATCAGAGTCGATTGACCGAATGCTAAGCTACTATGAGTGGAAGTGTTCGGTGACTTTTTCCAGTTTTGCATTTTGCCTCCCGCAACTTCACTAGTCGATTATGGGTGTGCGGTAGATTCTGCCTATGATTGCATTGCAATTAAAAGAGGTACTGTAACTCAATCTCTTTCTCACTTGTCGTCGTGATTATAATATGTTATATTAGGATTGAGAACATCAACACTATTATCTCCTCACGATCCATCCCAATCTATCCTGGGAGCTGCTCCAATGCAGCAGGGTTGAAGATGACCATGGGGTTCTTCCCGTTGTCTCCAATACGTGTGTCTGCCCCGTGCAGTGCCTGTGTAACGGCCCGTGGGAGGGTGAGTCCTTTGGTCCAGTCGTGGGCAATGTACTGGTGATACGGATTGTGGGAGCTCTCTAGCTTCTTGGAGCGGATGTAGCTCAGCATGATACCAAACGTGAAGAAACTAAACATACCTACCATCAGTAGAATGTACACAAATCCCTGAGTTTGAGCCTTAGGCATAGCTCCGCCCACTGGGAGAATGGCCTGCTGGGTAGTGTAGTTCTGAGAGAGTACTAGGACCGGTAAACCTGTGCCATTCAGACATTGCTGTAGGAAGGATAGCAGGAGAGTCTGCAGCTCTGTGCCGTTTAGGTGCAGCATTGCTGACCTCTGCTGTGGAAGGGTACTGCTGCTCTGTCAACTGATAAGGGAGGAGGAGAGTCTTGGTCAGTACACTCGCCCAATGAGGCACACACAAAAACACACATTGCAGAAAGTCTAACACAGACACACCACAGCCAATTCGACATGAACACACACACGAATGCTGTGGACCTCACTTCTCTGTTCTCTTGCTGTAGATCAATGTAATTTTAGCTTTAGTTGCTCGTATGGCTTCTGCTTCAGTTTCTGTTGATCTGCCTGAGAGAACTTGGTGTTACACATCTGAGACACAAGTGTAGGACAAATTAGCAATCATAGAAGAAATATGTAAAATGAAGAGTGCAAATACCTTTGGAAGCTCAAGCTATTGTTGCTCACAAAGGCGCCAGTAGAAGATGATGATGATGGTGACCTTTTAAATAGAGTACTCCGTTGATTGAGGTCTTCATATCCCATAAGAGTATAAACTGTAAGGTAATCTGGTTCCACCTACTCTTCCTCTCCAAGACTTCTCTCTCTGTCTCTCTCGCTCTCTCTCCCTCTTACACACATACACACACACACTGTGGCAGACACAAAGAGCCTTAACCACGTCAACACGTTTAATGAGATATAGATGTCAGGTCAGAGGTCAAGGTCAGAACCTCCCCATGGTATGGTAGTGGTGCTGTATGATTTACTCTTATGACCGCAGGACATCGTGGTTCAGTTCCGGACACTTCAGTACTGTTAAACCTGTGTGGTAATACCTCTGTTACAGTTGTCTCCATAGCTATGATCACCTGGTCAACATGCTTCAGTGCTGTAAGGTGTATGGTCAGTTTGTGGTCATGTCTGTATTGTCATATCTGTATGGTCAGTGTATGTTCATGCGTGGTTGAGATGGAGCCAGGCTGTAGAACAAAGCAGCATTCAGACAGGAGGGAGAGTGGCGAGATTACATTCACAACAGGAGCAAATCACAATTCGCCCCCAAACGTCCTAGCTATCCTACTGCTTTTCCATGTGTGGGCGTGCGTGCATGCATGTGTTACCTGGAGACTCACCTTCAGGGGCCTAAGTGGTGGAGTGAACATTCAGCATTGCAGACGGAATGAACAACATATAATTGTGTCAAAACTCCATTCTGCATGATAAACATATCCCAGTTAGTAGACCCCAGGCATTCTGCACCTAAGGAGTCCTTGGGATAATCTCAGAATTTGCAGATAAAATATTGTTTGACTACGCCTTTAGATGTTTGGTGTAAGCCTATACAAAAGCAATATCCTATAATCCCATTGTATGTTTTTCTGTGACCTCTGGAATAACTGGATAATTTATCCTTATTGACTGTAACTTACTATTTCTGACTGCAATGAATATCAACGTTGTGTGGTCTAAAGTCTCATCCGATAGCAGAGTTTGCCACCTGCTGGTCATTTTGGATTAGTTTGTGACAGAGAACCACTGGCTATGTTGCAAATGTTCAAGACAGATACATATGTCACGTTCGTCATTAGGAATGGACCAAGGCGCAGCGTGCGTAGAGTTCCACATATTTTAATAAATAGAAACTCACCAAACAAAACAAGCACAAATGAAACGTACTGACTGCTCACAGGCAGCCACACAAAAACAAGATCCCACAAGGCACAAAGGGGAAATGGCTGCCTAAATATGAACCCCAATCAGAGACAACGATAAACAGCTGCCTCTGATTGGGACCCATAACAGGCCAACATAGACATATAAATACCTAGATGACCCACCCTAGTCACACCCAGACCTAACCAACATAGAGAATAAAAAGCTCTCTATGGTCATGGCGTGACAACATCCTTCATACACAAAAGGAAAAGTCCAGAGTTTGTGAGCACATTTGATTAGATTTTGCCTTGCTCCATATATGACAGGTCAAATTCTGCTTACAAACACTACGAAGAAATATAGTGGCAGGTCTAGACGATCACACTCAACACTCCCACCTGCAAATCAACAGTCATCACATTCCTAAAACATGCTTAGGCAAGCCAAAGTATCGGTTGATCATGTCAAATCGTTTTTTTTTTCATCGCTTTGGTACTATTTTCACAAGTATGTGATGAAATTTCACAACTCTAACTACATGACTCAAAAAAGATCATCAAAAAGGCAGTTAATTTTTTTTTGGACAAGTCATTATTGCTAATTGATTTCACATAGTGTTAACCACAAGTGGTCACCATATAAAAGGGTGCGTGTCAACACTTGCAATTTATTTCAACATGGAGCAGGATAGACAGCAAGGGTGAGGAAGAAATCAGAGAGGTGGGCATGGGCCCCGTCAAAGAGGTCAAAGAGGTGGGCATGGGCCCCATCAAAGAGGTCAAAGAGGTGGGCATGGGCCCCATCAAAGAGGTCAAAGAGGTGGGCATGGGCCCCTTCAAAGAGGTCAAAGAGGTGGGCATGGGCCCCATCAAAGAGGTCAAAGAGGTGGGCATGGGCCCCATCAAAGAGGTCAAAGAGGTGGGCATGGGCCCCATCAAAGAGGTCAAAGAGGTGGGCATGGGCCCCATCAAAGAGGTCAAAGAGGTGGGCATGGGCCCCATCAAAGAGGTCAAAGAGGTGGGCATGGGCCCCATCAAAGAGGTCAAAGAGGTGGGCATGGGCCCCTTCAAAGAGGTCAAAGAGGTAGGCATTGGCCCCTTCAAAGAAATCAGAGAGGTGGGCATGGGCCCCATCAAAGAGGTGGGCATTGGCCCCTTCAAAGAGGTGGACATCAGAGAGAGGGGGGCAGATGGCAGGGAACTGTTGTGTCTAGTGAAGTCCGGGCCATCGTCGTTGACCATGTGGTAAACAGAGGCCTTACTATGGCAGAGGCTGACAGATTTGTTCACCCCAATCTGGAAAGATCAACTGTCAATTCCATCATGAGAACATTTTGCCAAGAAAACCAGTAGATCTGTAGGATATGCACCATTACAAAACATAGCTGCTATGGCTGACTTGCTTAAACAAATGTGGTTTCTACTGACAATTGAGATGTACAAACTATGACATAAGGGAATGATGAGCGGATAACGATGAGGCATTCCGTAATTTTGATTAAGACATTAATGAGCGAGCTAATACGGACATAGTCAATATAACTATGTGTTCAGCACTTTTGAAATGTGCAGCAACAGAATGCAGAACACGGGCTGCTCTTACAGTAGTCAGAACCGTAGGATTAAGGGGGCATATAAACAGACAATGAAACCTCTAACAGTATTAGATTACATTTCTCAAAAACAGATTATAGGCTACTTGAGCAGTACCACCGAGTTAGAACAGCAACGTTAGGCAAAATTAAGAGGTGAAAATAGACCAAATTATTTTGGTGAGGCACATGGGCTACTAACAGCAAATTAGCTACAATATACATATCTCCCTTGCATATTACATCATTTATGCATCAGCATACAAGACATTATTGGATTTACCTTGGCTTGTGGTGTGCTCACTTAAACATGAAAGTGGCACGGCGGTCCTTTGTCTGAAAATTTGTCATCTAAATCTGGCAGTCTCTGGATTATTGGTGGGAACTCGGACAAAAAAAACACAGCCACTCCATTGAGCTAGCAGGCTAGTGGTTGCTTTGCAATGCTTGCAGTAGTTAGCCACTGATTCCTTCCAAATGACTCTGTAGGAATTTGCGATTTCCAACTTAAATATCTTTATGTCCAATGGCCGATGAGAACCGATACATTTTATCTTTAATTTCTCTTCATTATTTCTCTTCATGTGACAAGGATTTGGCAGTAGATTGCTAACTTGATTCATGATGATGACTTCTAAGACTTTGAAAGTAAGGATTTGACACGATCAGTTCAATCAAAGCTACTGTACATATAACGTGATTTGACTTCATTTTATCTGTGGCCAATGACCTCCTTCTTCTTGGAAGGGCATTTGTAATATAACTTTATGGCAGGACCCAAAGGGCTGAAATTTTGGATGTCTACCCTTACTAAGGATTTAAACTTAACGATGACGTAGTGTCCCCATGAGTGACAGAACACTGAGCCAACCACGGCGCAATGCTCCTATTTTTTGCTGGCTTGCCCCACCACCACAGAAAGCACTGGGCTAGGCTAAAATACCTGTATTTTGGAGTTGCCTTACTCAAGAAAACAAAAGATAGTCTGTGTGTATGTGGCTTTATTAACTCAATGATATATATATATATATATATATATTTTTTTTTACATTGTTTGCAAACTGATATGTGACACATAGTAATGCCGAAATAACATGCAAAACAGGCAAGCCCACACCAAAAAACAAACATATATATATATATATATATATATATATATATGATAGGCTAATTGACATCATTTGAGGCTATTGGAGGTGTACCTGTGGATGTATTTCAAGGCCTAACTTCAAACTCAATGCCTCTTTGCTTGACATCATGGGAAAATCAAATGAAATCAGCCAAGAACTCAGGAAAACAATCGTAGACCTCCACAAGTCTGGTTCCTTCTTGGGAGCAATTTCCAAACTTCTGAAGGTACCACGTTCATCTCTACAAACAATAGTACGCAAGTATAAACACCACGGGACCACGCAGCCGTCATACCGCTCAGGAAGGAGACGCGTTCTGTCTCCTAGAGATGAACGTACTTTGGTGCTTAAAGTGCAAATCAATCCCAGAACAACAGCAAAGGACCTTGTGAAGATGCTGGAGGAAACAGGTACAAAAGTATCTATATATCCACAGTAAAACAAGTCCTATATCGACATAACCTGAAAGGCCGCTCAGCAAGGAAGAAGCCACTGCTCCAAAACCACCAAAAATAAAGCCAGACTACGGTTTGCAACTGCACATGGGGACAAAGATCGTACTTTTTGGAGAAATGCCCTCTGGTCTGATGAAACAAAAATAGAACTGTTTGGCAATAATGACTATCGTTATGTTTGGAGGAAAAAGAGGGAGGCTTGCAAGCCGAAGAACACCATCCCAACCGTGAAGTGGGTGTGGCAGCATCATGTTGTGGGGGTGCTTTGCTGCAGGAGGGACTGGTGCACTTCACAAAATATATGGCATCATGAGGTAGGAAAATTATATGGATATATTGAAGCAACATCTCAAGACATCAGTCATGAAGTTAAAGCTTGGTCGCAAATGGGTCTTCCAAATGGACAATGACCCCAAGCATACTTCAAAAGTTGTGGCAAAATGGCTTAAGGACAACAAAGTCAAGGTATAGGAGTGGCCATCTCAAAGCCCTGACCTCAATCCTAACATGCTGACCAGACCGGACACGTTGCGTGCGCGAGCATCGCAAAATAAATGTAGAAATCTATGTTATTCAATTATTGCACCCACACTGCTCGCGCGCCAACGAGTGTCTGCGATGCCAAGGGCTAAAATAGAAGTCATTCCTATTTCTGATGCAGATTGCGCTGAAAGTCCTGCCTCTCCCATCTCCTCATTGGTTTATAGAAGCAGGTACCCACGTGCCATCTCCTCATTGGTTATTCCAACGTGGGTGATTGAAAGACAAACTGTTTTGCTGGTAGTCGTGGTAATTAATAATATGAAAGTTTAGATGCGATCACCATATAAGTTCAACGATGAAAAATCCTGGAAGGAGGAGAGATGACTAGAAACTATTCGGTCGGCCGTTTTATGTGTGGATTAATTTGTCGGAGGACCTTGTACAGTTCAGGTAAAATAACAACTCAATGTTTATATCCCAGGACAAATTAGCTAGCAACAGCAAGCTAGCTAAATAGGACAAATTAGCTAGCAAGTGCAAGCTAACTAGCTAAATTGCCATACATGTTTAATGCTTTTCGACCTGTCTCCAAATTAATGTCATTGGTTCAGAGTTTGTTTTGATATTTTAACCTGCGTGTCGTGATCGCGTTTGGTGTAGGGGGACAAAATAAATTCATGCACGATAGCGCACAATGGCGCATGCAGCCAGTTATGGTTCCGTGTAAGTGATTTGAACATGTTGTACCCACTGTGACTATTAAAACCGACCCTAACCAGAAACCATGAATGGATGGCAGCATTCGCACAAAACTGAAGGCGCAAACCACTGCATTTAACCATGGAAAGATGACTGGGAATATGGCCGAATATAAACAGTGTACTTATTCCCTAGGCAATTTAACAAGCAAAATGTCGGTATAGGAACAAAGTGGAATCGCAATTTCAAAGGCTCAGACACAAGACATATGTGGCAGGGTCACAGACACCAACATCTTGCTTCCAGACAAACTAAACACCTTCTTTGCCTGCTCTGAGGATAATACAGTGACACCAATGCGGCCCGCTGCCAAGGACTGCGGGCCCTCCCTCTCCATGGCCGACGTGAGTAAGATATTTAAACGTGTTAACCCTCGCAAGGTTGACGGCCCAGACGGCATCTCTAGTCGCGTCCTCAGAAAATGCGCAGACCAGCTGGCTTGTTTGTTTACGGACATATTCAATCTCTCCATATCCCAGTCTGCTGTCCCCAAATGCTTCAAGATGGCCACCATTGTTCCTGTACCCAAAAAGGCAAAGATAACTGAACTAAATGACTATTGCCTGTAGCTCTTACTTCTGTCATCATGATTGAGAGACAAGTCAAGGATCTCATCACCACCTTACCTGCCACCCTAGACCCACTTAAATTTGCATACCGCCCCAATAGGTCCACAGACAATGCAATCACCGTCACACTGCACACTGCCCTATCCCATCTAGACAAGAGGAATACCAATGTAAGAATGCTGTTCATCGACTACAGCTCATCATTAAGCTTGAGGCCCTGGGTCTCAACCCCGCCCTGTGCTTTCAACCCCGCCCTGGTCCTGAACTTTCTGATGGTCCGCTCCCAGGTGGTGAAGGTAGGAAACAACATTTCTACTTCGCTGATCCTCAACACTGGGGCCCCACAAGGGTGCGTGCTTAGCCCCCTCCTGTGCTCCCTGTTCACCCATGACTGCGTGGCCATGCACGCCTCCAACTCAATCATCAAGTTTGCAGACGACACAACAGTAGTGGGCTTGATTACTGTAACGGCGTTCGTCTGTAGGAGGAGGAGAAGCGGACCAAAGCGCAGCGTGGTGGTTATTCATATTTTAATAAATCACTACACATGAACAAACTAACGAAAACAAGAAATGTGAGAACGCAAAACAGTCCTATCCTGTGACGACAAACACAGTGACAGGAACAATCACCCACAAACACACAGTGAAACCCAGGCTACCTAAGTATGATTCTCAATCAGAGACAACTAATGACACCTGCCTCTGATTGAGAACCATACTAGGCCGAAAACATAGAAATGCCCCAAAACATAGAAAAACAAACATAGACTGCCCACCCAACTCACGCCCTGACCATACTAAATAAATACAAAACAGAAATAGAGGTCAGAACGTGACAGTACCCCCCCCCAAAGGTGCGGAGTCCGGCCGCAAAACCTTGACCTATAGGGGAGGGTCTGGGTGGGCGTCTGTCCGCGGTGGCGGCTCTGGCGCGGGACGCGGACCCCACTTCACCATTGTCTTAGTCCGCCTTATTGTCCGCCTCCCTGGCTTACTCACCATGGCCACCCCTCTCAATGACCCCACTGGACAGAGGGGCTGCTCGGGACAGAGGGGCAGCTCGGGACAGAGGTGAAGCAGCTGCTCGGGACAGAGGGACAACTGCTCGGGACAGAGGGGCGATAGCAGCTCGGGACAGAGGGGCGATAGCAGCTCGGGACAGAGGGGCGGCAGCTGCTCGGGACAGAGGGGCAGCTGCTTGGGACAGAGGGACAGCTGCTCGGGACAGAGGGACAACTGCTCTGGACAGAGGGGCAGCTGCTCGGGCGGCCCCTGGCTGACTGACGGCACTGGCGGCCCCTGGCTTACTGGCGGCCCCTGGCTGACTGGCGGCACTGGCGGCCCCTGGCTTACTGGCGGCCCCTGGCTTACTGGCGGCACTGGCGGCCCCTGGCTTACTGGCGGCACTGGCGGCCCCTGGCTGACTGGCGGCACTGGCGGCCCCTGGCTGACTGGCGGCACTGGCGGCCCCTGGCTGACGGGCGGCACTGGCGGCCCCTGGCTGACGGGCGGCACTGGCGGCTCCTGGCAGACGGGCGGCACTGGCGGCTCCTGGCTGACGGGCGGCACCGGCGGCTCCTGGCAGACGGGCGGCACTGGCGGCTCCTGGCAGACGGGCGGCGCTGTGCAGACGGGCAGCACTGGCGGCGCTGGGCAGACGGGCAGCACTGGCGGCGCTGGGCAGACGGGCGGCACTGGCGGCGCTGGGCAGACGGGCGGCACTGGCGGCGCTGGGCAGACGGGCGGCGCTGGGCAGACGGGCGGCACTGGCGGCGCTGGAGAGGAGGAAGGCTCTGGAACCGCCGGACTGACGGGCGGCACTGGCGGCGCTGGGCAGACGGGCGGCACTGGCGGCGCTGGAGAGGAGGAAGGCTCTGGAAGCGCCGGACTGAGTAGCTCTCGTAGCGCCGAACAGGCGGGAGACTCCGGCAGCGCTGGAGAGGAGGAAGGCTCTGGTAGCGCCGGAGAGGCGGGAGACTCCGGCAGCGCTGGAGAGGAGAGAGCCCCTGCAAGGATGGGCCGGAGAGACAGCCTGGTACGGGGAGCTGCCACCGGAGGGCTGGTGCGTGGAGGTGGTGACGGATAGACCGGGCCGTGCAGGCGCACTGGAGCTCTTGAGCACCGAGCCTGCCCAACCTTACCCGGTTGAATGGTCCCGGTCGCCCTGCCAGTGCGGCGAGGTGGAATATCCCGCACTGGGCTATGCAGGCGAACCGGGGACACCGTGCGCAAGGCTGGTGCCATGTAAGCCGGCCCAAGGAGACGCACTGGAGACCAGATGCGTAGAGCCGGCTTCATGGCACTTGGCTCGATGCCCACTCTAGCCCGGCCGATACGCGGAGCTGGAATGTACCGCACCGGGCTGTGCACCCGCACTGGGGACACCGTGCGCTCCACAGCATAACACGGTGCCTGCCCGGTCTCTCTAGCCCCCCGTAACCACAGGAAGTTGGCTCAGGTCTCCTACCTGGCGTAGCCATACTCCCTGTTAGCCCCCCCCCCCCCCCCAATAAATTTTTGGGGCTGACTCCCGGGCTTCCTTGCCAACCGTGTTCCCTCATATCGCCGGCTCCTCTCTCCGGCTGCCTCTGCTCTCCTCGCTGCCTCCACCTGTTCCCATGGAAGGCGATCCTTTCCCGCCAGGATCTCCTCCCATGTGTAGCAACCCTTGCCGTCCAACACATCATCCCAAGTCCATTCCTCCTTGTGCCGCTGTTGCCCGTTACCACGCCGCTTGGTCCTGTTGCGGTGGGTGATTCTGTAACGGCGTTCGTCTGTAGGAGGAGGAGAAGCGGACCAAAGCGCAGCGTGGTGGTTATTCATATTTTAATAAATCACTACACATGAACAAACTAACGAAAACAAGAAATGTGAGAACGCAAAACAGTCCTATCCTGTGACGACAAACACAGTGACAGGAACAATCACCCACAAACACACAGTGAAACCCAGGCTACCTAAGTATGATTCTCAATCAGAGACAACTAATGACACCTGCCTCTGATTGAGAACCATACTAGGCCGAAAACATAGAAATGCCCCAAAACATAGAAAAACAAACATAGACTGCCCACCCAACTCACGCCCTGACCATACTAAATAAATACAAAACAGAAATAGAGGTCAGAACGTGACAATTACCAACAACGACGAGAGCCTACATGGAGGAGGTGAGGGCGCTGAGAGTGTGGTGTCAGGAAAACAACCTCTCACTCAACATCAACAAAACAAAGGAGATGATCGTGGACTTCAAGAAACAGCAGAGGGACCACCCCCTATCCACATCGACGGGACTGCAGTGGAAAAGGTAGAAAGTTTTAAGTTCCTCAGCGAACACATCCCGGAAAAACTGAAATGGTCCTCCCACACAGACAGTGTGGTGTAGAAGGCACAACAGCGCCTCTTCAACCTCAGGAGGCTGAAGAAATTTGGCTTGTCACCTAAAACCCAAACTTTTACAAATGCACAATTGAGAACATCCAGTCGGGCTGTATCACCACCTTGTGCGGCAACTGCACCATCATCAACTGCAAGGCTCTCCAGAGGGTGGTGCGGTCTGCACAACGCATCACCGGGGGCAAACTACCTGCCCTCCAGGACACCTACACCACCCGATGTCACAGGAAAGCCTAAAAGATCATCAGGGACAACAACCACCCGAGCCACTGCCTGTTCACCCCGCTACCGTCCAGAAGGTGAGGTCAGTACAGGTACATCAAAGCTGGGACCGAGACTGAAAAACAGCTTCCATCTCAAGGCCATCAAACTGTTAAACAGCCATCCCTGACACAGAGAGGCTGCTGCCTACATACAGACTCAGAATTATTGGCCACTTTAATAAACGGATCACTAGTCACTTTAACGTATGCCACTTTAATAATGTGTACATATCTTGCATTACTCATCTCATATGTATAGAAACTCAGCAAAAAAAATAAATGTCCCCTTTTCAGGACCCTGTCTTTCAAAGATCATTCGTAAAAATTTAAATAACTTCACAGATCTTCATTGTAAAGGGTTTAAGCACTGTTTCACATGCTTGTTCAATGAACTATAAACAAATAATGAACACGCACCTGTGGAATGGTCGTTAAGACACTAACAGCTTACAGATGGTAGGCAATTACGGTCACAGTCATGAAAACTTAAGACACTGAAGAGGCCTTTCTACTGACTCTGAAAAACACCAAAAGAACGATGCCCAGGGTCCCTGCTCATCTGCGTGAACGTGCCTTAGGCATGCTGCAAGGAGGCATGAGGACTGCAGATGTGGCCAGAGCAATAAATTACAATGCCCGTCCTGTGAGATGCCTAAGACAGCGCTACAGGGAGACATGACGGACAGCTGATTGTCCTCGCAGTGGCATACCACGTGTAACAACACCTGCACAGGATTGGTACATCCGCACATCACACCTGTGGGACAGGTACAGGATGGCAACAACAACTGCCCGAGTTACACCAGGAACGCACAATCCCTCCATCAGTGTTCAGACTGTCCGCAATAGGTTGAGAGAGGCTGGACTGAGGGCTTGTAGGCCTGTTGTAAGGCAAGTCCTCACCAGAGATCACCGTCAACAACATCACCTATGGGCACAAACCCACTTTGCTGGACCAGACAGGACTAGCAAAAAGTGTTCTTCACTGACGAGTCACGGTTTTGTCTCACTAGGGGTGATGGTCAGATTCGCGTTTATCGTCGAAGGAATGAGCGTTAGACCGATGCCTGTACTCTGGAGCGGGATTGGTTTGGAGGTAGAGGGTCCATCATGGTCTGTAGTGGTGTGTCACAGCATCATCGGACTGAGCTTGTTGTCATTGCAGGCAATCTCAACACTGTACGTTACAGGGAAGACATCCTCGTCCCTCATGTGGTATCCTTCCTGCAGGCTCATCCTGACATGACCCTCCAGCATGGCAATGCCACCAACCATACTGCTTGTTCTGTGTGTGATTTCCTGCAAGACAGGAATGTCAGTGTTCTGTCATGGCCAGTGAAGAGCCCGGATCTCAATCACATTGAGCACGTCTGGGACCTGTTGGATCAGAGGGTGAGGGCTAGGGCCATTCCCCCCAGAAATGTCCGGGACCTTGCAGGTGCCTTGGTGGAAGAGTGGGGTAACATCTCACAGCAAGAACGGGCAAATCTGGTGCAGTCCATGAGGAGGAAATGCACTGCAGTACTTAATGCAGCTGGTGGCCACATCATATACCGACTGTTACTTTTCATTTTGACCCCCCTTTGTTCAGGGACACCTTATTCAATTCATGCTAGTCACATGTCTGTGGAACTTGTCTCAGTTGTTGAATCTTGTTATGTTCATACAAATATTTACACATGTTAATTTTGCTGAAAATAAACGCAGTTGACAGTGAGAGGACATTTCTTTTTTTGGTGAGTTTACCATATTCTACACATCTATTACATCTTGCCCTTGCTGCTCGGTCATCGCTCATCCATATAATTTATACGTACATATTCCTATTCCATCCCTTTACTTAGATTTGTGTGTATTAGGTAGATGTTGTGTAGTTGTTAGATTTCTTTTTAGATAATACTGCACCGTCGGAACTAGAAGCACAAGTATTTCGCCACATTCGCATTAACATCTGTTAACCATGTGTATGTGACCAATAAAATATGATTTGTGACCCTATACCTGCTCCCATACTCTCTTTTTCTCAACCCTATTGAGGAATTATTTTCAGCAGGGAGGTAGAAGGTGTACGATTACTTTCCTCATGAGCGTTCCACCCTCCTTCTGGCCATGGATGAGGCATGTGACACCATCAATGCAGACCAATATCAAGCTTGGATTTGCCTTACCAAAATATTTTTACCGCAATGAATGAACAATGACATTCACTTGTGGATGAGAATTTATGGCCAAATGCTCAAGACAGGCTTGATGCAAATGAATGCATGCTAAACGTTGTTTTATTTTCACTTAATTTCTTACATTTGATTACAGACAGTATATCTATGATGCAATCAGCACTTCTAAGGGCGATTTGAAACACATATCTTGCATGGTTTGCAATTGGATTAACTAGTAATTAAAATGACTCATTTGAAAAGATATCGTTGTGTTTTGGTGATTCAAACCAATTCTCATTACATTTCACAATAAACTTGAGTCAATGGTTGTGTGGTGAGATATGTTTATAATCCAAATGAATGCATAATGACAGGTTTTGAATGAAAGACTTGCTGCATTATAAGTGTGACCAGCTTGGAGTTTTGGATTAAGAGTTGTGAAAATAGCACCAAAGCGATTAAAATAAACTTTAACAACATGGTCGTAGATGAGATCTATCTATGTAGATGCATGGTTGTTCCTGCCAAAGCGTTCTATGTAGCTTAGGTGGAACCATCTGTAATCAGAGCTTTGTCAGAACTGTTGATCCATCACGTGATGACATTCTCTGTTGAGTTGACACACTAAGGCTGTTCGGCACCACCTGTCAATCTAATCACCACTCATGCCAGCTGCAACTACCTCGTACAGTAAATCAAGTACATTGTAAACCACATGTGTTACACACTATGCTAAGACATTCAAATGATGTTTCTATGATGTAATAGCCTACTTGTCATGTACTGTCATGTTGTGTCTTGTTTCTGTCCTTTCCCTTCACCCTGTCTCCCTCTGCTGGTCGTTGTTAGGTTACCTTTTCTCCCCCTCTTTTCCCCAGCTGTGCCTTGTCTCCTCCTAACTACCTCGTCACCCCTTTTCCCACCTGTTCCCTTTTTCCCTCTGATTAGTCCTCTATATCTCTCTCTGTTTCTGCTCCTGTCTTTGTCGGATTCTTGTTTGTGTTGTTCATGCCTGAACCAGACTATCGTCATGTTTGCTGCAACCTTGTCCTGTCCTGTCGGAACCTGCCGGTCCATCTGAGCCTACGTTTTGTTTTGTTATTAAAGAAGCTCTGTTTACGTTAATTCGCTTTTGGGTCCTCATTCACGCACCGTAACAGAAGAATCCGACCCCAGGGCGGTTGGTGCCAGCCCTGCTCTCAAGATCTCCAGTACGCCTTCACGGCCCGGTCTATCCGTCACCACCTCCACGCACCAGCCCTCCGGTGGCAGCCCCCCGTACCAGGCTGTCTCTCCGGCCCATCCTTACAGGGGCTTCCTCCTCTCCAGCGCTGCCGGAGCCTCCCACCTGTCCGGCGCCTCTGCCGGAGCCTCCCGCCTGTCCGGCGCCTCTGCCGGAGCCTCCCGCCTGTCCGGCGCCGCGGCCGGAGCCTCCCGCCTGTCCGGCGCCGCTGCCGGAGCCTCCGGAACGGACCAATGAACCGCGGGGTCAACTTGCGAGAAGTGGTCTTAAGGGGAAGGTTCTGAGTGGAGAGCCAAACTCTCTGACCGCGACAATATCTAGGACTCTTAGTTCTACGCTTATTAGCAGCCCTCACAGTCTGCGCCCTATAACGGCAAAGTGCAGACCTGACCCTCTTCCAGGTGCGCTCGCAACGTTGGACAAAAGCCTGAGCGGAAGGGACGCTGGACTCGGCGAACTGAGATGAGAACAGCGGAGGCTGGTACCCGAGGCTACTCTGAAAAGGAGATAGCCCGGTCGCAGACGAAGGAAGCGAGTTGTGGGCGTATTCTGCCCAGGGGAGCTGTTCTGATCTCAGTTCGCCGAGTCCAGCGTCCCTTCCGCTCAGGCTTTTGTCCAACGTTGCGAGCGCACCTGGAAGAGGGTCAGGTCTGCACTTTGCCGTTATAGGGCGCAGACTGTGAGGGCTGCTAATAAGCGTAGAACTAAGAGTCCTAGATATTGTCGCGGTCAGAGAGTTTGGCTCTCCACTCAGAACCTTCCCCTTAAGACCACTTCTCGCAAGTTGACCCCGCGGTTCATTGGTCCGTTCCGTATTTCTCAGGTCATTAATCCTGTCGCAGTTCGACTTTTTCTTCCGCGATACCTTCGTCGCGTCCACCCGGTCTTCCATGTCTCCTGTATCAAGCCCGTTCTTCGCGCCCCCGCTCGTCTTCCCCCCCCCCCCCCCATCCTTGTCGAGGGCGCACCCATCTACAGGGTCCGTAGGATTTTGGACATGCGTCCTCGGGGCCGTGGTCATCAGTACCTAGTAGATTGGGAGGGGTACGGTCCTGAGGAGAGGAGTTGGGTTCCCTCTCGGGACGTGCTGGACCGTGCGCTGATCGATGATTTCCTCCGTTGCCGCCAGGTTTCCTCCTCGAGTGCGCCAGGAGGCGCTCGGTGAGTGGGGGGGTACTGTCATGTACTGTCATGTTGTGTCTTGTTTCTGTCCTTTCCCTTCACCCTGTCTCCCTCTGCTGGTCGTTGTTAGGTTACCTTTTCTCCCCCTCTTTTCCCCAGCTGTGCCTTGTCTCCTCCTAACTACCTCGTCACCCCTTTTCCCACCTGTTCCCTTTTTCCCTCTGATTAGTCCTCTATATCTCTCTCTGTTTCTGCTCCTGTCTTTGTCGGATTCTTGTTTGTGTTGTTCATGCCTGAACCAGACTATCGTCATGTTTGCTGCAACCTTGTCCTGTCCTGTCGGAACCTGCCGGTCCATCTGAGCCTACGTTTTGTTTTGTTATTAAAGAAGCTCTGTTTACGTTAATTCGCTTTTGGGTCCTCATTCACGCACCGTAACACTACTAGTGTAGTGGTAACAATTGCTTGTGACAGAGTTCTCCACCTTTGATGTTTACCTGTTAGATACAAACAAAATACATCAAGATCGAACATCTGCTTTAAGAATAGCAATGCAAAAAAGCATTTGATTGCAGTAAAATGTGTTCTAATTTAGTATAGTGAAAGTAATTCAACTTATTCTCTACAGTCAGCGGTCTACAGTTAAATCTACGGTACAATCAAGCCTATAAAATCACACTGTCAATCATGTGAGAGGATTTCAAAACAAACTCACCGTAACAAGTCACTCCAGAAGCACTCCATCACAATTGTCCTTTGAGTCTAAAGGTCTGTAAATGTCAAAAGATAGACTGAGTTAATGGTCAGGAAGTAAAAGAGACAGAGGGATGAAGAGAGAGAGAAAAATGACATAGAAAGTGAAGTTAGTGTCTGGTATAGAGTAGACTGGAGAATACCTTTAATTCACAAATGATACAATCTCTGTGGTGTGTACATTTGCACAGTATGAAGTATACATTAGCAGATTGTTAAGACTGGCTCTCACTCGTTTATTAGGGCCAGTTCTTGGGCCCTCAAGGTTTTGCGGGCGTCCCACGCCTCGTGTTCAGCCCAGATCTTGTTGTAGCAGTGGATCAGCACCACAAACATCCACAGCTGCAGCACCACGATCAGCACGTACATCATGATCTCTGACACCACCGATTGGATAGGAAGAGGAGAGGGAGTGCTATGCAGAGATCATGTGTACTTTACTGTATACATTCATTTCATTTCTATAGAGCACATGTAGAGTTCAAGGTGAATCAGAATTATTTTAAGTTGCTGGTTAATGGCCTCATTTTTAAATTGGTAGGGATGAGTAAGTAAGAAAAGGAAATGTGGATATTTAACAGTATTTTGGGATTCATCCTATTGTCACATAAATGTGTGTTACATAAGAGACAGTTTTTTTACTAAGAGGGAAAAGAGTCTAAATATGCAGTGTGGTCAGATTGACTGAAAAACTAAAGGGAAGAACTTCAGGACTTTGTCACATACACAACAAAGACCATTAAAGAGAGATTGACTTAAAAGCAAGCTCCACCTCCTTTTCCACTGTGATATATTCATTATCCAATGGAAGGTATGAACGTGGACTTCAGGAAACAGCAGAGGGAGCAGCCCCCTATCCACATTGACGGAACAGTAGTGGAGAAGGTGGAAAGTTTTAAGTACCTCGGCGTACACATCACGGACAAACTGAAATGGTCCACCCACACAGACAGCGTGGTGAAGAAGGCGCAGCAACACCTATTCACCCTCAGGAGGCTGAAGAAATTTGGCTTGTCACCAAAAACACCAAACTTTTACAGATGCACAATCGAGAGCATCCTGGCGGGCTGTATCACCGCCTGGTACGGCAACTGCTCTGCCCACAACCGTAAGGCTCTCCAGAGGGTAGTGAGGTCTGCACAACGCTTCACCGGGGGCAAACTACCTGCCCTCCAGGACACCTACACCACCCGATGTCACAGGAAGGCCAAAAAGATCTTCAAGGACAACAACCACCCGAGCCACTGCCTGTTTACCCCGATATCATCCAGAAGGCGAGGTCAGTACAGGTGCATCAAAGCAGGGACCGAGAGACTGAAAAACAGCTTCTATCTCAAGGCCTGTCTGATGGCCTTGAGATAGTCTCATTACACTTTACAAAAACATTATACACTTACATAATACACACTAAATAATATACAATATATAGTACAGCTAGTACTATGTAGTAGGCCTACTTATGCGGATGTACTCCTCCTCTCCTGTGGCTCTGAAGTACCAGTCAACCGTGGTATGGGCCTGGACCTCCTCTCTCCTCTTACAGGAGATGAAGTCCATGAGGAAGCTCTCCCCGGCCACCGCCTCTGTCATGGAGTCCACCTCGGCATAGCCCCCATGACAATGTAGCACTCGGGTAACCAGGGGATCATGGTGCCAGAGGCAGAGTAAGAGGAGCTGGAGTTGGGGTCAGAAGAGAGAAGAGCAAGGAATTAGACAGCAGTTTGACATGAATACAAAGTCCTCGCCCAATATCAATGGGGTTATAAATTACTACAACACTAACATGATCAGGAACAATACATTGAATTGATAATTGTCATCATGTATAATATAACAACCAAGCTAATATTGCAATTTTTGCAGGCTACATATCATATTATAACAACAGTACATACTTGACTTTTGCATTAGGCCATAACCTTATAATATGTTATGCAGGCTGATCTGTTATCTTTTTGGTCTCAAATGTTTTAAGGGAAAACTTACCACAAAGACCAGGAGTGTCTATAACTGCTTTATCATTTTTCTTCTAGAACTCTTTCCAGCAAATTAATAGAACAAAATGCACCTTTTTTTATTTTCTTGCTTTACTCCCCACGAGTTTCTTCTGACATGAAACGGAGTGAACTAATTTCCAATAGGTTGCTATGTTGTTAACTTCGCCATTGTTAATCAAGACTTTTTCGACCTTCTTCTGGCAAGTTCTGATCTCTGCTTAATCAGAGTTGGTTTGACATTTCCAATTGATAACTGTTCAGATAAAAACGGAATGAAGGTTACGTATGATCTCTATCAATTAATCGGTGTCCATTACCTATTCATTTGCTTCAAACTACCCAAATAATAAAAATACATACAGAAGCTATCGATGCAGTTTTCAGCCTACACTCTAGTCTACACAGTATGAGTTTGTATTTACAATGCTATTTTTAGACCGTGTGAATTCATGCCTGTCTTGAATGTCCAACAGTTTTAGCGCACCAAGGCGAAAGATAGGAAGTTGAAATCATTGTACAGTCATGGCCAAAAGTTTTGAGAATGACACAAATATGCACTTTCACAAAGTTTGCTGCTTCAGTGTCTTTAGACGTTTTTGGTCAGATGTTACTATGGAATACTGAAGTATAATTACAAGCATTTCATAAGTGTCAAAGGATTTTATTGACAATTACATGACGTTGATGCAAAGAGTCCATATTTGCAGTGTTGACCCTTATTTTTCAAGACCTCTGCAATCCGCCTTGGCATGCTGTCAATTAACTTCTGGGCCACATCCTGACTGATGGCAGCCCATTCTTGCATAATCAATGCTTGGAGTTTGTCAGAATTTGTGGGTTTTTGTTTGCCCACCCGCCTCTTGAGGATTGACCACAAGTTCTCAATGGGATTAAGGTCTGGGGAGTTTCCTGGCCATGAACCCAAAATATTAATGTTTTGTTCCCCGAGCCACTTAGTTATCACATTTGCCTTATGGCAATGTGCTGGAAAAGGCATTGTTCGTCACCAAACTGTTCCTGGATGGTTGGGAGAAGTTGCTCTCGGAGGATGTGTTGGTACCATTCTTAATTCATGGCTCTGTTCTTAGGCAAAATTGTGAGTGAGCCCACTCCCTTGGCTGAGAAGCAAACCCACACATGAATGGTCTCAGGATGCTTTACTGTTGGCATGGCACAGGTCTGATGGTAGAGCTCACCTTGACTTCTCCGGACAAGATTTTTTTCCGGATGCCCCAAACAATCAGAAAGGGGATTCATCAGAGAAATAGACTTCACCCCAGTCCTCAGCAGTCCAATTCCGGTATCTTTTGCAGAATATCAGTCTGTCCCTGATGTTTTACCTGGAGAGAAGTGGCTTCTTTGCTGCTCTTCTTGACACCAGGCCATCCTCCAAAAGTATTCGCCTCACTGTGTGTGCAGATGCACTCACACATGCCTGCTGCCATTCCTGAGCAATCTCTGTACTGGTGGTGCCCAGATCCCGCAGCTGAATCAACTTTAGGAGACTGTCCTGGTGCTTGCTGGACTTTGTTGGGCGCCCTGAAACCATCTTCACAACAATTGAACCGCTCTCTTTGAAGTTCTTGATGATCCAATAAATGGTTGATTTAGGTGCAATCTTACTGGCAGCAATATCCTTGCCTGTGAAGCCCTTTTTGTGCAAAGCAATGATGACGGCACGTGTTTCCGTGCAGGTAACCATGGTTGACAGAGGAAGAACAATGATTCGAAGCACCACCCTCCTTTTGAAGCTTCCAGTCTGTTATTCGAACTCAATCAGCATGACAGAGTGATCTCCAGCCTTGTCCTCGTCAACACGCACACCTGTGTTAACGAAAGAAACATAATGTCAGCTTGTCCTTTTGTGGCAGGGCTGAAATGCAGTGGAAATGTTTTTTGGGGATTCAGTTCATTTGCATGGCAAAGAGGGACTTTGCAATTAATTGTAATTCATCTGATCACTCTTCATAACATTCTGGAGTATATGCAAATTACCATCATACAAACTGAGGCAGCAGACTTTGTGAAAATGCATATTTGTGTCATTCTCAAAACTGTTGGCCACAACTGTACTATTGCATGATAGCTAAGCCATCCAAACCTTTTAATGCAAATCATACCCAACTGATTACCATATGGTGCTGTTTTTTTGCACGCACCATTTAAGCTTTGTTTTAATGCTAAGGTAGGCTAATGTGATTAACATGATGTAAGGTAAGTAACAAAAACATTTCCCAGGACATAGACATATCTGATATTGGCAGGAAGCTTAAATTAATTTCAAAGATGATGGTACAAAAATACATGTTTTTTTCTTGGTATTATCTTCTACTTAATGTTTTATATTCTCCTAAATTAATTTCACATTCCCACAAACTTCAAATTGTTCCCTTTCAAATCGTATCAAGAATTTGCATATCCTTGCTTCAGGTCCCGAGCTATAGGCAGTTAGATTTGGGTATGCTATTTTGTGCGAAAATTGAAAAAAAGGGTTTGATCCTTATGAGGTATTTAACGAGCAAACGATTCTTATTTTATCCATCAATTACATTTTTATTTGTTTGGATTCTTTCAGTGGCCTAACGTTTTGATTGAATGGTCTGTCAATGATGGTTTTAATCTCTGATAATAGATGGACCCTATCGGCAATAATACCATTGCAGTTGTAATGCACATTGTCCAATTAACAGTTTGGTTATGAAGGATGATTATTTTGATAAACATGTTGTCCACACTCTAAATGTAGAGAAAAAAATAAATACGTTTTCAGTTTAATATCACTGACCAGGAAATGTGAAATAATATCAAATTTGTTAAGCAAATGAGGCAAGATACAGACATTCGTATGTGTATTCAAATGTGTGTCTGTGTATAGTTTGCTCATAGGACACACATGATGCACAACTCTATAATGTTCCAGTATATCAAACAATCCATTAATGTATTTGTCATTGTTGGCCTTTCCTATTCGTGTCAGAAGTGGGATGGAAAATGAAGTTATTATATTCTATTGTATTCTATTCTATTTCTAATAACTCCCTTGGCAAAGCTAACTTATTTTCAACTGTCAGTCTGATGCATCAACAAGATGTATCAGATGTCCTCAGATATCTTTTATCAGGATTCTGAAGCTCATTCAATGCCAAATTACTTGGAAACACAAGGCTATTGCAATAGAAGGCAAGGTCAACAAAACAGATGACTGAAGGACAACGTAATGACAAAAAGACACAAGGAACAGATAGCCTACGAGGATCTAATAACACGCCGTTCATCACCTCTTTACCTTGTCTGTATGTACACATATCTACCTCACATGTTTTCAAATGTATTTGTTATGTGGTGAAATCTCAGCCGGTTGATGAAATGTGCTCTACTGATGTACAGTAATTTGATACAGTGCCTTGCGAAAGTATTCGGCCCCCTTGAACTTTGCGACCTTTTGCCACATTTCAGGCTTCAAACATAAAGATATAAAACTGTATTTTTTTGTGAAGAATCAACAACAAGTGGGACACAATCATGAAGTGGAACGACATTTATTGGATATTTCAAACTTTTTTAACAAATCAAAAACTGAAAAATTGGGCGTGCAAAATTATTCAGCCCCCTTAAGTTAATACCCTGTAGCGCCACCTTTTGCTGCGATTACAGCTGTAAGTCGCTTGGGGTATGTCTCTATCAGTTTTGCACATTGAGAGACTGAAATATTTTCCCATTCCTCCTTGCAAAACAGCTCGAGCTCAGTGAGGTTGGATGGAGAGCATTTGTGAACAGCAGTTTTCAGTTCTTTCCACAGATATTCGATTGGATTCAGGTCTGGACTTTGACTTGGCCATTCTAACACCTGGATATGTTTATTGTTGAACCATTCCATTGTAGATTTTGCTTTATGTTTTGGATCATTGTCTTGTTGGAAGACAAATCTCCGTCCCAGTCTCAGGTCTTTTGCAGACTCCATCAGGTTTTCTTCCAGAATGGTCCTGTATTTGGCTCCATCCATCTTCCCATCAATTTTAACCATCTTCCCTGTCCCTGCTGAAGAAAAGCAGGCCCAAACCAAGATGCTGCCACCACCATGTTTGACAGTGGGGATGGTGTGTTCAGGGTGATGAGCTGTGTTGCTTTTACGCCAAACATAACGTTTTGCATTGTTGCCAAAAAGTTCAATTTTGGTTTCATCTGACCAGAGCACCTTCTTCCACATGTTTGGTGTGTCTCCCAGGTGGCTTGTGGCAAACTTTAAACAACACTTTTTATGGATATCTTTAAGAAATGGCTTTCTTCTTGCCACTCTTCCATAAAGGCCAGATTTGTGCAATATACGACTGATTGTTGTCCTATGGACAGAGTCTCTCACCTCAGCTGTAGATCTCTGCAGTTCATCCAGAGTGATCATGGGCCTCTTGGCTGCATCTCTGATCAGTCTTCTCCTTGTATGAGCTGAAAGTTTAGAGGGACGGCCAGGTCTTGGTAGATTTGCAGTGGTCTGATACTCCTTCCATTTCAATATTATCGCTTGCACAGTGCTCCTTGGGATGTTTAAAGCTTGGGAAATCTTTTTGTATCCAAATCCGGCTTTAAACTTCTTCACAACAGTATCTCGGACCTGCCTGGTGTGTTCCTTGTTCTTCATGATGCTCTCTGCGCTTTTAACGGACCTCTGAGACTATCACAGTGCAGGTGCATTTATACGGAGACTTGATTACACACAGGTGGATTGTATTTATCATCATTAGTCATTTAGGTCAACATTGGATCATTCAGAGATCCTCACTGAACTTCTGGAGAGAGTTTGCTGCACTGAAAGTAAAGGGGCTGAATAATTTTGCACGCCCAATTTTTCAGTTTTTGATTTGTTAAAAAAGTTTGAAATATCCAATAAATGTCTTTCCACTTCATGATTGTGTCCCACTTGTTGTTGATTCTTCACAAAAAAATACAGATTTATATCTTTATGTTTGAAGCCTGAAATGTGGCAAAAGGTCGCAAAGTTCAAGGGGGCCGAATACTTTCGCAAGGCACTGTATGCGCAATAACAAGAGATGCAATTAATCTCTGTCAGGGAATGTCTAGGTCTTGTTTGTATGTCTAGGACATTCTCATTTGATGTAATCACACACACACACACACACACACACACACACACACACACACACACACACACACACACACACACACACACACACATATATACTTAGGCCTTGAGGGTTGACAACTTTAAAGCTTTAACACAAATATTGACTCATGATAAACACAGTTACAGTTGTGTATGAAACTGATGCCTGTTGATTTAGAGGGAGGGGGGGTCCATTTGTTATGTTGCTTTCACCACTCCTGCATAGGACACACACACCTCCCCTCTATTTATTCCAAACCACACATGCTGGTGTTTTTTATTTTTAGCCCAGATCGGGTTTCTAGCTCCCCATTCTGCGAAGGGAAGCGTTCAGCAACACATCTCTCTGTGACGTGAAGTGGTTGGCGCAGGCATACATAAACTCAGATTCTCGTTGAGTCGTTGGCACCATGGAACTGGAGCTGTCCAAGTGTTTATAATGGGATGTAATTACCATGAAGCGCAAAACTGTAAACCAAAGAGGCAATTCTGAAAATGATAAGTAATTGCGACCAGTATTGGCTATTCTCCGGGATAATTGTCTTGTGAAATAGGCTGATAAACTGAAGCTTGAGTGAAACTAATAAACACCTGTGAGAGGAGCAGCTTTTACCAGCAACATTATTCAGGTATGGACATATAATAAATAGTGTGATACATTTGTTTAATTTGTTTTATATATCTTATTAAATGTAACAAACAAACATACCAACGTATGTTATTGATTAGACTATTGATTTGATCTTTCTATGCATTTTACATATAGCCCTGTAGCCCACCTGTCCCGCAAGTATCAATCATGATGTAGACAAACTGTAGACTGAGCAGTCTATTTCTTCAAAAACGTTTATCACAAGTTTTTGAGGTAACAGCATTACTTATTTGTCACGTTATAGCCTAGTTACACATGTACTTATACAATATAGGCCTACACAGAAACGAGGGTGAGCGGAGAGAGCATATTGAATTTACTTGTGTAAATAAATATTGTCACGTGTATGAACACTGTCCATGTCCCTGCCCCTCTTTCATAGTAAACTAAATATTATACCTTTATATCATACATATTTTTCGGCTACTAAAATTATTATTATTAATTATTATTGTTATTATTATTATGTATTATTAGTATAAATATAGGGAACTGTATTGTGTCTGTTGTCTCTCTGATTTAATGTCCAAGTGGTGCAACCAAATGCTCTTGTTCCTTGTCAATATCCCCTTCTTGCTTTCAGTCTTCTTCCAGAACAAGGTAACCTGTCCTTCGCCCAGGCGCCTGCAGCCGCGAAGTATTCGACTATATGGATAAAGTATCTCTTAGCTCCGCCCGAAATTAATCAATTACAGCCCAGAGAGACTAGCCGATAGCAGCATACACACGCAATCGTTGCAGCAATGGTGGGCCAGTGTGACCTACCTCATAAAGGTGAGATCCGGACTAATAAACATATATTAATCCATAATACCAAGGTTGTTTCATAGTCATTTAAATATTTGTGTATTTAGTTGTACTTTTCCTGTGTGAAGTCATTTTGCATAACATTATTGTGACTGCACATATTTGAATCACAAGAGGGCGCAACAAGTCTATTCCTGCCCTTCAATACATTTCTATATGCATTATTGGACTTGGTTTAAACAGCTCCCATGGTATTAAGTCATTAATTGAGAGGCATTACAGATTGACAGATTGTTGTGGGCGCTTCCAATGCAATTTGTATTCTAGAGTTGATCGTTGAGATTGTGTTGATTCAGTCACCTGTGGCTGAATAAAGTTTCACAGTTTTAAACCCTCCCTACTAGGATATAGCTTCGTCTGATTCGCTTAAAGTGCTTCCCATCATCATGAGAACCCGTTATTTGTCCTCCAGCGTTCTTATAACCAGACTGTACCACAAGTTTTGAGGTTTGGGTTATAATTAAAAGGTATTATGTAACAGTTTTAGCAATTTAGCAATATTTTAAAGCATTTAGAGAAACATCAACCCACAGTTAGATATTTGTGTTGCTTCGGAACATAATGTTACATTTTAGAAGTAGTCAGGAAATATACCAATATATATATATATATGACTGTTGATGCCCCCCTCTTCAAAGTTTTTGTTTGGCTCTGTTGAGATTCCGTTTTTCGGGTTCGATCGATTTCTGTCTTGCAGAAGTTATTTAGCCAACAACTTAAGTGCTTGACACAAAAATGGGAAACATTAAAGTTTCCCATATAAGACTCATTATCGATGTTTAAGCCAACAAGATAAAAGCACAAGAAATACCAGAAAGCAATGTAGGTAGCGTTAGCAAGCCAGTTAACGTCAGACCATCAGCTAGCAGACAACGAACCGCGTTACCCGGTGTTTAGCTAGCTAGCTGGCTTGCGACGGCGTTAGTATAACTAGTTAAGGGTGTTGTTGTTGTTAGCTAGCTTCAACTAGGCAAATGTCAGAATAAACAATACACTGACTGCTTCTATGTTCCACCAGTAGCTAGCTACGTGCATATTTAGCCAGGAAGTTTGGTTAGCTAACTAACGTTAGCTATCTTGTCAGTCAGGTCTCCGTCGGCGAGCTGCCTGCTGTGTTGGCAGCAGGAGTGGAGGGTTTTACTTCTCAAAGGGATGCTGCTAATGGGATCCTGTGAAAAAGTGGATTTTAATATCGCTCCTCGCACTGTCACTCGGCTTGTCTTCGAAGCCGAGCAAGATAATCGAAATGGGGGAAATTCATCAAATGGGAGGTAGGACTGAATGCAACCGTTAACCGTTTAAAATTGGTGTTGTGCAATCAATCAAATGTATTTACAAAGCCCTTTTTGCATCAGCAGATGCCGAAACCCCCAAACAACAAGCAAATCAAATATAGAAGCACGTTGTTAGCAACTTCCTCAGAGGCTCTGAAGATAATGAAAGCTTGGCAAGCCAGTTAGCTAGGCTAATTTTAGCTAACTAGTTACAATACTAATGCATTTTTATTGTACCGACCAAAGACTAGTTAGCTAACTAGACAGACTGTATTGAATACAGACTGGATACCGTTACTGTATTGAAACCCGTTTGAAGTTGTGAATATTAGCAGCCCAACTGTTACCCAGTAACTTCTTGGCCCTGCCTGAACAGAATTGTTGTCATCAATGCCACGATCCTATTTTATCCATGAATTTGTGTCATCGTGACTTTTAAGACTGGAGCCACGTTAGTATTGCACCTACGGAAGCATGATTTGGGGAAGTCCTTTCTGTTGATTATTTAATGCCCACCTGAATCTCTGGTGTGTTTATTGCTAGTTTACAAGATATGGCTGTGTATGAAGTAAAGATGGAGAGGGTCACACGAGTATTACCATTGATTACTCTGAGCAAACAAGAGCATGCCAAGATTTATCTTGCGCAAACAGATGAGCAAATACACTGTGGGGCTTGGGCCTTGACTTCAACAGGTGCCTGCATTGAATTGGTCAAAAGCAGCTATATATATATATATTACACACACACACACACACACACACATATATATATATATATATATATATATATATATATATATATATATATTATGTATATATATATATATATATATTATATATATATATTATGTATATATATATATATATATATATATATTATATATATATATTATGTATATATATTATATATATATATATATATATATATATATTATATATATATATTATGTATATATATATATATATATATATATATATATATATATATTATATATTATGTATGTCTGACAATATAATGTATGTTCGGCATCATCCGTGCTGGCCATGACTGACTGGCTGAGATAGTTGATTTGGCTATGTCGATTAAAATCGCTCCACCATTTCCAGGTTGTCTCATTTCAGTTTGTGACAAAACAAGCAATTTATAGTGTAGAGAATCATTGTACCATCTAAACCTCTGTGAAATATTTTTTTTCCATTATCAAAAATGTTGTATTTTCAGCTGTTTTGAAGCTGGTATACAAAACCGAAAGTAAAACGGGAAGCATAGAAATAGCACACACAGAACAGATCTACCGTTTCTTAGACATCCTATGTGATTTTTGTCTGGTCGCCCAAAAAGTTACATATTGCAGCTTTAAGAATGAAAAGAGGGGATGTTCATGTGGTTGAGCTGGACCTTGAGATTTGAAGGAGGGGAGATGTTGACATGTTGGGGTGTTTGAGCTGATCTTGGAGATGGGATAAAGGATTGTTGTACGCATTGTATATGTTTTTTGTTTTTAAAAAGTGCTTGAATAGCAATAATTTCTCCATTTGACTCCCAAGTGCGCGCTATAATCACTTTTACTGACTTAATACCAGAAGGGAGCAAACCTGCAAAATCTGTCTAACAGCATTTCCAACCAAACAATGCATCAAAAGCAATCAGACACCACTGATATTGGACACGGAATACATAACTTCCATCGATCTGTCTCTCTGATGATCAATAATTCACAAGCCATCTGTGTCATGCTGTACTTCCTGATACCATTTGAGGTCAGATCACAAAACCATTAGAAATAGACATCAACATGTATCAAAGTAACTGGGATCATCTTTTGTCCAGAAAACTGATTTTCTACCATGTTAGTTTTTTTCTGTTTATTAAGGGAGAATTAGACTGTTAGCCAATACTACAGTCTCTCTTCTCAGCCCCCTGCTACAGCCGGACATAGATCGTTATCTCTCTCACTGCAAGTTCAACTGTGAAACTGCACGCCCTGTGAACTTGGCTCAAGGTAAAAGGGAGAGCAGGCGCATCGAAGGAGAGACGGGGACATCGGACAGAGGGAGAGTTTCAGAAAAAGAGGAGGAAGTGAGGAACAAAACTACAGACTGACAAAAAGATGCAAAGAAGCCCTACGCACAGAGCATGAGGTGGAGAGTTAGAAAAGAGAAGACTGCATTGTATTAAATTAAATGAAGGCCCCACCCTGGCTGCAACATTATTGACTAAAATTAGCGGGTGAAGCTAAACGGCTGTAACCTAGTGTCATGCCCTACATTACCATGGAGAATAAAACCTGCCTTCCATAATGGGATCTTTCATACTGCACCATCTGGATGTCACTGGAAACATGAGGTACATTCACAAATGTTAGCCTAGCTGGTCTAGGACCAGTCCACAATTGATTTGTACCAAAAAGCTGTGATCGGATCTCAGACCGACTTCCTCAACATCCTGACTTGGTGTCTGCATCATTCATCTGGGTGTTTTGAAGTAAAACAATTGGTCTGAAGAAGCTCTGAGAGTGATGACCATGTCAGTGCTGGCCACCACCGGACCAGAAAGCAGCGGCTCAATGACGCAGCTCGTCCCCATCCCCACGCTGAACATCCTCCCCCCGTCCTCAGACACCGATGCCTGGTCTCGCTCTCCCAGCCCCCGGCCTCCCCGCCGCCACCGGTGCTCCCGCCCTCACCGGAGCAGAGCCTGGACCAAGAAGAGGAGCGATGGAGAACAAGAGGAGTCACTCAAACCCCGGTGGGACGGCACTGAGGAGGAGGGGAGGTTGAAGGGGAGCGCTGCTCAAAGAAGCCACTCACTTCTCCCTTCACCCCTCTTGCCACCCCACGTGGAGGACGCGGTCCTGGGCCCTTCCTCGGACCTCTTGCTACCCCCGTCTCGCACCTCCTGGTCACGTAGCTCGTCTCCCGGCCGGCGTTCACGCTGGTCCCTCAGGAGTCTGCTCAGCAGGGAGTCTGACGGGGACAGCTGCAGGTCAGTGCTCTGCTCTCTATCTCTCTCCTCTCTAGGACAGGCAGGCAGGCAGCCAGAGGCCTCAGGTTCCCTGCAGACTCACTTCAGAACCCCCTCAAGGCCCTCCCATCTAGGGATGGGCTCAGTTATCTGCTAGCTGCAGGACTTTGGTTCATGGCCTTGTCATGTACTGAATCAGGAAACTGTAACTTAAGGCACTTAGTGCATTTTATGTCTAAGCATTAGGCTAAATGATCATTCACATGCTACATACTTCACTGATATTACATTAGATGAGGAGACTATGTTGTCACAGATAAAAGATGTCACTGTTTGACAGCGACTGGAGTGGAGTTTTCTGTAATGGCACACCACAAGCCAACTATTTGGAAAAGGCACAGCAGACCGGGCTTATTGGTTAAGCACTAAAACCACAGAGGGCAGATTATGCTGTTAAAGTCCTGGTGAACTCCAAGCTGGGTTATATCACAGTTTGATTTGGTCAGGCAGGCAGAGGAACATGTTCATCATGCTCTTATAGTATTTCAGAGAACAAAACCATTAGCCCATGTCACAATATTAAAGGTGCTACCTCGCCATAATAGAAGTAAGCCTGCATCTTAAATTCTATTCAAGAGAAATTGTAACATTTTGAGAGAGGGAGAGAAATAAGCATATGAAGACAAAGGCATGAGGCTGAAAAGAGAGTAGGCTAAATGAAATGTTTGGGAAAACGAGAGGTCTATCTGTTGTAGCTGAGAGCGAGCGAGAGAGAAAGAGACCTCTACTTGGTCAGTCACAAGGAGCAGGGAGGTGGGTTTGTGTGCACTGCTCATCCTGCTTAGAATGCATGACATCACTGCCAGCCAATAGGAGCCCATGCTTCGTCTGATGATGTCACCTCCGTCCAATGGGAGGGGGTGGTGCATTGCCAGCAGTGTCCTTGGTGGGCCTGTTAAAGGGCCATCCAGGCAGGCAGAGGGTGTTCCTCTCTCCGCTCCAAATGAACAGCTGTGCCCTTGTCCTGTTCATTTACCAACCAGTTTTATTGACCCAGTTTTTGTTTTGTTTAATGAAACACATTACTTAGATAGACCTCTGACATTATTTTACAGCTCCTTAATGATACTGCCTGTATTTTCTATGTAAGGTGGTTAAATCTATATTAATTAGTTGAAACGATAACCAAGCGGGCACCCCGCCTCTATTTTGGTAAAAAGCTAAGGGATGAGCCTGGATAAATGTAACCACTTTCAAATTCATAGACCGAGCTATGGATATAAGGACTGACCATCAATGCTGTCGAAATAATAGTTTTTGCTTTTACATTGTTTACAGTATAAAAAATGTGGTACGCCAGATGAACTAAGCTCATTCAATTGTTATCGTCAATAATCAATGGCTATATATAATTAATTCAATGCTTAATCAAGGATTTAATTGATCATTGAATCATTCATTCAGAAATTAAGTTTTAAAAATGTATGTAGCAACTAAGGATTCTAGTTTTAAAAATGAAGGACTTACAGTTGGGAGTTCGTAAGACTGAAACCCAAAATGTTACAGTGCACTATAGGAAAAAATAAAATGCAAGTGTGCAGGCCTAAATGAAAACAGTGCACCCCTATTGTTAGTATGAACAACACCCGTTCACTGCAAACACACGAGTGTTGTTTGTTTAGGCTACATGCATCATCTAAAAGCAAGGGCTTTGTTTATCTACAGTACACACCTCATACTGATCTATGCACATCTCCTACTCCTGTTGTTATCTGAATGTTGCCATTGTCAAATGATATGCCACTGTTTGACAATACATTAGGTTTTGAGTGAATCCTTTTCTAGATGCAGTCAGAGCATCAGGCAGGTAATACAATGAGAAATGGGAGTGCTGGTGGTATTCCTATATAAAACAGAAAAGGCCATGGCTATGAATGATAGTCATCTTGTCATCAACACTTCATTGATCAAGTTGTTGTGAAATCCAGGCATTTTCTGTTTCATTCCGGTGTTTTGTAACACTAGCCGGTCGTCTCTGATGTTTGAGAGGACACGTGAAATTATTAGGCCTGAGACTATTTGGACTCATTCCCATTTAGCCTGGACGCATTAATACAATGAGGCACAGTATTCTTATATCATTAAAACACTAGCCAGTTCATTTCATGTCTTTGGTTACCATTGTTTTTGTCCTGTTGCATGAAATAAACCCACAGTGTAGATGAGAATCATTGACCATTTGACAGCCACACCCTGACGGGAACGGATGATTAAGGCCAATGAAGGCGTTTTAGTTATGGTTAGGCTAATGACTTCTGCGTGTCAGCTGTGGTGGTCTCAACAGAAGGCTGATTTCCATGGGGATCTGAATAACGATTTGCATTGGAAGAACATGGAAGGATTCTAATGCAAATAATGAGTTTTAATACAGTCAAGTATTCTGGGGTGTTTAGTGGGGGCGGCAGTTGATTTGAATCAGAGGCCAACAACTCGTGTGCGAAACAGTCTGACGTGGAGAAATGCGAGATATGTTATGCGAGGCAAGTTCCTACAAGATGCTGTGTAGCCACATCTCCCAGTCATTCTATTGTAGAGACTTGGTAGTTAGTAGACTAAGGCTAATATTATCCTAATGTGATATTACCTCTACCTTAAACCTCAGAGAGGCTACATAGTCTATAGGCTCCTTTTGGCTGACTCCAACACTTTGTTGGTTGGGGACAGCTGTGTTGTGTGTTTTATCTATCAGAGACCAAGTTGGATTCCTCTGGTTTAAAAGCACTTTTCCGTGGTGATCAAACCTCAGTCCCTTGCGCAACACTGACTGCACAACTGTCTAAGCAGTAGCAGAATTGTGGCGATAGTCTGAGCGACGGCGCGGCAACATCCTCCAATATAAGGCTAGTAAATGGCCTTGTAAATAGCCAACAGTTCTGTGTTAGGCTATCAGGTCTCAACACCAGTCATGAAATCAGTAAACATCTTAAAGATTGCACTTCCTTTGGCGGTTTAACAAAGTGTTAATGTAAGACAAACATGACTTGTAACATTCCTCCATAATCTGTTAGGTAACAGAGGATGGATGACAGTAATATGGTGCGTGGGGGAGGGGTTCATATTTTCTCCAGCTCCACCACTGTTGAATGCACACTTGATAGCAACTAAAAGCATCACATTTAAAAAGTAGGTTAGGCATATGTTCTTTACCCTTGGGCTGTTTTTTGTGAACAAGTCGTCAAACATTACTTGCAGACTGGGGTTAAGTTAACTGAGGTGAAGGGAAAACTACTAGCTGATACATGTCCTCCCTGTCTGTGTAGGCCTGACCTGCTTGGCAGACGGATATCTAATTGAGTAATTGGCGTTGCCCCCCCCCCCCCCCCCCCCCTCCAATTCACCTCTCTGCTGGACACATAATCCCATTTGATAATCCACTGACACACAAAAACAACTGCAGATCAATTGTCTACAGGCCAAACCATTGTCTCTCTGTAGCCTATGTTTGAGGCGTCGCCCCCAGTTCATCATATTTATGTTTGGATTAACTTTGACTAATTGAGTTTTGGTTCAGGTCTCCCACTCAGCAGAAGGCTGCCTCAGACATTTATTCTGCTAGATAGTTTGGAACGGGGCCTCACCTGAAAATGTGCTGAGCACAGGCCTAAAACACCACTCAACTAATTAGCTCAAAGAACATTGATCTCTCCCCACTGACGTTGTGCAACCACTGCTCTTTGGTAATAAGTGACTTTCTGTTGAATGTGCTAGGGACCAGATTCTTCTTTGCCCCCTTTTCTCTCTCTGTCTAAACATGTTCTTTCTCTTGCTCCCTTCTTCATCCCCGCCTGCCCTATGAATGGAAGAGATTACAGTAGGCACTCCTGTACCTCAGAAAAGCAGATTAAGAGAGAGGGAGGGAGCGAGCAAGAGAAGGGGGGATCTGCACAGCATGGATTATGATGTATCCTACTCAGTGGGTCTCTAATCCAGAGATGGACAGAGCGATTGTGGGTTGAACGACTGGGTGGGCTTCGGTCAGGTGGACACTGCGGGCAGCACTGTTTAGTGCGGGATAATTACAGTCAGTGTGATAAACCATGTTAGCAAACGGCTGTGATATTATATTACACCATGTTAGGCCTATAATTAATCTGTCTACAACTGGCCCTAATTCATGTCTGCATTTACTCTTTCATAACCTTTCACAGTACTGTCTTTATTGATTTTAAAATAACAATAATAAATAAGTCCTCTAAAAACCTATTTTATTTGAATCTCCCAGTTCAACTCTACACTCTTAGGGAAAAAAAGGGTTCTTTAGCTGTCCAGGTAAAACTCTTTTGGGTTCCATATAGAATCCTCTGTGGGAAGGGTTCTACATGGAACCAAAAGAGTTATACCTAAAAGGGTTCTCTGAAGAACCCTTTTAGGTTCTAGATGGCACCTAGTTATTATTTTTTTTCTAAGAGTGCACTGCTACTGTACATCCGTGCATGGCCTCTCTTGTGCCTCCACCTCCCCCTCTCTCTGCTGCCTCTGTGTGTTCAGTACGGATTACTTATGGGCGCAGCTTGTCAACGCTAGTTTGCCCAGACACGGAATAGGAGACTGGTTGAGGTCGCGCTACCTGCCTGGATGCGAGGGAAGGATGTCGGTGATGGGGAAGTGAAACAGGTCGCACATGAAGTGCTCGTTTCTATTCGGGGACCCCTGTGCGTTTTTATATCCGACAAAACAGACATCGGGATGGACAGTGTAGCGTCGGCTGGCTCGGCGCAGTGCACACAGGACCGGTGCCCTAGTGATACAGATACTATGAAGCAGCGTGTGGACATCACGTCCAAATTTAAAACACCTCATGACATGTTGGAGTAAGTGGCAAAATGATTATTTACGTAATGGAGTTGTCTGCCCTCCAAATGGAAATATTTCGCCTGTTTGTCCTTTATGAAATGCATTTCATAACGGTATAGGCTACACTCGTCTCCATGTGGTTTGGAAACTGGGAGGGTCAGTGATTGCCTATTGAATGATGGGCTGGTAGAAAGGAAATGAACGTCGTTTGATTCGAATGGCCATTTCGGGCACCCGGGTCTGCTGTACTTGTGCGTCTATAGCAGTCTGAAATCCGCGACCTAATTTGGCTAATTTCTGACAGCATCTGTTATTGTGATTGTATAACTCATACTTCCCTAGACAGTGCGATTTCACGGAGTTACATTCTAACCATGTCGTTTACATTCTGTTGTCTGACAGGCGCTATGAATGGTGCTAGCGTACAGTAAGTAGGCTGTGCTTGGATGAAAGTCATTTTCTAAAAACGGATCAAAACAAAATATATGCAATATTTGACAGTCGTTTGCATCTCTACATTGCATGATGTGTGATTTAGTTTGTAAACTCACTGACAGATTGACACGAGCACGATACTGTCCGGTTTGGTCACACCAGTGACATTTTGAAGGGTCACACCCCATATAATTAGAATACTAGGATAAACTTAAACCATTTTGGTCAGGGAGTTAAGTCAACCATGGCTTGCCATTTCTGTGATAAGATATTATTTAAAATAAGGAATTTGAAGAGTTGATCTGCACTGTATGTTAGCTAGCCAGCCAGTCAGCTTTTTTTAGAGGAATGATTCCGTTCATTTGTCAAGTCAACTGCCAATATTGTAACATTCCATTCACACAATGCAATCAATCCACAGCCATACACGATCTGAAATCAGTTGATGATAGGATTTAGACAAGTTGTAAATGTAACAAGTCAGCCTACTGATATTGTATCATATAATAGCACTCTCAGCTTCCCAGGAAAACACAAATTTCTACATGTATGGTCTGTTTGTATATATTTTATAGGCTATTTATACCAAAAATGTGCATAACTTGTAAACTATAATTATATGACAATATTATAATTTCTGATATCACATACCTTTTTAGTTTCCTGCATAAGGAAAATTAGGATTATACCTCTACCGCAATTAATTCCAATTAGACTGGTTTGGAATTCTCCCTGACCAATATGGCTGCCATTTTCCATTCTGGAACTTTGTGTTCAATTACATATCTCCTCTAGTAATTTAATAGGATCTCTATGAGACACTGTCCCAGACTGAATACAACAACAAGCCTATTAGAGTAGGTGGGTAGGCCTTTATGCGGATATAATCAGTCCTACTGTACTTTGACCGTGCACACAGTTTAGTTGCAATGACGTTACTGAATCCTCACCCACCTGTACTGTACTGCAGAGTCCCCCCCCCCCCCCCCCAACCCTACACTGCTGATTCAAATAATCAACGCTTGATGATGTGGTTATTTGAATTAGCTGTGTAGTGCTAGGGCAAAAACCAAAATGTGCACCCAGGGTGGGCCCCAGGACCGAGTTTCCGGAAACTGTACTGTACATAGATAAAGTGCTTTTGAGCAGGCATCACCCCAAGTGTTGGCTCATTCCTATGATTTCATTATTCAGAATCACAGCTACTATTGGGTTTCTTCTTCACAAGGGGGTTGTCACCGTGGCGATAATGCTGATATTAACCCCTAGTCGCCCCCCACCCCCCCTGGTCACCATGACAACCGGCAATTGGACCAGTGTGGTTTCAATGCACTTTGGCAGTAATGAGAGAAGAGTTGGAGGACAGGGCTGAGGGAAGGGAAGGGAGGCTGCAAGGGAGAAGGGGACGCTGACTGAGCTGAGGGTATGGATAGAAAAAACACTGGGGGGGAAGAGGGGAACACTGAGAAAAGAAAAGAGAAACAGAAGGTGCCGGAAGAGAGAGAGAGAGGAAGGGGTGACCAATTTGATTTAGAGGTTGATGGTAGTGTATAAATGCTTGTGGCTGTATACAGTGGAGTGATTACTCAGTGTCTGTGTGTGGGGTATGAGTTATTGTTCGAGATGAACAAAATGATCAAATGAGCTCACACAAGTAGACCACAGTGTCTGTTGAAAGCGACTGTTTGTTTTTGTGTGTTAATAGCTCGTTAGTACGATATGTTTCTGAGAGTCAAAACAGAAGACGGTTGTTAGTTTTCACCGAACTGCAAATGAAGCGCAAGGCTGCAACCATGGAAACGTTTATGATGGCATCAATATAACCATTTTTACGGGGCCATGACCTGAACTCTGAACATGAGATGCACATATTATGACAGCAATATAGGTTTGACCTTGTCTTTGAGTTCAGAATGTCTGCTTTCACTAGAGGGAAGACAACAGGTGTGTAGTATGCTTACACAACCATGCTAACTTGATAAAAGTGCTCTTAATAAAAATCTCCATTGAATATTTTCTGCCCTAATGCGTTTCTCATGTAGGCATATTCATTCTTGCTCCAGTGCCTTGGAAATAAGATCAGTTGAGAAACAGCCCCGACCTACTGTACTATTACCAAGCAGTGCTTTTTTTCCATTTATGTTGATGGTAGAGGAAGGATCCACAAGGTTCATACCACTGCACTGCCACAGGTAGTATATCTAGGGTATATAGGAATGGACAGTGTCTGACCGCTCTAATCGCCACCAATCAGTTGGGAGAAAGGTTAGAGTTAGTGGTTGTTGATTTAGTGTGTTTTTAGCTAAATACAAAAGCACAGTACTTCCATCCTTTCCAGCATGGCCAGATGGCCTTAACTACTTACATCTTTGGCCACTGTGAAATCTTGAGGATGACATGAATATGAATGTCTGTACTCTTTCCCTTAGCCTACCACTAATCTCTCTTCTTCTGTCTCTTCAGTACTGCCAGTAACTCTCCGCGCAGCACCCCTGGCAGCTCCCCCTCTCTGCGCCGCCGGGTGCTGGGGGTTAGTGGTGGGGGTGGAAGCAGGACCAGCGACGCAGAGGGTGGCCCGGGGGAGCGCAGCGGGGAAAGGAGGGGTTCGGACAGCCCCCTGCTCTCCTCCTCCGCCTCCGCTTACCCAATCGCCTCGCGCCATTTCAGCCGCAATGCCAAGGTAAGGGTGCCCTGTCTCATGCCACTCTCTCATTTTGTTATGTCAACAATATACCGGGGCCATATTCAGTAGGAAAAGGAGGTGGCGTGTTGCAGATAGAAATGTCATGACGTGATACCTTTGTCTACATGTCAGAGGCATTTGTGTATTTCTATACTATATTTCTATCTGAACGTTCCACAACGATGTGCCCTGCTGAACACAGCCCTGCTTAATGTAGAGATAAGGACACACATGACAACACAGGGACACAGCCAGGCAGTCAGTAGTCATTCATTGGTCGTGTGAGAATACCCATACTTGTGTTGTAAGTAGTAGCCATTTTGGGTAGGTGAAAAAAGTAATTTTTTTAATAGTATGTGAAATGTGGTGCTTTAAATGTCAGGATGTCATACTCATTTCGACATTTAATCAAATAGAATTCGCTGAACACGCGTGGAAGAGAATAGTCTTTCGAGACCCACGTGTGTGTGACAACAGCTGATAATCAGCTGATGGGACGCGCTGTATCAAAATTGAATGAATGAAGGGAGTAAAAGCAATTGCCATTAGATTATACATTCTCTGTAGGATGCCTAGTATGCTGATATTTGTTGTTTACTGCATTTTGTTTTCACAAATCAGTACGTTCTATATAGTATGTGGTACGATTAGTACACAGTTTAAGTAATGGCGTCAGCATGCTTCAGTTCGGCTGGCGCCTAGCGGAACTCGTCAAACCAAACGAGGGTGCTTGCTGGAAAAACTAGAAAAGGCTGCAATAGTACTGTTTGTCCATTTTGACACACCATAGCCAGTATAAACTTCCTCAAAGTAGTCTGAATTAATCTCAAATAACTCAAGAAATCTGTCATTAATTTTTACTCTTTGCAGAGGAGATCTGTCGCACACTTTGACGTCTAACTAAAATGTTTGGTGCAGTATTTCTTAATGAAAAAATGTGCACCAAATGTCATTAAATGACTGACTTTACTGAAGAATCCCAACTGTTGACCAATCACCGGCGAAGGGGCGTAGACTTTGGATCCGAATTTCGCCTTGCCTTCAGAAAAAATGTTGTGTGCCCGATCAGACGAAGTCCCCCGAAAAATAACTCACGAATTCCAAAATGAACAAAAAATGTCACAGAATGTTGTCATAATATATGCAGGAACTCTTGCGAACTGTTTCGGCTGGGAAGCAGGCGGACGGACGCCTTAAGTAGTAGACGAGCCAGATTTTGGACACGGCCAGTGTTAAATGGATTTGGAATAGATTGACTGTGGGCAGATTGTCAATGCATGAATCATGGGCTACAAGCCAAACGTTAAAGGCCCAGTGCAGTCAAAAACACAAGTTTTGGAAAAATATTGTGACATTTAGAAAATGGTGATAATGTCATTTTAGTGTAGGAGCTGTTTGAAAATACCATCTGGCATTTCAACCTTATTTGGTGGGATGGAGTTCTAAACCTAACAATAACAGCTAGTTTTCAGTTTTTCCCTCCCCACTCCCAGACAGTCTTAGCAAAAATCTTGCTTAAGGAATAGCTTTTTGCTAAGAAGCTATTTTGTTTATTTTTGACCATTTTGATTGTTTTTAATCACAGTAATGTACTTAATCTTTACACAGAAATTATTTAATATTAAGATAAAAACAGCTGCATTAGACCTTTTTACACACATAACAGTCAGAGATGATAGAAACACACACAGCAAGCTTGATGAATGACCAGAACATCAAGGAACGTCGTACAGGCCTAATGGCTAGTTTTTCCACAGTGTCCCATTTTAACCTATTCCCCAACTACATGAATGTCAAAATAGATAAGACTCTACATTTACTGTTTTAGGGATGGAGGTGCCTTTTGGATGTTGTTCATCACTGATTGTGTGCTGTTCTTTCTTTCCCTTGCAGAAAATGCAGAGCTGGTACAATGTAAGTATACACTTTAAGGAACTGTTCATTAAGGGCTCACACTCCAGTGCACTTTATTCTGCTGACGGTAGCTACAGTGTTTCCTAGTTGGAGTGCACAGTACAGTATGAAATAGCACTTTACAGTGAAATGGCACCAATCGATGCCGAAAACGGTTTCTGTTAAATTGCCACCCCCTCGTTTAACCATTTCACTAAGCTTTGAACTTTAGCTGATTTAACTGTTCATTCACCTTAGTGTTCTTCTCATTTACCTTCTCAGTCTGTCAGTTTTACCTCAGGGACATAGCATCTGATGTAATCTCACATGGCAGATGTACAGTGGGGTCCAAAGGTATTTGGACAGTGACACATTTTTTGGTGTTTTGGCTCATATAATTTTGAAATGATACAATGACTGACTAGGAGGTTAAAGTGCAGATTGTCAGCAGTCTTGTTGTGAGTCACAAGCTTGATGTAGTTATTGCGTGCTAGGAATATGGGAACCAATACTGCACTTTTGACTACTTTAATACACCTATTAGTGAATTTGTCCAAATACTTTTGGTTCCCTAAAATAAGGGGGGGGGACTATTTTCAAAAAAATGTTTTTGGTTCACCCGATATGGATGAAGATACCCTCAAATTAAAGCTGACAGTCTACGTTTTAACCTCAGTCATTGTAAGTGCTAGAGTACAGAGCCAAAACAACACATTGAGTTCCAAAAGTATTTGGACAGTAACAATGTACAGTGGGGATACACTGCCGATTTTGCAGGTTTTCCTACTTACAAAGCATGTAGTGGTCTGTAATTTTTTATTATAGGTACACTTCAACTGTGAGAGACAGAATCTAAAGCAAAATTCCATAAAATCACATTGTATGATTAAGTAATTAATTTGCATTTTATTGCATGACATAAGTATTTGATACATCAGAAAATAATAACTTAATATTTGGTACAGAAACATTTGTTTGCAATTACAGAGATCATACATTTCCTGTAGTTCTTGACCAGGTTTGCACACACTGCAGCAGGGATTTTGGCCCACTCCTCCATACAGACCTCCAGATCCTTCAGGTTTCGGGGCTGTCGCTGGGCAATACGGACTTTCAGCTCCCTCCAAAGATTTTCTATTGGGTTCAGGTCTGGAGACTGGCTAGGCCACTCCAGGACCTTGAGATGCTTCTTACGGAGCCGCTCCTTAGTTGCCCTGGCTGTGTGTTTCAGGTCGTTGTCATGCTGGAAGACCAGGCCAAGACCCATCTTCAATGCTCTTACTGAGGGAAGGAGGTTGTTGGCCAAGATATCGCGATACATGGCCCCATCCATCCTCCCCTCAATATGGTGCAGTCGTCCTGTCCCCTTTGCAGAAAAGCATCCCCAAAGAATGATGTTTCCACCTCCATGCTTCACGGTTGGGATGGTGTTCTTGGGGTTGTACTCATCCTTCTTCTTCCTCCAAACACGGCGAGTGGAGTTTAGACCAAAAAGCTATATTTTTGTCTCATCAGAACACATGACCTTCTCCCATTCCTCCTCTGGATCATCCAGATGATCATTGGCAAACTTCAGACGGGCCTGGACATGCGCTGGCTTGAGCAGGGGGACCTTGCGTGTGCTGCAGGATTTTAATCCATGATGGCGTAGTGTGCTACTAAAGGTTTTCTTTGAGACTGTGGTCCCAGCTCTCTTCAGGTCATTGACCAGGTCCTGCTGTGTAGTTCTGGGCTGATCCCTCACCTTCCTCATGATCATTGATGCCCCACGAGGTGAGATCTTGCATGGAGCCCCAGACCAAGGGTGATTGACCGTCATCTTGAACTTCTTCCATTTTCCAACAATTGCGCCAACAGTTGTTGCCTTCTCACCAAGCTGCTTGCCTATTGTCCTGTAGCCCATCCCAGCCTTGTGCAGGTCTACAATTTTAACCCCGATGTCCTTACACAGCTCACTGGTCTTGGCCATTGTGGAGAGGTTGGAGTCTGTTTGAGTGTGTGGACAGGTGTCTTTTATACAGGTAACGAGTTCAAACAGGTGCAGTTAATACAGGTAATGAGTGGAGAACAGGAGGGATTCTTAAAGAAAAACTAACAGGTCTGTGAGAGCTGGAATTCTTACTGGTTGGTAGGTGATCAAATACTTATGTCCTGCAATAAAATGCAAATTAATTACTTAAAAATCATACTATGTGATTTTCTGGATTTTTAATTTTTTTTTTAGATTCCGTCTCTCACAGTTGAAGTGTACCTATGATAAAAATTACAGACCTCTACATGCTTTGTAAGTAGGAAAACCTGCAAAATCGGCAGTGTATCAAATACTTGTTCTCCCCACTGTATATACAATATTCATAGACACGACGGGTTCTGCAAGATTATATTTGATAAAGCATAGAACAGCAACAAAGTAATCTTTCTCTCTCAGGTTCTCAGTCCCACTTATAAACAGCGCAATGAGGATTTCCGTAAACTCTTCAAGAAGCTGCCAGACACGGAACGCCTCATAGTGGGTGAGTGGCACACACGTACACACACACACACACGTACTTTGTGTGCGAAATTGCATCTCTGTGCTGACACTGTGGAAGTGAAGGGCCGACACTGTTGCTTTGTCAGCCTGATGTCTCTCCTCCAACCTCCTCTTCCTCTCCTCCCCAGACTACTCATGTGCGCTGCAGAAAGACATCCTACTCCAGGGGAGACTCTATCTGTCAGAGAACTGGCTCTGCTTCTATAGCAATATCTTCCGCTGGGAAACCACTGTAAGTTATAGACACGCGCACACACACTTTTTGTTCTTCTATCTTCGTCGGGAGCTAAATTTGAGTCCCAATAAAAATCCTATTTTTCTAAACCCAAACCCTAAATTTAACTCCTTACCCTAATTGCAACCCTAAACCTAACATCTGAGCTTTAAATAGCCTTCATCTTCATGGGGATGTGGAATTTTCCAAGTTTTACTATCCTTTGGGGAATTTTAGGTCCCCATGAGGATAGAACAAACCCCCCCACATACACACACACAAACACTAACCCTCCTGTTCTGTTCAGATCACAATCCTGCTGAAAGATGTGACCACCCTGACCAAGGAGAAGACTGCCAAGGTCATCCCCAACGCCATTCAGATCAGCACTGACCACGACAAGGTGAGCCAAGGGGCTCGATATTCAGTCACACAGCCTACTATGGCGGTTCAGAGTAGTGGAAGAACAGTAGGTAAGAGGTGTATCAATGACATGTAAAGGAAAATAACTTTTATTATAGATAGTTGTAGACAGTAGAGGTCGACCGATTATGATTTTTCAATACCGATACCGATTATTGGAGGACCAAAAAAAGCCAATACCAATTAAACGGCCAATTTTTTTAAAACTATATGTAATAATGACAAATACAACAATTACTGAATGAACACTTATTTTAACGTAATATAATACATCAATAAAAATCAATTTAGCCTCAAATAAATAATGAAGCATGTTCAATTTGGTTTAAATAATGCAAAAACAATGTGTTGGAGAAGAAAGTAAAAGTGCAATATGTGCCATGTAAGAAAGCTAACGTTTCAGTTCCTTGCTCAGAACATATGAAAGCTGGTAGTTCCTTTTAACATGAGACTTTAATTTTCCAAGGTAAGAGGTTTTAGGTTGTAGTTATTTATAGGACTATTTCTCTCTATACCATATGTATTCCATATACCTTTGACTATTGGATGTTCTTATAGGCACTTAAGTATTGCCAGTGTAACAGTATAGCTTTCGTCCCTCTCCTCGCTCCTCCCTGTGCTCGAACCAGGAACACATCGACAACAGCCACCCTCGAAGCAGCGTTACCCATGCAGAGCAAGGGGAACAACCACTCCAAGTCTCAGAGCGAGTGACGTTTGAAACGCTATTAGCGCGCACCCTGCTAACTAGCTAGCCATTTCACATCGGTTACACCAGTCTAATCTCGGGAGTTGATAGGCTTAAAGTCATAAACAGCTCAATGCTTGAAGCACAGCGAAGAGCTGCTGGCAAAACGCACGAAAGTGCAGTTTGAATGAATGCTTACGAGCCTGCTGCTGCCTACCACCGCTCAGTCAGACTGCTCGATCAAATATCAAATCATAGACTTAATTATAACATAATAACACACAGAAATACGAGCCTTTGGTCATTAATATGGTAGAATCCGGAAACTATAATTTCGAAAAGAAAATGTTTATTATTTTCGCATATACCCTGACACTGCGTGCAAAGAACGCAAGAGAAGTGACACAATTTCACCTGATTAATATTGCCTGCTAACCTGGATTTCTTTTAGCTAAATATGCAGGTTTAAAAATACATACTTCTGTGTATTGATTTTAAGAAAGGCATTGGTGTTTATGGTTAGGTACACGTTGGAGCAACGACAGTCCTTTTTCACAAATGCGCACCGCATCGATTATATGCAACGCAGGACACGCTAGATAAACTAGTAATATCATCAACCATGTGTAGTTAACTAGTGATTATGATTGTTTTTTATAAGATAAGCTTAATGCTAGCTAGCAACTTACCTTGGCTTACTGCATTCGCGTAACAGGCAGGCTTCTCGTGGAGTGCAATGAGAGGCAGGTGGTTTGAGCGTTGGACTAGTTAACTGTAAGGTTGCAAGATTGAATCCCAGAGCTGACAAGGTAAAAATCTGTCGTTCTGCCCCTGAACTATTCCTAGGCCCTCATTGAAAATAAGAATGTGTTCTTAACTGACTTGCCTAGTTAAATAAAGGTGTTAAAAAACAAAAGATCAGCCAAATCGGTGTCCAAAAATACAGATTTCCGATTGTTATGAAAACTTTAAATCGGGTTTAATTAAATCGGCCATTCCGATTAATCTGTCGACCTCTAGTAGACAGTATGTGTGTATATATATTGTTTATATCAGTGATTGTCAACTGGGGGGGCGACGTCGTGGGAAGTTTACTTTGAAAGGATACCGCTGCAGCGCTTACTGTTGCTGAATTTACACGTGCCGTGCGATTGCAGTGGTGAAATGGCTAGCTACGTTCGGGTTTTCACGCTGCACTCACTCACTGACCAATACAATAACGTTCTTGCCCCAAACACACACACTGATCCAATGAAATGAGAGATTTCTCGACACACTAATCCAATATAAATGTAATTCCGCAACACCATTTTATTTTAAATGTGACACGTCCAATCAGATCTTCTGACAGCTAGCTTGTTTGACAGCTAACTACGCAGTTGTGTTCTGCAGGCGTTGCACATGTGGATAGTTAACTGTCATTTAAGTTTTTAAAACGTGCAGCTCCCTCTTTATCTACTGCTGCTTCCAATGTCAACAGTAAGGCAGACAATCCGGTCCCTGTTGAGAGGAGAAAATACGACCCCGACTTTGTCAAATATGGTTTTACATATAAGACAGCGAGTGTGGACGCAGTGCGTCCTATGCAATGAGCTGTTAGCTAATGACAGCATGAAACCCCTCAAATGAAAAGGGATCTGGACACCAAGCATCCAAGACACAAAGATAAGACAGCTGACTTAAAAAGAGTAAAATGTCAATATCTGGAGGCCTCACAAGATTCATTGAAGAAAAGGCACTTCGCATCATACCTTGTGGCCCAGCGCATTGCTAAGTGCAAAAATCCCACACAAGCGCAGAGGATCTCATACTCCCAGCTGCGATTGATATGTGAACTGAAATCTTGGGAAAGTCAGCCGCCAACAAACTTAAAACCACACCCCTATCCAATGACACCATGAGGAGAATCCAGGACATGTCTGAGGACATAACGTGCCAGACATCAGCGCACATCAGTGCAAATGGCCATTACGCACAGCAGCTTGATGAATCTACAGATGTAGCTCACCATGCGATTCTAATGGTCTATGTCAGACACGTCTGGGATAATAAGTGCTGATTTTCCCACCACCAACACTGCAAAGCCTGTCTTTAACACAATGAGACAGCTGCCATGACGGGAAAGCACTCCAGGGCAGTAAAGCGGATCCTGGAGAGAGCACAAAGTGCGACGTGGAACCACTGCTTCCTACACAGGGAGGCATTGGCAGCGAAGGACATGGTGCCTGAGCTCCACGCCACTCTTCAGGATGTGATCAAGTGTGTCAACTATATCAAAAAGAGTTCCACGAAAAGCAGGTGTTTCCAGGCCTTCTGTGGGGATATGAGGAGCGAGTACCAGCAGGTGTTTCCAGGCCTTCTGTGGGGATATGAGGAGCGAGTACCAGCAGGTGTTTCCAGGCCTTCTGTAGGGATATGAGGAGTGAGTACCAGCAGGTGTTTCCAGGCCTTCTGTGGGGATATGAGGAGCGAGTACCAGCAGGTGTTTCCAGGCCTTCTGTAGGGATATGAGGAGCGAGTACCAGCAGGTGTTTCCAGGCCTTCTGTAGGGATATGAGGAGTGAGTACCAGCAGGTGTTTCCAGGCCTTCTGTGGGGATATGAGGAGCGAGTACCAGCAGGTGTTTCCAGGCCTTCTGTAGGGATATGAGGAGCGAGTACCAGCAGGTGTTTCCAGGCCTTCTGTGGGGATATGAGGAGCGAGTACCAGCAGTTGCTTTATCGTGCAGAGGTCTGCTGGCTTTCCAGGAGTAAAGTGTTGGGTCGCTTTTATGAGCTCAGAGCGGAGATTGCTGCGTTTCCTTCGGAAAAGAAGTCACCTCTGGCCGAACATTTTGATTGTGAGGAATGACTCGCACAGGTTGCCTACCTGGTGGATATTTGTGATCATCTGAATTCTCTCAATGTGTCAATGCAATGGAGGGGGCACAATCGATTTGTACAGAGGGATGTAATGGATGCCTTCAAGATGAAGCTTACCGGTTGGGCAAATCATGTTTTGAACGGGAGTATTGACATGTTTCCTAATGCTGATTTAGGGATTCATAATCTGATCAGCAAAGCGCACGGTGACACACTGAAAAAACGTTAAACAGCATCTTGTCAAGCTGCAGGGACATTTTTGCGACTACTTCCCGGAGGAGAACAGGAGACAAGACGACAGGATACGGGATGGGACCCCTTTCGAGTGGAGATGGGAGGCATCACGTTGCCAAGCAACGAAGAGGATCAGCTGGTGGAGCTGTCATTTGATCACGGACTGAGCATGCGCTTCCCGGAAATGACACTGCCACAGTTCTGGTGCAGCGTAGTGGGAGAATATCCTGCTCTCGCCTGTCATGCAATCAGAATCATGCTGCCGTTCAGCACTACCTATCTGTGTGAAAGTGGCTTCTCTGCGATGGCAGTGCTGAAAACAAACTCAAAGCAGAAACAAACTGGCCAGAAACAAACCAGCCAGCATGACCTCCGAGTTGCCCGGTCAACCATCACCCCAGATTTCAATAATACATAAACGTATCAAACTAAACACCACCAGCTTTCCCACTGATAGGACACACACAGTGAACAATAACTCATGAACCTATGTTAATTCATTCTGACATTCATATTACCTTTTATTGGATCTAGTTAAAAATGTACACCTTTAAAATAAAATGTCAAGGTTGTGAAACTATTGACATTTTGTAATTGATTAAGAATTCCTAATGATTAGTTTTTTCTATCGTAAACACTGGTATGTGTTACTGTTCGTTTAACATTATTAGACTGGTTATGATGTCATGTTCTGAGTGATAATTTATTACACCCAACTTTCTGAACTGGTCGCTTAATTCAAATGTCTTATTCTCTTCAATTGGTACATGTTTTATCAGTTAATATGGCTGTGTAATGACTTTCTTTACTACCACAATTGAGACAGTCTCTATTTAGTAAGTGAAGCCTACCCAAGAAGGAAGCTGCAATACAACATTACAAAATGGAATCATCAACAGTCCATAATATTGGGTCGCGTCTCAATTGTCACTGTCAAATTTGGGTCCCCAGGCAAAACCAGTTGAGAACCACTGGCTTAGATGCTCCCAATGCTTGACAAATATCTTTTATCATGGCAAAATAGGCTATTTCTGTCATGGTTTTTGACAAGCCAAAGCCGAATCAATAGCAATGACCACTAGCTGTCATTCCATCATTCACTCAATTTGTTTTCCTCTGTGCTTGCTCTCTCTCTGTCGTTTCATCCAGCACTTCTTCACGTCTTTCGGGGCTAGGGATCGCAGCTACATGATGATTTTCAGACTGTGGCAGAACGCACTGATGGACAAGGTACCCACCTCCTCTCCCTCCTCCCAACTCCAGCTCTCACACTCCTGACAGTTTGAAATTAATTGGGAATACACTACTGTTCAAAAGTTTGGGGTCACTTAGAAATGTCCTTGTTTTTGAAAGAAAAGCGTGTTTTTTGTCCATTAAAATAACAACAAATTGATCAGAAATACAGTGTAGACATTGTTAATGTTGTAAATGACTATTGTAGCTGGAAACGGCTGATTTTTATTTTAATGGAATATCTACATAGGCGTAGAGGCCCATTATCAGTGTTCCAATGGCACATTGTGTTAGCTAATCCAGGTTTATAATTTTAAAAGGCTAATAAATCATTAGAAAACCCTTTTGCAATTATGTTAGCGCAGCTGAAAACTGTTTATTGGATAATATTCAGTGATGAAATATAACATAACAAAATGTAACAGGACCCAAAATGCATCTAACATTGAACAAAACTATCGGTTACTGATTGATTGAATTACTGATTGACGTTTTAATGTCCTACAAGAGGAAATTCCAAGAAGTTAGTGAGACATTGAGAAGGTTAATGTCTGTTTCCTCTCAGCCTCTGTCCCCAAAGGAGCTGTGGCACATCGTCCATCAGTGTTACGGCACTGAGCTGGGCCTCACCAGTGAAGACGATGACTATGTCTCCCCCACCGGCGAGCACATTAACGGTCTACTGTGAGTGTACATGTTCGCTCTGTGTGTGTGTGTGTGTGTGTGTATGAGAGAGATTCTGTTGACGTGCGCGCGTGCCATTTAGTTTGGCATTGTCCATTAAATTAGAACTGTCGTCCATTAACTTTGATGAACTTCAACTCCTGGATTATCGATCCCTTCAATTAAAAGCCACTACTGTGATTGTGAATTTTTAATCATGCTGTTTTTCCTCCTATGTCTTCCTTCATTCTCTCTAATCCCCCATCCCATACTGACCTTTTTCTGTCCCCTTCATCTCTCTCTGTCTCTCTCTTTCTGTCTCTATCATTCAACCTCTCCTTCCAACCCCCCACATCTCAGGCCAGTGGATGAGTCAGTCTCTGTCTCTGACCTGTTGGACCTCAGCTCCTTGGGGGCCATAGCTTCTCTGGGTAGCTCGCCCCCCTCCATGGCAGCCTTGTTCCCCAGTGGCCCCCTCCTAGCCAGTGGTGGTCTGGGCTCATCTCCCCCCTCCTCATCCACCTGTCTGCCCATAGACATCCCCGGCAGAACCTCCCTGGACCCCCCGGACCCCAGCCCGCCCAGCTCCCAGATCTCCCTGCCCTCCACCACACACTCCACACACACCGCCTCCTTGTCCGCCCCCGCCTCGGCTGCTGCCTCTTTCGTGAGTTTTGTTTGATTTCATGCCAGGGAACTACAGGGTCATATTCATTAGACAGCGTTTTGATACGTTTCACCCTAAGCTAAGGGCATCGTTAGTTAGGGGGGGGTTTAACTTTGAACTGGCTATAGAGATGGTTTATAATTATGACTGTTCCATTGTTTATCTTGATAGGATAAATATACCCCAGTCATACCCCAGTAGATCAAAGAGTCGCTTGTTGGCTCTAAACGGCCATCCGTCTCGGATGTAATGCTAATGTGTGTGTTCCAAATGGCACCCTCTTCCCTTTATAGTGTACTACAGGGAATAGGGTACCATGACCCTGGTCAAAGGTCGTGCACTATATAGGGAATAGGGTGTTATTTGGGACGCATCCCATGCTATGCCTAAAAGAGCCAGTGTTGTTGTCTGACCCGGGCAGAGTAGAGGCTTTGAGGTCATATCTGTCCGCTAAGGCTCATCAGTCGTGTGTGTGTGTGTGTGTGTTTCTGCCTTAATGACCTCACGGCGGGTGGTAACTAACTACCCCTTTCTCTCCCCTCACATGCCATTTCCTAGTATGTGGAGGAGGGCGGGGACAGCTTGTTGGAGTCGGCCAATCATATGGTGCCCCTGTCTGCCACCAGCCTGGGAAACCTCTCCTCATTGGACCAGCTCACCAACGACGACGAGCTGCCCACCGACCCCAGCAACTCCTCAGACACACAGGAAGAGGGTGAGTTCCTGGAGCCCACTGGAGCAGAGTTTCATGGGAAAACATTTTACATTTCGGCAAACATAGAAAATACATTTTCTTCTGATGCAGACATGGGAGATTTGAGAGGGAAAGATGGGATTGTAGACAGTTTTTACAGAGGTCAAATTCTAGCAAACCGTAAGGTGGTTTTCTCTCCTCATCTCCTTTCCTTCATTCCCACTAATCTGAAACAACGGGACAGGTGAAAGCTATTTCCACCCTGCTGCTTTCAGCTCTCCTTTCCTCTCCGATCCGTGCAGATGCAGAAGAGAGCCAGTTGAAACTGCTGCATACACACCCTTCCTATTGATCCCATACTAGTAGTCTAGTAGGACCTACATTACATTAGTCATTGACTCTCCTGAGAACAGACTGTGACTTGCTGCATTAAAGGAAAAACTCCAGAGAAACTTGAGACGTCTGCATTCACTTTTCTGAAAAGAAGGATGTTTTAGTGACTGTGATTTGACCGATTTTAAAGTGCAACGTTCATGTTCCAGAAGTCTAAACTGTACTAGTGTTACTTTACTAGCAACCTAAAGTGAGGACTCTTACACTTCTCTTCTGCTCAAACAGAACAGTGTTAAACTGTGTCCCATCAACAAAAAGCACATTATCCCTCCATTATCGCTGACGTTTTTATATTTTATTTAATCTACGTGAAAAGGGCCATTTTATCTGACACTGTGGAAAAGCCAGCCCCCTTTGGCTATTCAGTTGCGACAAATCCTGGGGGATATATACAAACAAATTGTTTTTAAATATCATAGAAATTCTGATGATAGACGATCTCAACTGTGGTATCTCTGCTAACGGGTGCGTTACTGTAGTTGTGACTGGTGTGTAACTCTGTCCCCATCCAGACGAGGTGGAGTCGTTCTGTGCGGACCTGGCGGGCCGGCTGCACATCAACATGGTGGTGCGCATGAGCGTGGACAAGCTGCACGACCTGCTCTTCTCCGCAGACACACACTTCATCCAGCATCTCTTCTCCCAGCGCCACTTCACAGGTCCGTACAGCGCAAGTGCGCGCACACACTCAGATCGGCCCTTCCTAAAGTCTACTCCGCCAGGGCTTGTACAGTAAGCTTTAGGGCTGCGTCCAAGATGGGCATCCTATTCCCTATCTACTGCGCTACATTGGACCAGGGCCCTGGTCCAACGTAGTGAAATAGGTAGGGAATAGGGTGCCGTTTGGGACGCGGCCTAGGAGTGTTAGTGCGCGAGACGCTCGTTGCCACCCCTTCCACTCCAACGTCTCCTGATGTGCTGGTGCTCGTCTGCAGGACGTCTCTGCTGCGCCACACAGTATGGCTGTTGTCATGTTTGGGGATGGAATGATTCTTATTGTCCTCCTAGTGCTTAGACAGGAGCTGTCCCAAATATTGGCACCCTGGCTTATTCCCTACGTGAATAATAGAGTTCCATTTGGGATACAGTCAGCCCCCCCATTCCTTTCTCTCTTCTCAGACATAGGCCAGTGTATTGTAGCTCTAATGAGCAGTCCACTGTGTTTACGCTGTGTTAACCTTCCTCCATCTCTCTCTCTCTCTCCTCTTCAACACCTCATATGCTATTGTCTGTTTTGAGAGAAGCAGTACAGGGCTCTGCGTATTCCTTGTTCTTAGCACAGTCCCCTAAAGTTGTCATTTATTAGATGCTCTGCCGTAGAGGCGTGGAGTTGGTTGGTTGGTGGCCTCCCTGGTTTGTGCCCCTGCCAACTTTGAGGACACTGTGTGGCTTTAATTAGTGCGTTTCCCTCTGCGAAGCAGTGCTGTGTCCCTCTCACTTTTCTCCCTCTGCCTTCCTCTCATTCTGTCCTCTCTCAGTCCTACTTTCTATTTCTCTCACTTAACGTCTCTCTCTCTCACACACACACTCCCTCCCTCGTTATTTTCCTCGTCCTCCCTCTCTCTCTCTGTCCCTCCGCCAGACCTGTCAGTTCGTGAGTGGCAGCAGGACGGCAGCAGTGGGAACACCAACCGGATCCTGAGTTACACCATCGCCATCAACAACCCCCTGGGCCCCAAGACCGCCCCCGTAGTGGAGACGCAGGTCAGTCAGTCAGCACGTTGGATTTCGTAGTTTTAACAACATTTGGTCGACATGAGTGGAGGCTGGTGTCATGTTAAATCAGACGACAGGCTCGTTTGAAATGAATGGAACCGGGTCAAACATATGGATTTGATGTGTTTGATGCCGTTCTATTCATTTCATTCCAGCCATTACAATGAACCTGTCCTCCGGTTTTTAAAGTGACACCAGCCTCCATTGTCCTCCATGTTCTGGTTTGAATATCCGGTTCGCCCAAAAGACTTGACTTGCCGTCTGAGGATTGGGACACACCTCCTAGGTCATTCGCTCACGCTAACACCTTTCCCTCGTTCCTCCAGACGCTGTATAAGAACAGTGCCCCGGGCGAGTGTTACGTGGTGGACTCGGAGGTGATTACCTCGGGCATCCCCTACCAGGACTACTTCTACACCGTGCACCGCTACTGCCTCACCTCCATCAACAAGAACAAGAGCAGACTCCGGTATACCTACTTCCACCAGCTTTTGACTAGTAGTTTGTGTATGAGTTGCCTGAGCAGATCAAATATCGGGGAGGGGGGGGATTTGAACGTTTTGGTTGTTTGAATCGACTTTTTGAGTGCTCACCTGCTAAATGTTGTGTGTATCAGGTGAACTCACTGCCTTAGAAACGGAGAGTTTATGTTCTTACTTCACATAAAATACACCCCATATGGATAAAGGGTTCTTTTTAAACTGTTCTAAGGGTGATGTATTGCTCACATACACATATTTAGCAGATGTTATTGCGGGTGTAGGGAAACGCTTGTACTTATGTCTGTTGGCGCCATCAGTTCAGCGGCAGATCGGTATTCATTATGATACGTTTCTAGCTTCTTAGTGCATTATGTCTAGTGATACAGAGCGCTGCAGGGATGGGTTACTGGTTACAGAGTGATGGACTGCCTGTGTGTCTGCAGGGTGTCGTCAGATATCTGCTACAAGAAGCAGCCGTGGAGCCTGGTGAAGGCGCTCATCGAGAAGAACACCTGGAGCGGCATCGAGGAGTACTACAGACACATGGGTGAGACTGACTTACATTGTGGTCTTGTTCTCCTACTCAGGATAAAGCCGTGTCTGTGTTCTTATTGCTTACCACCTCTCTTTCTGGTTATGTCTCTCCCTCCCTCTCTCTCTCTCTCCCTCCCTCTCTCTCTCTCCCTCCCTCTCTCTATCCCTCCCTCTCTGTCTCTCCCTCCCTCTCTGTCTCTCCCTCCCTCTCTGTCTCTCCCTCCCTCTCTGTCTCTCCCTCCCTCTCTGTCTCTCCCTCCCTCTCTGTCTCTCCCTCCCTCTCTGTCTCTCCCTCCCTCTCTGTCTCTCCCTCCCTCTCTGTCTCTCCCTCCCTCTGTCGCTCCCTCCCCCTCTCTCTCTGTCGCTCCCGCTCCCTCTCTCTCTGTCGCTCCCTCTCCCTGTCGCTCCCGCTCCCTCTCTCCCTGTCGCTCCCGCTCCCTCTCTCCCTGTCGCTCCCGCTCCCTCTCTCCCTGTCGCTCCCGCTCCCTCTCTGTCTGTCTCTGTCTGTCTCTCCCCCTCTGTCTCTGTCTCCCCCTCTGTCTCTGTCTCCCCCTCTGTCTCTGTCTCCCCCTCTGTCTCTGTCTCCCCCTCTGTCTCTGTCTCCCCCTCTGTCTCTGTCTCCCCCTCTGTCTCTGTCTCCCCCTCTGTCTCTGTCTCCCCCTCTGTCTCTGTCTCCCCCTCTGTCTCTGTCTCCCCCTCTGTCTCTGTCTCCCCCTCTGTCTCTGTCTCCCCCTCTCTCTCTGTCTCCCCCTCTCTCTCTGTCTCCCCCTCTCTCTCTGTCTCCCCCTCTCTCTCTGTCTCCCCCTCTCTCTCTGTCTCCCCCTCTCTCTCTGTCTCCCCCTCTCTCTCTGTCCCCCCCTTTCTCTCTCTGTCCCTCCCTCCCCCTCTCTGTCCTTCTCTGTCCCTCTCTGTCTCTCTCTGTCCCTCTCTGTCTCTCTCTGTCTCTCTCTCTCTCTGTCTACCCCCCCCCCTCTCTCTCTCTCGCTCCCTCCTCCTTTCTCTGTCTCTCCCTCCTTATCAGAGAGTGAGGTGTGTAAGCTGGAGACCCTGCTCCAGTCTGAGGTGTCAGTGGTGACCTCGGGGGATGTGGTGAGGGCAGACTCTGCCAAGACACCCCCGGCCCTGCGGCGACGCAAACGCACCTGCTCCCGGCGCCCGGGGGACCGGGAGAGAGAGGGAGGGGGTGCGGGAGGTGGAGAGCGTGGGGACCGAGGGATGGGAGAGGAGCGGAGAGAGGCGGGTGAGTCAACATGGTCGTGGTGGTGTCAGGTCATATTGATTAGGGCACACTGAAACGTAGTCCCTCCCTTTTTCAGTAAATATTATTCCGTTTGATGCCTAATAAATAAGACCCATATAAAAGATTGTCAAGAAGAGAGTTCAATGTTCACCTCTTGTCAATCAAACTTATGTCTCCAGGTTTATGATAGTTCATACAACTAAATGTCAGATGCCAGTGGTGCTCTGCTTTGCATTATACACATCTGGTGGTGTGATTTGGAACTGCATCCAGGCTCTTCTGGCAATAAGTCACTTGTTTTCCTTTTGACCAGGTGGTCAGTACAAGCACGGAGAGCGGTGGCGTGGCGGAGGCAGCAGCATCTCTACCATACTGCTCATAGTCAGCTTCATGTGAGTACCGACCTCTCGGCGTGCGTGAAAAGAAACCCTGATTGTTGATCGTTTCCCCTGTCCCTTAGTAGTAGTAAACCAAGGGAATGATCAATTGCCTGATCTTGTCCAGTTTATGAGCTTATCAGAGAGCTTTAGGATTAATCCATACTTGAGGTACCGTAATTTCCGGACTATAAGCCGCTACTTTTTTCCCACGCTTTGAACCTCGCGGTTCAAATGACGCAGCTAATTTATGGATTTTTCCCGCTTTCACAAGATTCATGCCGCCAAAAAACTGAGCCCCGTCACATAATGTGACGTAAATCGAGCGCGCTCAAACTTCCCATCATTCTGATTACGGTAGTCATTTTGTCACCCTCATCATGGCAAAGACACGGAGAAATGCATATGATGCAGCTTTCAAGTTGAAGGCGATCGATCTGGCTGTTGGAAAAGGAAATAGAGCTGCTGACAGCGTGGAGCATTGTCAAAAAATCCACTATCATCAACGGGTTTCGAAAGGCTGGACTGCTGCGTGTTGAAGAGGGCAGCGATCCAACATCGGATGAAGCAATTCTGAGGCTATTCAACTCCGACACCGAAGGAGATGACTTCAGTGCACAGGAGGAGGAAGATAGTGACCAATGACTTTCTTGGTAGGCTACTGTTTACTGCTATTTTTTACATTTTTGTTACCAGCCGTGTTTCGTTTAAAGGCTGTGTAAAGTTCATTTGTTTCAATGTACCGGTAGGCACCTGCGGCTTATAGACGTGCGGCTTATTTATGTACAAAATACATCATTTTTAAATAATTCAGTGGGTGTGGTTTATATTCAGGTGCGCTTAATAGTGCAGAAATTACGGTACACACATTTCACACAATTCTCCCATTTGAACTCAATACATAACCTACACTTAACTCAAGTTGGGATTGGTCCGTTTGTGAGTGATTGTGAAAGTGTTTTCGGGGCCTCTCATGCCTGTAGCATTACCGTAACCACCACAGTATGTGAGTTCCACTAGTGTACAAATGTCTGAATGCTCATTTTGTCTTTTTCTGTAATCCATGTCGTCAAAGTGTTTGGGAGGGGGGGTTCAATGAAATGAATATCTCCTCTGCTTACTAACAGCCTCCCGCTGCCTCTCTTTCTCTCTCTCTTTCTCTCTCTCTTTCTCTATCGCTTCATGTGCATAGGATCTGTGTCAGGTACTGTATAATAATTGTCAATGTCTTGTCGAATGACATGTTCAGTGTTGTGAAGTCTGCTCTGTCATTTGATGTAGTATGATTGATTTGTTGTCCAAAAACGTGTGTGTGTATACAGTTTGAGTTGTACAACCACTTTTCCCATTCCTTCTGGAGTTCTCATTCCTGAATGTTGTCCCCTTTTATTCATAACCTAGTCTCGCTCCCTCTGTTTTTGGCCCATACTTATGTCAATACATTTACCCCTCTCTTTCTTTCTCTGCTTTTTTTTGTTCTCTCACCATCCCTTTCTCTCAACTCTCTTCTCTTTTCTTTCTCGCTCTCTCTCTCTCTCTCTCTCTCTCTAGTCTGGTGGTGTTGGTGGCCCTCAACATGCTCTTGTTTTACAAGTTGTATTCTCTGGAGAGAGCTGCACACACACTGGAGACGTGGCACTCCTTCTCTCTGTCTGACAGGTAACCAAGCCAGGATACATCTTTATATTATAGTCATTACTACTTACCCATCAGAGGTTTATTTCACCTTTTATTTAACCAGCTAGTTCAGAACAAGTTCTCATTTACAACTACGACCTGGCCAAGATAAAGCCTAGCAATTCGACACAGTACAACAACAGAGTTACGCATTGGAATAAACAAAACATACAGTCAATAATACAGTAGAACAAAAGAAAACAAAAAGTCTATGTACAGTGAGTGCAAATGAGGTAAGATACGGGAGTTAAGGCAATAAATAGGCCATGGTGGCGAAGTAATTAGAATATAGCCATTAAACACTGGAATGGTAGATGTGCAGAAGATGAATGTGCAAGTTGAGATACTGGGGTGCAAAGGAGCAAGATAAATAAATAAATACAGTATGGGGATGAGGTAGATGGGCTGTTTACAGATGCAGTGATCTGTGAGCTGCTCTGACAGCTGGTGCTTAACGCTAGTGAGGGAGATATGAGTCTCTAGCTTCAGAGATTTTTGCAGTTCGTTCCAGTCATTGGCAGCAGAGACCTGGAAGGAAAGACGACCAAAGGAGGAATTGGCTTTGGGGGCGACCAGTGAGATATACCTACTGGAGCGCGTGCTGCTATTGTGACCAGTGAGCTGAGATAAGGCGGGGCTTAACCTAGCAGAGTCTTGTAGATGACCTGTAGCCAGTGGGTTTGGCAACAAGTATGAAGCGAGGGCCAACCAACGAGAGCGTACAGGCCGCAATGGTGGGTAGTGTATGGGGCTGTGGTGACTAAATGGATGGCACTGTGATAGACTGCATCCAATTTGTTGAGTAGAGTGTTGGAGGCAATTTTGTAATTGACATCACCAAAGTCAAGGATTGGTAGGATAGTCAGTTTTACGAGGGTATGTTTGGCAGCATGAGTGAAGGATGCTTTGTTGCGATATAGGTTCTAGATTTAGATTCTAGATTTAATTTTAGATTGGAGATTCTTAATGTGAGTCTGGAAGGAGAGTTTACAGTCTAACCAGACACCTAGGTATTTGTCAACATATCCTAAGTCAGAACCATCCAGAGTAGTGATGCTAGTCGGGCGGGCGGGTGTGGGAAGTGATCGGTTGAGTAGCATGCATTTAGTTTTACTTGCGTTTAAGAGCAGTTGGAGACCACGGAAGTAGTGTTGTATGGCATTGAAGCTCGTCTGGAGATTAGTTAACACAGTGTCCAAAGAAGGGCCAGAAGTATACCGAATGGTGTCGTCTGCGTAGAGGTGTATCAGAGAATCACCAGCAGCAAGAGGGACATCGTTGATGTATACAGAGAAGAGAGTCGGCCCGAGGATTGAACCCTGTGGCATCCCCATAGAGACTGACAAAGGTCCGGACAACAGGCCCTCCGATTTGACACACTGAACTCTATCAGAGAAGTATTTGATAAACCAGGCGAGGCAGTCATTTGAGAAACCAAGGTGACACTGTCCTATTCTCCTTTTGATTTAAAATTAGATTTAAACTACAACTAAATGCACCTCTGATTCCCACTGTTCTGTTTTGTTCTATGATTTAGTTTTGTTCTCTTCCGTTGCTCAAGAACAAACCAACACTTTCATTGGATATTACTTACCACCAGCGCTGCATTTCTAGCATGTGAACTAACTCCTCTTCTCTTGCTCTCTCTCTCCCTCCCTCTCATTCTTCTCCTCTCTTCTCTCCATCCAGTCCTCTACCCCAGTCTGCAGGAGAGTGGGCCCAGGTGTTGCAGCTCCAGAGACAGTTCCACCAGGCCCAGCTGGGCAAATGGCAACAGATCCTCCAATCCTCAGTCACTCTGCTAGACCAGGTGTGTGTGTTTACTTTCTATGTGCGCACTTCATTTACAAAGCGTACACAAGGCTTACAAACGGCTTCACTGTTATTCATGAGTGAGTCATCATGGCTGTCGTAATGACATTAGCCTTCTCCTCTGTCTTCTCTCTCTCCCTCAGATGAAACAGTCGTTGGAAAAGCTCCACCGTGGCGTCGTCACTCCAGAAGTCCAGCAGGATCCCCCCTCGAACCCCACTTCAGAGTCTCTCACTGAGCACTGATCCTCCAGCCATCACCAGCCCTCAAGTGGGTATGAATAGACCACGGGGGAGGTAGCCAAAGGGGGAGGGTCCGGCTGGGCCAATCAGGGAGAGTGACTCACTCTCACCCGACCCCAAAGCGCCACTCCTGCTTCTCTACTCAAAACAGACAGGGAGATATGTGGGGGGAATGGGAATTACCTGTAGGGGACCTTCACTACCCATAACTCCCCACGCCTCAGTTTGAGCAACCTGCAATGGGGTTGGGGGGTGAGAGACCTTTGGGGGGACTACACTACCCATAATTCCCCACACCTCAGTCCAAGTTCCACCTTCCATAGTCACCACCACCTCTCACGTCCAGACAGTTAGACTGGGAATGTCTTCAGGACTACAGCAATAACATAGTCATTACATTACCATATCTCCCACAGTCAGGGCTAAAGGCTGGCCAGTTTGTATAGTACCATCCGCTCCTCACAGGCAACCAACCATGCTGCTCTCCCTGAACCATCTCCCCTGCCTGAGCAGCCAAGAGACATTTTCAAGACAGACCATCGACTGCATTTCAGCATGTGCAGCCCTGCTGCTGCATTTCAAATGGATAGACTCGGGTCCAACGCATTTCAAATGGATAGACTCGGGTCCAACGCATTTCCAATGGATAGACTCGGGTCCAACGCATTTCAAATGGATAGACTCGGGTCCAACGCATTTCAAATGGATAGACTCGGGTCCAACGCATTTCAAATGGATAGACTCGGGTCCAACGCATTTCAAATGGATAGACTCGGGTCCAACGCATTTCAAATGGATAGACTCGGGTCCAACGCATTTCAAATGGATAGACTCGGGTCCAACGCATTTCAAATGGCCTCGGTGTGAGGGGTCCGCTCAGCTAAGTCCCCCTTGAGCCTCCGGAAATGAGGGACACATGAGGAGAGCGCGACGAGAGGGGGGATAGATACATGAGACTTTCTGTAATCCAACAATTTTAGTCGTTCTTCCTTTCTCTCTTTCTCTCCATCTGGGATCAGCAGCTTCCATCTTAAAGGCTTGATCTCTGACAGAGGCAGTACGTCCACTGGGAGAGTCAATTCAAAACAATACTTTTTATTTTCAGACGTGAATAATACAAAAAGACTCCTAAATCCTCTACTAGCTCATGTTTATCATTAGCTGTCTTTTTGAGGGTGACTGGGTCGTTTTGGGAATTGAGAGAGAGCGAAGGATGATTGTGTGCGCCAGACCATTACAGTATTTATTTTACACGACTTTGATTTCGAAAAGTCCTGTCCCGCTCTCAATGCGAGTGAATTTTTTTCCCTTCTATATGCTCTGTGTTAATACTTCAGCACGGACCAAGAAAGAGCTATAAAATTAATATTTTATATTTCCTGGTCATAGCAATAATGATATTTGGTGATTTATACTACCTTTTGAATGTGTAAAAAGTAGTATGTCACTAAAGTGTGTTTAGGGCAAAATGAGACGAGCAAGCAAAGATCTGGAGTTGGAGAAGAAGACGGAGAAGTCTATGTATTAGAAAGAAGTGTCCTCATCGTCACATCGTCACTGTTACATTTGGTATTATTAAGATTAGTATGATTATGACTTTGTTTGTTTTTCCGCACTCGGTCAACTTCTAATTGTATTATTTGGATCGGACTTGAAGTGTTTCAGGGTTACCGACTACTCTGTAGACCAGTCTGCGGACCAAATAGCACCCTATTCCCTTTATAGTGTGGTGCACTTACATAGGACATGATGTGCCGTTTGGGACGCAGACGCCGTAGTCCAGGTAAACAGAGAGATGCAATAAACTAGTGACTTTCTCGTGTAAACTGGACTGGGACCAACCAGAAGTCTAGGCCCGGAAAAAGATAAAGGGAATCTATTGCAGTACTGTGTTTGTGAGTTCAAATTGATATGTTATTCCTTTTCATTTTATATCTTCATTTTGTAGTCTATCCTGTTTTCTTGTTTTTGTTTGTCGTAAGGTCATCTCATTTTATTTTCTGCCCCCCCCACCCCCCATCTGATTCCCCCCTCACTGTCTATCATAAACCATTTCTCTTTTCCTAATTGTTTTCCTTTTCATCCCCCTTCCTATTGTCTTTCACTCTTCCTCTCTCTCTTTCCTCGTTGTGCTCCCTGCCCCCCTCTCTCCTTCCGTCTCTCGCCTGTGCAAGTGTGTGAGCCTTGCTGTGCACGGCCAAACAGTGAGTGATCAAAGGATGTACTATATTTATTAGGGTCAGGGAGGAGGGGGGGATGGGGGTCGCGGGGAGCAAATGTACTGTAAAAGATTTGATTGTACACAATGCCCTGGAGAGAAATGAAAAGCTCTAAAATATGCAACAACTCATCGGAGTCTTATTTTTTAAAAAGTGTGTGTGTCATTTTAAGCATTTTCATAAAAAGTTGAACTAAAAAGTATTTCAAAACAGTCGGTGTAATTATGTCATCTTTCTGACTTCCCAGCTTGTCCAAATTCAAACTTATCTGTTGCTTTGACCTGTTGAGGCAAAGCATTTCATTGATTTTTAGATGTCTGCCAATCACAGCGACTGCAGACAAAGTCCATGTAGATCGATACTGTCGATTGACCTACAAACACAGTTGACCTACTGGCCTACATCATTACCAAGGAGCAGGAGACACTGTTGCAATCTATTCATGTCACAGGAATTGATCTGGCCTGCTATCTCTCTAGGTTGAAGGGTGGTCATACTGCTTACCGTATTAGATAATATATCATAATATCTGTCATTTAGTAGATGCTTTCACCCAAAGCAACGCAGTCATTTGTTATACCTACGAGTGGTCCCAGGAATCGAACCCACTGTTCCGGCATTGCAAGCGCCACGCTGTACCAACTGCGCTTCAGAGGACACGTTAGTTAATGGAGAACTTCAAACCTTGTCGTTTTGTTTTAAAGGAGAACTTGAACTCTCCTGTGTTTTTGTTTGTTAATTTCATACCTTCTCTGTTAATAAAGGGGGGACTGAGAGGAGGGAGATGCTGTGTAGTCGCCAGGATACGTACAATTAACATTTTAGTCATTTAGCAGATGCTCTTATCCAGAGCAACTTAGCTAGGTGGGACAGCCACATATCACAGGCATAGAAAGTACACTTTTCCTCAATGTAGCTATCAGTCGAGTCAAAGCTAGAATGGGGTGGAGAACGTATATGTGCAGCGCCCTTAACTGTAAGGCCACCCTCAGGCACCTTGTCCATTATGTTAAAGTATATTTAGGAATTGTCATTTAAATAAGAGCAGTTTTAAAAGGTCATAAGGGAAAGTTTGTGTTTGACCTCTGCCGAAGTCGGTCTTGGTTGACGCCATGGTCAACAGACTACACTATCTGTTATCTGACCCTCCTGACTCCCAGTGAGCCCGTCAATTTCCTGGAAATGTTACATCACTGTGACATCACCAGTTTCCAGTCAGGTACTCTATCATGAGGTTAGCCACAGCACATTGACAGCCATACAACATGTGACTGCATGCCAGTACAACAGGCCATTTCTGTCCCACACTTCAGTAGCCCCTATGCTCTTTAGATGAGATCATTACACTCTGTCTCTCTCTCTGCGTGCGAAAGAGACCGAAAAGTTCCCACAAACATTTCCCCAAATATACAAATCTGACACGGTAGAGATTGTTTTGATTTAATAAACCAGACATAAAGCCTACTCCATTCTCACATGACAATTGTATTATGGTATAAAGCTGACTGTTTTGGCAAGCAACATTTCCATAGTAATGTGAACTGGAAAAGCTCTCTTCAGTGAACATTTTTAATTACAGCAGAAGTAGATTATTCCCTGTTTTAAGCCTGTTGTTTTTTCCAACATATATTCCGCTATTTAATGTTGAAGTTCTGTGAAAGGCGAATAGAAACTCTAACCTGACCAAATCGGCGTGACTTTTTTTTTTTTTAAGGAATTTTGAATAATTCTAAATCTTGAACATTAATTCTAATGAATGATCATTTGTTCACGCGTTGCAGTTATCATACGATAACAATCCTATTATTCTTTCACTTTTCTGTACTTCAAATGTAGCAAACCCAGATCCCAATGACATTCTATAAGAAAGTATGTATGCAACATGGCAGTCCACATTAGGCAGTGTTATGCTGCCCCTGGAGGTATAATTCAGAATTGACTGCCAAATAGGAACGACAGGGATGTCAGTTTTCAATAGCAGCTCACTGTACTCTGCTCCATAGGGACTGATCGATATGAGCACTAAGCCAACACTATGTATATAGTATAGTTTCTGCTCACATTAGGTATCTTCATTAAATAACTTGTTTTAAACCAGTTTAGCGTCTTGTTTAAACCATTTCAGGTCTTTGACCAGTCACAGACATTCCTGCTCCAGACACACTGGACAAATTGTGGTAGTTTCCCACGGTAGTAAAATGGTAGCTAATATCACATGCCCTTGGTTGTTGTAAATATGGTCAGGATATTCTAGCAAATTAAGCATTAATGAAATATGGAGAGAATGCAATTATACTGCAATAAATATATGTATAATGTATGGAGGTTTCCAGTCACAACGGTAGAATGATAGTCTCAACATTTAAAAATGGCACTGCTATAATGTGACACTTTCTAGAAGGATACATTGGTGGATAATTATAGCTTTGAGCAATTTACTCATTACCTTAAGTCGTCTGACACAAGCAACCCTCACAAGCTGATGTCCAAATGAATGTCCATGGAATCACAACCGTCCGTTTCTCTCGCGAAATCTCAGAGACCTACCGGTTATGTGAAAATGATTCCATTGCGTTGATAAATAGTTAGCTACAGTCCTTCTCGATCTACAGTATGTACAGGCATGAGTCCTACACTAGACACTGGATAGTGAATTTGCCCTGATCCTAATGTACTTTTTGAGCTTGAGAGAGTTATCCTATTGGTAACATTACTAGAACATTAATGCTTTAACCTTTTAACAGGTAGACAGATGTTGTCAAACAGAAATAGTTGCTCTGGATGTGTACAATCCATTACTCGCAGCTAGTCAACCGTGTGTTAGGCTACTACTCCCCAGGGGGTACTCATTTCATTAACCTGAATGCATAACTTTCTTAAGGTTTTACTGGGATGCTTTTGAATATACCGGTAGGCTAGTCTGGATCTGCGCATAATAGCCATTGAAGGTCTGATCAAGACCGGCTACTGAAGCCAAGTAAGATTGCAGTTGAGTTCTGATCTCTAATTGCTTTGATACAAGCACAATTTAGAATCCTGAAATGTACCTTTAGAAACATATTAATGCCAATGGTTATGATGTATCACTACTATGTATGAACTAACTTAATATAATGTAGGAGTGTTACAATGAAGATTTGGATTGCATAATTAAGCATACGTACTGTATATACAACTCTCTTTGATATTATAGTACACATGCTGTATATTTGCATTTAAATAAAGTAATGTCCCTTTTTTTCCATTGGCTGTTTCACTTCTCATCCATCTGTTCTCTGGACAAGCCTCTTGGCTGCTCCTCCTGGATGGGGTAATGAGATGGTGTCATAATGGAAGTCTGGAAGAAGGGGTGAAGTGTTGAAGGGCTATCGAGAGCTATTCATCGTTTGGAGCCATTATTTAACCTGAAATGAAAACAAAACTTGTAAGAAAACATAGATGCCATGAATCCACTATTAAAAGAGAATTTATATTTTAGGGGGAGAAACTATCTAATATCAAGTTGTAAAATCCTGAACTTCTCCTTTAACATTCAAATGTTGCTGATTTGGTTCTGGGTGCTGATATGAGTTCCTTCCCATCAGTGACAGTATAGGAGTAATGGAAAGAACAGACAATGACCGGCCAAGAGTCCAGTTATGGATTAGTAGTAGGGGAAACCTACCAGTGCTATTCGGTCACTGCCACCATTGCACAATTTTCTTTACTCTCCGAAGCTATAGCTAAGTAATCCGCCCTGAGAGTGAGGAATAGGAGAGAGGGGGGCAGAGAGGCAGTTAGAAAGAGAATAGAGAGAGGCAGTTAGAAAGAGTATAGAGAGAGGCAGTTAGAAAGTAACAGTTTTAGCTAGGAAATTACATAGCAAGAAAATATTTTCAGAAGAAGATTGAGGAAAAAGTGTGTGTGTGCTCTTGTGTGTGTGTCTGTGATGAATTGGACCAGTGTGTGTGTTTACTCACGCGCTCTCTCTCAATGCTTCCTCGCCTTGCGCTGATATCTTCCTGTAGCAGTAAATCATCTCCACCACCAGCCATACCTGCAGCCCAACGATGGTGACATACATCATCACCTCAGACAAGATGGACGCTATCCCCCTGGTCACTAGAGAAAGAGATTGGGAGTTAAGAAGGAGACCGCCTTAATTAATTAGAAGCTATTTCAATGAAAATATACAGGTTTCTGAATTTCTGATGCCTCATATAACATGATGAACCAATTATCCCCAGACATCCACAAGGGTTCAGTGTTTCACTGGAAATGGACCAGTTTTTCATGGTCAACATTAATCTCAACTAAAACTGTTGGAATGACTTCAAGTAGTGGGTGAGTTGACTAAGCTTGCTGCTAAACCCAATACTCTAGAGACACTGCATCGGCCGTTGTGGGAGCTTTTAAAATATTACTTAGGATTATGAAAGCAATTTAGCTCTTGGAAGTCTTTGACCGCTCCTCTCTTGAGACAAATCCTTAATCTGAATGCAGGTCCATTAAAGCAGTACAGTAGGTCTCTATGTGTGTACAGTGCCTTCAGAAAAGTATTCATGCCCCTTGACTTATTCCACATTTTGTTGTGTTACAGCCTGAATTCAAATTAGGATTACATGTATCTTTTTAAATGTCTCACCCATTGACACAGTACACGATAATGACAAAGTGAAAACTTGTTTTTAGAACTGTTTGCAAATTTATTGAAAATTAAATACAGAAATGGCTAATTTACATGTTCATATGTATTCACACCCCTGAGTCAATACACCTTTGGCAGCGGTTACAGCTGTGAGTCTTTCTGGGGAAGTCTCTAAGAGCTTTGCACACCTGGATTGTACAATCATTTCCCATTAATATTTTTTTAATTCTTCAAGCTCTGTCAAATTGGTTGTTGATCATTGCTAGAAAGCCATTTTCAAGTCTTGCTATAGATTTTCAAGCCGATTTAAGTAAAAAATGTGACCAAGCCCCACAGGAATATTCAATGACGTCTTGGTAAGCAACTCCAGTGTATATTTGGCCTTGTTTTAGGTTATTGTCCTGCTGAAAAGGGAATTATTTTGGAAAGCAGACTGAACCAGGTTTTCCTCTAGGATTTTGCCTGTTTTTAGCTCTATTACGTTTCTGTTTATCTGAAAAAAAACTTGTTAGTCCTTTCCGGGGATAATCATACCCATAACATGATGCAGCCACCACTATGCTTAAATATGAAGAGTGGTACTCTGATGTGTTGTGTTGGATTTGCCCAAAACATAATTATATTCAGGACATAAAAAGGTTAATTCCTTTGCCACATTTTTTGGCAGTTTTACTTTCGTGCCTTGTCGCAAACAGGATGCATGTTTTGGAATATTTGTTATACTGTACAGGCTTCCTTCTTTTCACTCTGACATTTAGGTTAGTATTATGGAGTAACAATGTTGTTGATCCATCCTCAGTTTTTTTCCTATCACAGCCATTAAACTCTAACTGTTTTAAAGTCACTATTGGCCTCATGGTGAAATCCCTGAGCGGTTTCCTTCCTGAGTTAGAGAGGGCGCCTGTATCTTTGTAGTGACTGGGATACACCATCCAGGGTGTAATTAGTAACTTCACCATGCTCAAAGGGATATTCAATGTCTGCTTTTTTCCCTTCAATAGGTGCCCTTCTTTGCGAAGCATTGGAAAACCACCCTGGTCTTTGTATTTGAATTTGTGTGTGAAATTCACTGCTCAACTGAGGGACCTTACAATTATCTGTATGTGGCATACAGAGATGTGGTAGTTATTCAAAAATCATGACGCTCTTGCTGCTGATGATTCCTTGATCCACCTCTACGCAGACGATACCATTCTGTATACATCTGGCCCTTCTTTGGACACTGTTAACTAACCTCCAAACAAGCTTCAATGCCATACAACACTCCTTCCGTGGACTCTGTTCTTAAATGCTAGTAAAACTAAATGCATGCTCTTCAACAGATCGCTGCCTGCACCCGCCTGCCCGACTAGCATCACTACTCTGAATGGTTCTGACTTAGAATATGTGGACAGCTACAAATATCTAGGTGACTGGCTAGGCTGTAAACTCTCCTTCCAGACTCATATTAAACATCTCCAATCCAAAATTAAATCTAGAATCGGCTTCCTATTTCGCACAAAGCCTCCTTCACTCACGCTGCCAAACATACCCTCGTAAAACTGACTATCCTACCGATCCTCGACTTCGGCGATGTCATTTACAAAATCACCATGCCATCCGTTTTGTCACCAAAGCCCCATATACCACCCACCACTGCGACCTGTATGCTCTCGTTGGCTGGCCCTCGCTACATATTCGTCGCCAGACCCACTTGGCTCCAGGTCATCTATAAGTCTTTGCTAGGTGAAGCCTTGCCTTATCTTAGCTCACTAGTCACCATAACAACACCCACCTGTAGCACTCACTCCAGAAGGTATATCTCACTGGTCATCCCCAAAGCCAACACCCACTTTGGCTGCCTTTCCTTCCAGTTCTCTGCTGCCAATGACTGGAACGTATTGCAAAAATCGCGGAAGTTGGAGACATATCTCCCTCACTAACTTTAAGCATCAGCTGTCAGAGCAGCTTACCGATCGCTGCACCTGTACACAGCCCATCTGTAAATAGCCCACCAAACCACCTCATCCCCATATTGTTTTATTTACTTTTTTGCTCGTTTACACACCAGTATTTCTACTTGCACATCATCTGCACATCTATTACTTCAGTGTTAATTTGCTAAATTGTAATTACTTTGCTACTATTGCCTATTTATTGCCTTACCTCCTTATTCCATTTGCACACACAGTATATTGATTTTTCTATTGTGTTATCGACTCTACTTTTGTTTATCCTATGTGTAACTCTGTGTTGTTTTTTGTCGCACTGCTTTGCTTTATCTTGGCCAGGTCGCAGTTGTAAATGAGACCTTGTTCTCCACTAGCCTACCTGGTTAAATAAAAATGTTAAATACTATTTTTGCACACAGAGTGAGTCCATGAAATGTATTACATGACTTAGTAAGCAAATGTTTATTGAACTTATTTAGGCCATAACTTGCCATAAAAAAGGGGTTGAATACTTATTAACTCAAAACATTTCAGCTTTTCATTTTTGTATATTTAAAAAATTCTAATTATAGATTCTATTTTGACATTATGGGGTATTGTGTGTAGGCCAGGGCCAAAAAACACAAGGGGTGTGAATACATTCTGAAGGCACTGTATCTATGTCTCTACTGTATGTCTTTTTTGATACAGTATCTACTTAATGGTCAGCTGTCATTGACAGTGATCTGTTGGATAATCAATGGCGTGGCTGTGGCTGAGCCTTTGGATTGTAAGATATGAGACTTAATGACAGCTGTGGCCGCTTCTGTGACGGGGCTACTACTACTTACCATCCATCAACAGCTGTGTAGATAATGAGATGTATGACTGTTTCCTGTTCGCCCCTCTGTCACATGTCCTTGATTTTGATATCAATGCTTCCATTTTGGAACATGGTCCAACCTACCATTGGGCCATCTAACCCTGACCCTAAATCAAAATCATATAACTCATGCACCTTGTTCATCATCCGCTTGGACAATATTGCCACTTTTGTAAATTCAGGCATGGACATTGAGTGTCGGTCAACTCCTGCCCTCTCTTCCCTTCCTTCCTTCCTTCCCTCCCTCTACCCCACTACCCTCTCTCCCCTCCAACTCTTCACCCTCTCCATGCAGGGTGTAAGTACGCCTATGTCATGGCACTACTTTCACAAGGGTGATCTGAGTGTACTACAGTATTTCCCTCTCTTCCACCCTCCCTTCCTCTCTCCCTCTCCCCTATCCCCAGATGAGGGTGTGTGTCTACTATACTGTTTGTGTGTGTGTTCGTTTGTGTCTAGACCTAGACCTAACCCTGCCTTACGTCTTGGCACCACGTTGAGGTGGACGATCTTGGTGACGTCAGTGTGGAACCCGTAGGAGGTGAAGGTGAGGGTGCGGTTGAAGATGCAGCGGTAGGTGCCCGTGTCGTTCCACGTCACGTTCAGGATGTAGATGGAGCCGTCCTGCAGGTCCTTGGTCTTCTTGCTGCCGTTCCAGTCCAGACGCTCATAGAAGCGCTCGTCCGGGATGTCGCTCATTAGATCCTCGTAGCTGTAGATCTATCGGAAAACACAATGGGCTTGCAGTGAGCTTGCAATCCAAACTAATATGCTGTTTCCCCGTTAAATGGACCAAAACAGTTTGGATTGGCCTTGTGGTTAGAGCGTATGCCCTGAGATTGGAAGGTAGGCCGTTTGAACCTTGGTCATGTCATACCAAAGACTGTTAAAGCATTAAGGAGATGTATTTATAGAAAGGCCTTGCAATAGACTAGCATCCTGTCCAGGGGTGTACATCGAGGATCCTGCTATTCTGGCTTGGACAAGATTACAGTGCCTTGCGAAAGTATTCGGCCCCCTTGAACTTTGCGACCTTTTGCCACATTTCAGGCTTCAAACATAAAGATATAAAACTGTATTTTTTTGTGAAGAATCAACAACAAGTGGGACACAATCATGAAGTGGAACGACATTTATTGGATATTTCAAACTTTTTTAACAAATCAAAAACTGAAAAATTGGGCGTGCAAAATTATTCAGCCCCCTTAAGTTAATACTTTGTAGCGCCACCTTTTGCTGCGATTACAGCTGTAAGTCGCTTGGGGTATGTCTCTATCAGTTTTGCACATCAAGAGACCCATTCCTCCTTGCAAAACAGCTCAAGCTCAGTGAGGTTGGATGGAGAGCATTTGTGAACAGCAGTTTTCAGTTCTTTCCACAGATTCTCGATTGGATTCAGGTCTGGACTTTGACTTGGCCATTCTAACACCTGGATATGTTTATTTTTGAACCATTCCATTGTAGATTTTGCTTTATGTTTTGGATCATTGTCTTGTTGGAAGATAAATCTCCGTCCCAGTCTCAGGTCTTTTGCAGACTCCATCAGGTTTTCTTCCAGAATGGTCCTGTATTTGGCTCCATCCATCTTCCCATCAATTTTAACCATCTTCCCTGTCCCTGCTGAAGAAAAGCAGGCCCAAACCATGATGCTGCCACCACCATGTTTGACAGTGGGGATGGTGTGTTCAGGGTGATGAGCTGTGTTGCTTTTACGCCAAACATAACGTTTTGCATTGTTGCCAAGAAGTTCAATTTTGGTTTCATCTGACCAGAGCACCTTCTTCCACATGTTTGGTGTGTCTCCCAGGTGGCTTGTGGCAAACTTTAAACGACACTTTTTATGGATATCTTTAAGAAATGGCTTTCTTCTTGCCAGTCTTCCATAAAGGCCAGATTTGTGCAATATACGACTGATTGTTGTCCTATGGACAGAGTCTCCCACCTCAGCTGTAGATCTCTGCAGTTCATCCAGAGTGATCATGGGCCTCTTGTCTGCATCTCTGATCAGTCTTCTCCTTGTATGAGCTGAAAGTTTAGAGGGACGGCCAGGTCTTGGTAGATTTGCAGTGGTCTGATACTCCTTCCATTTCAATATTATCGCTTGCACAGTGCTCCTTGGGATGTTTAAAGCTTGGGAAATCTTTTTGTATCCAAATCCGGCTTTAAACTTCTTCACAACAGTATCTCGGACCTGCCTGGTGTGTTCCTTGTTCTTCATGATGCTCTCTGCGCTTTTGATGGACCTCTGAGACTATCACAGTGCAGGAGCATTTATACGGAGACTTGATTACACACAGGTGGATTGTATTTATCATCATTAGTCATTTAGGTCAACATTGGATCATTCAGAGATCCTCACTGAACTTCTGGAGAGAGTTTGCTGCACTGAAAGTAAAGGGGCTGAATAATTTTGCACGCCCAATTTTTCAGTTTTTGATTTGTTAAAAAAGTTTGAAATATCCAATAAATGTCGTTCCACTTCATGATTGTGTCCCACTTGTTGTTGATTCTTCACAAAAAAATACAGTTTTATATCTTTATGTTTGAAGCCTGAAATGTGGCAAAAGGTCGCCAAGTTCAAGGGTGCCGAATACTTTCGCAAGGCACTGTATTTAGTTTCGTTTCTAGGTTATATGAGACAGGGTTTGGTGAGCTAACACACTCATGCTGGGCAGATCATATTAGGATTTTTACATTACTGGATGAAATCTGTGCAGCAATTTAATCAAAGCACCAATGTTCTGCATCAACAAGGGCTCGTATCTCTGGACTAACAAGGGCTCATATCTCTGGACTAAGTGCTCAATCAGGTACTTTGGTTCTGTTATGATTTTATTATGGAGTGATTTCAAAAAAAGATTAAGTAATGTCTAAAGCAGTTTGGTTAGTGCAGTATAAGCAGTGTGGGAAAAAAGCACCCAATTGTCACACTTGAGTAAAAGTAAAGATACCTTAAGAGAAAATAACTCAAGTAAATGTGAAAGTCACCCAGTATAATCCTACTTGAGTAAAAGTCAAAGTATTTGCTTTTAAATATACTTAAGTATCAAAAGTAAATGTAATTGCTAAAACATACTTAAGTATTAAAACATTTCAAATTCCTTATATAAAACAAACAAGACTCCACCATTTTCTTATTTTATTAAAGTGTACGGCTAGCCAGGGGCACACTCCAACCCTCATACATAATTTACAAACAAAGCATGTGTTTAGTGAGTCTGCCAGATCAGAGGCAGAGATGTTCTCCTGATGAGTGTGTGAATTAGACCATTTTCCTGTCCTGTTAAGCATTCAAAATGTAACGAGTACTTTTAGGTGTCAGGGAAAACGTATGGAGTAAAAAAAAACATCCAAGTATTTTTACTTAAGTAATTTACATCAACGAGTATAAATATCATGTGCAGTGTTTTTCCTGGTCCAGCATGCATGTCTATAACAGGGATTCTTATTTTTACAGTAAAACAATATAATAATAATAATATGTCATTTAGTGTATACATTTTAATCCAAAGAGATTTGTATTAGACAATGCATACATTTTAGAATATGTGACCCCAGAAGGAATCGAACAACAACCCTGAGGTTACTAGTGCCACACTCTTACCAAATGAGCCACACAAGACCACCTACAGTGACAGGTGAAGTGACTGGTCTACAGGCCTAAAGGTCTTCTGACTGCCCCTTGACCCCTATGAAACAACAGGCTGAATAGCATGGTCAGAGGTCTAACCCCTGTCACTCTGCTCTTGACCTCCACCCCTGACCTCTCCTTGGGGTTCGGTTTCACGAGATCAATCTGAGCTTTCTTTTGTTTGAAGTTACTGGATGGAATACGAGGCCCCTACTAGCGGCTATTGATGCATAATAGTTTAGGGCCTTTATTGTTTTTGAGTATATGCTTTCAGCATTATGCTCAGCATGTTGTAGTAACTGAGGGCTGAATCCTAACTTGTATGGATATGTACACACAATAACTCATGTAAATCATGCATTGCTATCAATAAGAGATTGTTTTAGTTATGCACACTGGTCTAAAATGGATTCACCACTTATCATCCAAACTTTTGTTTCACAGTTTCCAAATATTGTAGTGTCAAACCAGGCAACTGGCTGCGGCCACTCCCAGCAGGAGCCCTTGTTGAGGCCGTCTTAGTCACGGCCTGCCTGCATCACTTCTTGATGCATTAGCTGTTTAGAAACAAACAGAGCTAATGGGATCTCTCTCCTCATGTATGCTGTTATGTGCTGGAGGGATTTAATGGCTACCCTGTATTGATGTTGGAACAGACTCCTTCCTTGTAGGGAAAGTTGTGTATGTTTACATCTGACACTGAGGATGACACTGTGATGCTCTTTCTCATGATAAATGATAGCTCCCATTTCACTGGAGAAGAGACTACTTGTTTTGCTGAAATAGAAATGGCATTTTAAATGTAACCATGCTTGTTTTGATTGATGTGTTTTGTCTTTTTAGTGAATGAGTTAAAATGATCTATCTTGATGTGTCTCCATTGTACAGCAAGTGTGATGACTTGGTAGTCATTGTGTTCAGTTGTGCTCTAACATTCATGAATTGCGTATGAAACCTTGTTTCCAAATTGAAACTAAAAGGCCTGCCTTTGTTGCTGATACAACAGACAAGCCAACCTGCTTAGCTACCTCATTGACTCTCCGTGGGGTCAATCCCCACAGAATGAATGGGGATACTTTTTAAACTCTGCTGGGAGGGATCACTTATTGTGCACTTGCACACTCCCTGTCATGGATTTAAACCCCCTCTAGCCAATGTTAACACCAATCCAATCCTTTAAATCCATGTCGGTGAGTGCGCGAGTGCACACTTTAATAATTGATTTGTTATGTTCTTTATAGCGGTTTTCATCATCTCAAAGCTGTGTCAAAAGCAAAAAACAAACAAGCAACACATCACGAGTAGCCTAGCCATAGTTAGCTAGGTCAACCAATAGTGTTTTTTAGTTTAGGAGAGATGTGGAGAATTGAAGGTGTGTCTCAACAATAAGTATTTTCCCCTGAAGTGTGCACTCATTCACTACTTCCCACAAATGTAAAAGCACTGCAGTCGGGCTAGTGGGAGTACCATACTTATTCTACCAGTCATTTCCTTTTAAATCAATGATGGGAAGTGAACAGGCTCACATTCTGCGAAGAGGAGAGATAATTGGGATATATCCCACTACTGTCCCTATGGATCCGTGTCTACTCACTTTTGTGAACTCGCTCTCCCCTTTGGGCATGAAGGACCATTCAACAGTGGCCTCGGCGGGCACCTCGCCCCTCATCTTACAGGAGATGCAGCCCAGCTTAAAGCCTTCGCTGACCACTGCGTCAGTGTCAGAGTCCACCTCCACACAGGCTCCATGGCATAGAGACGCTGAGGAGAGAGAAAGTACAACAAACAGACAGTTAGCCATGGATATTTGGTGCTAGCCATGGATATTTGGCTTTACAGCCCACTGGGTGAATCAACATTGTTTCCAATGTGGCATAGACGTTGAATTGACGTCCATGCCCAGTGGGAGTGCACTCCTCTTTTACAGTGGTCACATCCGTGCAGCACGATAATTTGATCACTATAAACGGTTGGTCACTATAACCACGTTCACTTAAAATGGAGTGCAGTGTACGAGTAAATCTGAAGTAAGCCTGAGAGCCATCATGGGTGATGATCCTTGTTCATTGATCCATGGCTTGAGAACAGGCCGACACAAGACCAACGCTCTAGTGATATTATCTTAATACGTTGCAGGCAAACTGTCTCCTAATGCTTGTCAATTGAATTGGCAGATAATATGATAATGATATGGCAATGATATAATTAAGAGTTTTTGTTCTGCGTGCTTGCTCCTATCGCTCATAGCATGCTTGTCTTTTTTTCAATATCAGGGCATAAATTCTTGCATTTTTTATTTATTTCCACTCATAATTTCGATATACGTTTTGTTGTCGTTTTGGTCATTTGTGTTTTGTTTTTTTCAGATTCATATAGTCTATTGACGAATTAGCCAAACAAGCTACAATGGCTAAGGGTGACCTGGATGTAGAAATTGAGGGGAAATAAACAGATTGCAGTGAGCGATGCTAGTCTCCTTGCAGCCTGTCTGCGAGGTATATATAAGTAAGCTACTTGCATATATAGACGCATAAGTCTATATATGCCATCATGTCACATACTGTACATCGGCCGAGAGCAACACACCTGTAACTGCAAGTGTTTCTTTCTCAAACTGCACCCTGCAGTTTCCACAAAGGCATCTGCACCTGCATCGCTCTCAACCAATGATCTCGGGCTATTTTCAGCTTTGACCTCTGGCGATGTGTTTTGTTCAACCGTAATGAGATGAGGGGACAGGATACACATTGCACAGGCTGTCAGATGAAAAGTGACTTGAAAAATAAACCAATGCATAGTTTGGTTGAATTTCATAGTCACCATTCATAATATACTACAGTACCTGATATGCAACAACGTGAGAACTCTCTGAAATAAATATTGCAACACTGAATGCTGATACAGATGAAGACAGAGAGAGAGACAATGCTGCAGAATACTGCAGAGAAAGAGGAAGAAACAGGGAGGGCATGAGGGAAGGAAGGAAAGGGAGGAAAAGAAGGTGGGAGGAAAGAGAGAGAGAGAGAGTTAACAGCCATTTCTAGGAGAGGCAGAGGAGGGCACAGGTGTAATTCCTGCTGATTCACTGCAGAGAGAGGTGGAGGAGGAGAGAAAGTTAACATCACAACAGTTTAATCACATCAGCTACTTCTACACGGGGAGAGGGGGAGTCGGGAGACAGCCCATGCAGACAAACATGTAGAAAGGGGACTGGGATGGCAAGTTTTGACTGCTCAGAAAGGAAAGGACCTGGAAGAAACACAGACATGAGGACCCATAACACTTCACACGACCAACATTTCACACGACCACCATATCATCCATCAAATTAGAGAGTTGGAAGGGGGTTGGGGGAGGTCACAAGACTGGACATAATGCTGACACACAAACAGTGGCAGGCCGTTGTTTGAAGAGGAGTGAAGAGAGGAGAGAGGCACAGTGGGGAGGAGTGGATGCTGCTGCCGGCTGTTCATAGCAGAGACAGCGAGAGGAGAGGAGAGAGGCACAGTGGGGAGGAGTGGATGCTGCTGCCGGCTGTTCATAGCAGAGACAGCGAGAGGAGAGGAGAGAGGCACAGTGGGGAGGAGTGGATGCTGCTGCCGGCTGTTCATAGCAGAGACAGCGAGAGGAACAGAACATGCAGAGTGGATAGACGCATCCAAACAAAGTGCAGACTCAGTGACCTACAGTTGAAGTCTGAAGTTTACATACACCTTAGCCAAATACATTTAAACTCAGTTTTTCACAATTCCTGACATTTAATCCTAGTAAAAATTCCCTGTTTTAGGTCAGTTAGGATCACCACTTTATTTTAAGAATGTGAAATGTCAGAATAATAGTGGAGAGAATGATTTATTTCAGCTTTTATTTCTTTCATCACATTCCCAGTGGGTTAGAAGTTTACATACACTCAATTAGTATTTGGTAGCATTGCCTTTAAATGGTTTAACTTGGGTCAAACATTTCGGGTAGCCTTCCACAACCTTCCCACAATAAGTTGGGTGAATTTTGGCCCATTCCTCCCGACAGAGCTGGAATAGCTGAGTCAGGTTTGTAGGCCTCCTTGCTCGCACATGCTTTTTCAGTTCTATAGGCTTGAGGTCAGGGCTTTGAGATGGCCACTCCAATACCTTGACTTTGTTGTCCTTAAGCCACTTTGTCACAACTTTGGAAGTATGCTTGGGGACATTGTCCATTTGGAAGACTCATTAGCGACAAAGCTTTCACTTCCTGACTGATGTCTTGAGATGTTGCTTCAATATATCCACATAATTTTCCTCCCTCATGATGCCATCTATTTTGTGAAGTGCACCAGTCCCTCCTGCAGCAAAGCACCCCCACAACATGATGCTGCCACCCCCGTGCTTCACGGTTGGGATGGTGTTCTTCAGCTTGCAAGCCTCCCCTTTTTTCCACCAAACAAAATGATGGTCATTATGGCCAAACAGTTCTATTTTTGTTTCATCAGACCAGAGGACATTTCTCCAAAAAGTACGATCTTTGTCCCCATGTGCAGTTGCAAACCGTAATCTGGCTTTTTAATGGTGGTTTTGGAGCAGTGGCTTCTTCCTTGCTGAGTGGCCTTTCGGGTTATGTCAATATAGGACTTGTTTTACTGTGGATATAGATACTTTTGTACCGGTTTCCTCCAGCATCTTCACAAGGTCCTTTGTTATTGTTCTTGGATTGATTTGCACTTTTCACGCCAAAGTACGTTCATCTCTAGGAGACAGAACGCGTCTCCTTCCTGAGTGGTATGACAGCTGCATGGTCCCATGGTGTTTATACTTGCGTACTATTGTTTGTACAGATGAACGTGGTACCTTCAGGCATTTGGAAATTGCTCCCAAGGATGAACCAGACTTGTCGAGGTCTAACTTTTTTTTCTGAGGCCTTGGCTGATTTAATTTGTTTTTCCCAAGATGTCAAGCAAAGAGGCAGTGAGTTTGAAGGTAGGCCTTGAAATACATCCACAGGTACACCTCCAATTGACTCAAATTATGTCTATTAGCCTATCAGAAGCTTCTAAAGCCATGACATCATTTTCTGGAATTGAACATGCTGTTTAAAGGCACAGTCAATTTAGTGTATGTAAACTTCTGACTCACGGGAATTGTGAGTTATAAGTGAAATAATCTGTCTGTAACAATTGTTGGAAAAATGATTTGTGTCATGCACAAAGTAGATGTCCTAACCGACTTGCCCAAAATATAGTTTGTTAACAAGAAATTTGTGGTTGAAAAACAAGTTTTAATGACTTCAACCTAAGTGTATGTCAACTTCCGACTTCAACTGTATCATCAACCTTCTGCAAACTAATTTCCGGTAATGTGACAGACACAGAGCACAATATCCAAATCCGTTGCGTAATCTGTTGACGGTTGGGCAGAGATTTGCCTTATGCAACTAATATTCCAGAAACTGCAGATTAGATTAGGAGGAGCCCATGCGGGGATTAGCCGTTGATATCAATTTACTGAATGCCCTCAGTGTGAATGCAACAATACAAACTGGTGAGTTATAGTTCAGTCCCTGAAAAGGCTGTCTATCTGTCAGTCCCCACAGACTGATGTTGGTAAGTCAACTGTTAGGAACGGAAGGGATTGCAAGAGGATGGATGGAGGTCATTCTCTGAGCCAGAGAGGAGATAGAAGGAAAAAGCAGAGAGAACATACAAAAGAGAGTGATCTACAGTAGAGTGAAGGAGGGACAGAGCGAAATAGAGAGAATGAAAGAGGGATCTATAGAGCGAAGGAAAGAGGGAGAGAGACCGAAGGGAAGCAGATCACATCAGTTTCCATGACAAGGTTATCACCCATTCACAGTGGAGATGTATACACACCCTCGGCCTGGGGAAATAGCACACATCCATGACATGTCCCTGGACACTAACCAAGAAAGGAACGTTCCATAGGAACAAATATGTGTAATGTACTGTTTGTTGCATTCATTTTCTCAGAGAAATTGACACATCTAGACCAGCGTCGCTGGCAGCTAGTGAAGTGACTGCATTTGAGGATGCCTGAAGAATTCTTGGACCTGTGCTGAAAATGGCCTCTTGACACTCCCCTAGGCTTTTTCTATATTTGAATTAGAATCTCCAGGGAAGGAGTTGTCCATAGTTCTGTACATTGAAGTGTGGTCTGGGGACTTCTATCAGTTCAGGCAAAGAGAGCATGTCACATGCCCTAAAAGACACATCTATAGAAACACCGTCCTGCCTTTAAATGCTCAAAAGGCAGCATCTTGTCGATTGGGAAACAGCCTGCAGTGTTTGTTGTCTAATATCTATCTAGTAGGGCCATTTATCCAACTTTGAAACAGACTAAAGTATATTGATGAACTAAATGCTCTCCCGTAAATCACTACCTCCCTGCTTAATGGATACCAAACCCACTAGTGATAATTTATCCTTGTCTGCCTTTGCTCAACTCCATATCTCTCTCATGCTGCCTATCTCACTCTGTCTCGGTCTCTGACACACACACACACTCAGACGTGTGTGTGTTGTCGTGAGACACCCATCAGGAAATGACTTTGGAGCACTATCCTCTCCTCTCCCTGTCTCCAGGCCCAATACTCTGTGTGTGTGTGTGTGTGTGTGTGTGTGTGTGGAGGTTTTTGTGTGTGTGAACTGCTTCAACCTGAGGCTGAACTGCTTTGACTCATGGGCAGACCCAGAGAGAGAGAGGGAAAGAGGGAGGGAGAGAAGCCGCCATGTCCCCTCTTACAGAGGACCCCGCATCAGTGGTGCCTGCCTGTCTAGACTGACTAGGAACAGAGTGCCAAGAATAGAGGCTCTATGACCAACAGTCAGTTTATCTACCGCGTGTGTGTGTGTGTGTGTGTGTGTGTGTGTGTGTGTGTGTGTGTGTGTGTGTGTGTGTGTGCGTGCTCAATTAGAACATTTAGTCATGGTCCAGATTAGCGGATTAGATTAAACGGATAGATTACACCTTCCATCAAATTTACAGATTTGAATCATTTATTTTATTTTGAGGCTATTCTGAACACCTAGGAGAAGCTTGAACCAGATCACAACTGCAAGTATATGAATGATCTTATCAGTGAAATGGCTGCTGCATTTCCATGTTCAGTCTTCCTATCCCAGATGTTAGCACACACAATTTCAGTCCATCAATCAGGATAGCCTTTGGGAGGGCTATTTGAAATGGGCAAGTGAAGAAATGACGTTGATCTTAATTGAAGCTATGAACTATTGAATTGATCTCATCCAGAGTGCTCGAGATGTTTGGAGAGGCTTGCCACTTCCAGTATTCCACTAACATTAACCTCGTCCTCTAGCAATTCCTGCTTGTCCATTTGACAGGATATGGGTCTATGGGCCTGTGCTGGTCTCTCTAACAGCGAGGATTCCTCAAGGCTGCCAGTCTTTAGAGTTGATATGTGTTTATGTTTTACACTTGTCAACAGCAAGGACAAACGAGGCAAGGTAGTATACAGTTTAGTCATATTGGGGAAAAATGAGATCGGCCCATTTTGGTCTTCTTGTCTCACTCCCATGTACTTGTCTCAATCATCTGCTTGTCCAACTCTCATCTACCTGTCCAACTCTCATCTGCCTGTCCAACTCTCATCTACCTGTCTCACTCTCATATATTTGAAGACCAGACTTATTTGAGGATTCTGTCTGTCTGTCCTTATCATCACCCATTGTCTGTCTCCCTGTCTGTCCTCTCTCATCTTCTCTACCCTGAATGGGTACAGATGTGCACAGCACGCCAGACCCTGTCTCTCTTTGGGCTGCCCTCAGTTGGCCGGTCCAGCAGACAGACAGGATGCTTTATTTACCTGTTACACAAGTGCTGTTGCATAACACTCATACCTCCACCCCAACCTATCTCTTCCTCCTCCTCCTTCTCTCTCTCTCTCTCTTCCTTCTCTACCCCCCTCCCTTTTTCTCCAAAACTATTTTTTTCAACCTGGTCTCATTGTCCTCCATCACTCTGCAGCTCTCTTTGTGCAGCAACTCTCCATTCTCTCCACCCCCCCCCATTCTTTTGCTGCACTGACATCATTTTAAGAGAGTTGGCTGTAGTGCTGCCAGCGAGGGTAAACTGTGTGTCCTGAGGGTACTGCTAACGGGGGCAGGTTTAGATGGGGACATGGTGGGGCATACTGTGTGTCCTACATTTGGGACAACAAGTGGTGGCAGCGGTTGTTTCGTTAACAGGGGCTGGGTGAGAGGGGGACAGAGTTTGGCTGGGGGAGATAAGCTCCCCCTAAATCTCCCATTTAAGGAAATGCTTCCTATTTTGTATTCAGAGCCTCAGCATAAACAAAGCATGCGACACGGAAGCAACACCACACAGCACGTACTTAAATACATAAATACACACATACAGTATACATTGTACTCTCATAGATCAGACCATGCATCAGAAAACCTTCTGTCTGATTTGTGCTTTCACCACCACTCTGTAATAGTTAGGGCCACGTGTGCGTAATTACCTGACGCCTCTGAAATCTTCCGCTGTTCTGTTCACTACACACTTCAGTCTGACTGCAATCATTGAAGTCATTTGTGGTGACGTCAAAATGAGGGGTGGTGTACAAAAGTCATCAGCGATTGGATCATCTCTAACCAATCCGAGTAACAAAGCCGATGACGAATTCTCCAAATGCTGCTTTACCCACATCAGAATGGTAAGAATTCATTAGCGTTCTAGAAATCGTCTGGGAGGTACTCAGATCCAGACTAATTGCGGAGAAGAAACTAACGTCCGTGGTCGTGGTGTAGCATTTGGCCGGAGCAAGGAGTTTGGGTAGACAGGCAATGTGTGTACATCCATTCAACTAAAAACATGCAGTTTTTTCACACAGAGTTGGGATCATGATCTAGATTCCGCATGGTGACAATTTTGTTCTTCAGGAAATGGTCGGGGGATGGGACCGTTATTACAAATAATTTGAAGACAGCAAATTAACTACAAGAAGCCCAAACAGATACACTACATGACCAAAAGTATGTGGAAACCTGCTCGTCGAACATCTCATTCCAAAACCATCAGCATTAATATGGAGTTGGTCCGCCCTTAGCTGCTGTAACCCCACTCTTCTGGGAAGGCTTTCCACTAGACGTTGGAACATTGCTGCAGGGACTTGCTTCCATTCAGCCACAAGAGCATTAGTGAGGTTGAGCGCTGATGTTGGGCAATTAGACCTGGCTCGCAGTCTACATTCCAATTCATCCCAAATGTGTGCAATGGAGTTGAGGTTAGGGCTCTGTGCAGGTCGGTCAAGTTCTTCCACACCGATCTCGACAAACCATTTCTGTATGGATCTCGCTTCGTACACGGGGGAATTGTCATGCTGAAACAGGAAAGGGCACTCCCCAAACTCGGATTGCCAGATGGTGAAGCTTGATTCACTCCAGAGAACGCGTTTCCACTGCTCCAGAGTCCAGTGGCGACGAACTTTACACCACTCCAGTCGACGCTTCGCATTGCGCATGGTGATCTTAGGCTTGTGTGCAGCTGCTCGGCCATGGAAACCCATTTCATGAAGATCCTGATGAACTGTTCTTGTGCTGACGTTGCTTCCAGAGGCAGTTTGGAACTGTGTAGTTGCAACCGAGGATAGACATGATGCTGCCACCCCCGTGCTTCCCCTTTTTCCTCCAAACATAATGATGATCATTATGGCCAAACAGTTCTATTTTTGTTTCATCAGACCAGAGGACATTTCTCCAAAAGGTACGATCTTTGTCCCCATGTGCAGTTGCAAACCGTAGTCTGGCTTTTTTATGGCTGTTTTGGAGCAGTGGCTTCTTCCTTGCTGAGCGGCCTTTCAGGTTATGTCAATATAGGACTCGTTTTACTGTGGATGTAGATACTTTTGTACCGGTTTCCTCCAGCATCTTCACAAGGTCCTTTGCTGTTGTTCTGGGATTGATTTGCACTTTTTGCACCAAAGTACATTCATCTCTAGGAGACGGAACGTGTCTCCTTCCTGAGCGGTATGATGGCTGCGTGGTCCAATGATGTTAATAATTGCATACTATTGTTTGTACAGATGAACGTGGTACCTTCAGGCGTTTGGAAATTTCTCCCAAGGATGAACCAGACTTGTGGAGGTCTACAATTTTATTTTTGAGGTCTTGGCTGAATTCTTTTGATTTTCGCATGATGTCAAGCAAAGAGGCACTGAGTTTGAAGGTTGGCCTTGAAATACAGTGCCTTGCGAATGTATTCGGCCCCCTTGAACTTTGCGACCTTTTGCCACATTTCAGGCTTCAAACATAAAGATATAAAACTGTATTTTTTTGTGAAGAATCAACAACAAGTGGGACACAATCATGAAGTGGAACGACATTTATTGGATATTTCAAACTTTTTTAACAAATCAAAAACAGAAAAATTGGGCGTGCAATATTATTCAGCCCCTTTACTTTCAGTGCAGCAAACTTTCTCCAGAAGTTCAGTGAGGATCTCTGAATGATCCAATGTTGACCTAAATGACTAATGATGATAAATACAATCCACCTGTGTGTAATCAAGTCTCCGTATAAATGCACCTGCACTGTGATAGTCTCAGAGGTCCGTTAAAAGCGCAGAGAGCATCATGAAGAACAAGGAACACACCAGGCAGGTCCGAGATACTGTTGTGAATAAGTTTAAAGCCGGATTTGGATACAAAAAGATTTCCCAAGCTTTAAACATCCCAAGGAGCACTGTGCAAGCGATAATATTGAAATGGAAGGAGTATCATACCACTGCAAATCTACCAAGACCTGGCCGTCCCTCTAAACTTTCAGCTCATACAAGGAGAAGACTGATCAGAGATGCAGCCAAGAGGCCCATGATCACTCTGGATGAACTGCAGAGATCTACAGCTGAGGTGGGAGACTCTGTCCATAGGACAACAATCAGTCGTATATTGCACAAATCTGGCCTTTATGGAAGAGTGGCAAGAAGAAAGCCATTTCTTAAAGATATCCATACAAAGTGTTGGTTAAAGTTTGCCACAAGCCACCTGGGAGACACACCAAACATGTGGAAGAAGGTGCTCTGGTCAGATGAAACCAAAATTGAACTTTTTGGCAACAATGCAAAACGTTATGTTTGGCGTAAAAGCAATACAGCTCATCAACCTGAACACACCATCCCCACTGTCAAACATGGTGGTGGCAGCACCATGATTTGGGCCTGCTTTTCTTCAGCAGGGACAGGGAAGATGGTTAAAATTGATGGGAAGATGGATGGAGCCAAATACAGGACCATTCTGGAAGAAAATCTGATGGAGTCTGCAAAAGACCTGAGACTGGGACGGAGATTTGTCTTCCAACAAGACAATGATCCAAAACATAAAGCAAAATCTACAATGGAATGGTTCAAAAATAAACATATCCAGGTGTTAGAATGGCCAAGTCAAAGTCCAGACCTGAATCCAATCGAGAATCTGTGGAAAGAACTGAAAACTGCTGTTCACAAATGCTCTCCATCCAACCTCACTGAGCTCGAGCTGTTTTGCAAGGAGGAATGGGAAAAAATGTCAGTCTCTCGATGTGCAAAACTGATAGAGACATACCCCAAGCGACTTACAGCTGTAATCGCAGCAAAAGGTGGCGCTACAGGGTATTAACTTAAGGGGGCTGAATAATTTTGCACGCCCAATTTTTCAGTTTTTGATTTGTTAAAAAAGTTTGAAATATCCAATAAATGTCGTTCCACTACATGATTGTGTCCCACTTGTTGTTGATTCTTCACAAAAAAATACAGTTTTATATCTTTATGTTTGAAGCCTGAAATGTGGCAAAAGGTCGCAAAGTTCAAGGGGGCCGAATACTTTCGCAAGGCACTGTACATCCACAGGTACACCTCCAATTGACCCAAGTGATGTAAATTACCCTATCAGAAGCTTCTAAAGACATTACATAATTTTTCTGGAATTTTCCAAGCTGTTTAAAGGCACAGTCAACTTAGTGTATGTAAACTTCTGACCCACTGGAATTGTGATACAGTGAATTATAAGTGAAATAATCTGTCTGTAACAATTGTTGTAAAAATTACTTGTGTCAGTGGTTGTGGTTGTGGTTGAAAAACGAGTTTTAATGACTCCAACCTAAGTGTATGTAAACTTCCGACTGTCAGCAATGGGTGTGGCATAATTTGTTTATGAAATGAATTAAATAAATATGTAATTGTTGTGTCATTTGTTCTCTCAGGTTCCCTTTATTTAATATTAGGTTTTGGTCGAAGATCTGATAACATTCAGTATCAAAAATATGCAAACGGAGAGAAAATTTGAAAGGGGGCAAATTAATTTTTCACAGCACTGTACATGTAATATGGATTCAGAACGCATTTGTGCATACTGTAATAGATTTGTTGTATGCATACCATAGTGAAGCACACCTCACAGCACAGTCCATTCTGTTCTCCACGATGCTAGGGGGGTAGACACAGCGGGGTTGTGTGGCAGATTAAGCAACAGTGAGTACAGGTACTAATCTACACTGTTCTAGACTGGTCCATGCTGCCGCTAATGAGCCCTCCATTTTAACTCAAACGCATTGCCTCATCTCATCTCGTTATTCGCTCTGAAAACAAGAACAGCTATTTTAAGCTTTTAGTGAGCATTCCGGCAAAATGAGGGAAACGCACGCACACACACACACACACACACACACATATACAGAGAAGTACACACGGGTCTTGTTTATTGCAGTCAATGGGAAGGAACACTTGGTTAAACAGTGCACAGGACATTCAATATACTGTATCTCTATTATTTAACAATCAGTGTTACTATAACAGTCAGAGTCCCTGTAACTAAGGCTAAACCAACAAAGATTCACACACCCTTCTCCTCTCAAAAGCTGACCATGCACACAGCACGGCCACTCTGATCATACCACAGTACTGGACCTCTATGCTTATTGGCCCCTATAAGAACAGACAAAGAGTGAAGACTGGACTGTGGCCGTGACAACCACCCACTGCCCACTCACCTTGCAGAGCCCACAGCGCCAGCGGGACCAGCAGCAGCTGAACTGCAGACATCCTGGCTTTGGGAAGGGAGACGCTCTCACCGGTGCCAACCCACAAGCACTCTCTCACACACACACCCCACAGACAGGGAAAGACAAAGCAAGACTGTAGGTCTGCGTCTATTATCAGCTACTCCAAATAAATGTGATCCCACAGTAAGAACCTCTGGATCTTCAAAAGGTCTTCACTCTCTCACTCCGGTGAGGATGAGTCAAAGAAAACTCAACTGGAGCGTCCCAACCAGTCTGAGAGAGGAGAGGAGGACCTCTTCTGGTGAGGCGCAGTCAGAGTAACCTTTTTGTCCTCCTCTTCAGCTGCTGCTCGGCCTGGGGGCATCCCTCTGTGTGGGGAGGAGGGGGGGTGGCCAGGTGAGGAGGAGGTCAGCTCTAGGCTGAGTCCTTGTCAGTGCCCCGTTAGTGTCAGGAATATACAGCCTCCTCCTTACCTCACCGGCCTCCGTACTAAATCAGACTCGTGCCTGTGCAGCCTGTACAGAGTCCACAGTCTCCACACCCCCGTATTTAGTTACCAATGATGAAGAAATAATGCACTGCGCCTCAGGTTTCAGTAAACCTGGTTGTTCATTTAAAGCTTTTGTTCAACTATTTATAATCTGGACGCATTGATTGGTTGGCAATGTGACTGGGTGCACACAGAAAAAAGCAACATGTGGTAAATGGACTAGCAGCTGATATGATCAGTGATTCTTTGCGATGAGATTTTTCAGGAAAACATGTTGAGTTTAGGCTCAGAAAGTAGAAAACAACAGTGTGTCTGATGGAATTTGTGCATATCCTGGAAGACAGATCATTGTGTAATGAGTTTAGGTGATGTAATGCACTATTCAATGTAAAAAAAAGTGTTATATTTGCAAAAAAATAAGGACGCAGGTCCATCAACAAATCCTTCCACAACACTTATGATAATTGATGTTTTACATTTATATTTGAGTAATTTAGCAGATGCGCTTATCCAGAGTACTTGCAGTCTGCCTACTTACATTTTTGTTCTTGTTCATACCAATAAACCGGTGCATGTTTTCATTATTATTGTTTTGTTGTTGGTAACACTGGTCCCTACAGGTCAGGATAACAGGTCATTCCATAGACAACAATTAAGAGTGATTGTGGCCAAGAAGGCATGTAGAAATAACTTTACAGCAGGCCTATTGACCGATCTAACTTTGTACCATTTGTTATTTTAGCAGTGGTCGTATAGGTACCATACTAAGCTACATTCCGATATATTGTTGGATATGACTATACAAACCCACCGAATTAATAAATAAAAATGCCTAATTAAAAACCGAATTAAATTCGTGATTTTCTCTACATCTAGCCACTTCACATTTGAAAAAGATATGCTGCGTTTATGAGCAATATCTGTCCTTACGTATGGTCCCTCTTATTCCTTTGTGTCTTTCCCCATGTGTTCCTCTTTAGATTAAATTCTCCATTGCGTCTACTCCAAGGTTTTGTGTCGACTGTTGCCTTCCGGGCAATTCGGTGCGTTTGAGAGAAACCTTCCGCTGCGCGGGAAGCGTGGCACAGTTCAGCAAAAATACGCGAAGATTCTCATTCTAGGCACTTTCAAATAATATCCACAGTAGGCATACGAACCGGCTAGTTTTCAACATAATTTGATATTGAATAGGTGACCAGAGCGCCGAGGGGAAAAAAACGGATGAGCCTGCGAAATGACATGGTCTTCGGAAGGCTATCTAGGCTATATCACTCTTTGGGACAGGGAGCGCAAAGAGAGGTTGGGGAGGGAGGTGAATGGGAGGAGGGGAGGAGTAGTGTTTTGCAGCAGTGGAATGGAGAGGGATGATAGGAGAGGGATGATAGGAGAGGTATGTGGATGTGATGGCATTTATTATTTAATGTATTGTTTCCATCCCATGCAAAACCCACGTATGTTTCTTGAACATACTGTATAGGCCTATTATAAGTGTAAAATGGGCAAATCCGAGCCTATATATAGGCTTATGAAACGGCGCCGTAGCGTAACGCTGTGGCGGGTTTGGCAAGCACTATGCTTTTAATTTAAGGATCAGACCCTTTTGTTCAATTTTTGCATAAAATGACATACCCTAATCTAACTACCTGTAGCTCAGGACCTGAAGCAAGGATATGCATATAGAGTAACCATTGCAGTGAAAAAAATATCATGCTATTGTTTAAGGAGAGTGCACAACAAAACAAAACACTTTTATCAAGGCAACTGGTTTGATACATTCACCTCTGAAGGTAAATTATGTGCTTACATTCAGTAATCTGGCTCTGATTTGTCCTCCTAATGGTCCCAGAGATAAAATGTAGTACATTTTTGTTTGATAAAATCAATTTTATATTCAAATGTATGAACTGGGTTCTACAGTTTGAGCCCGTGCATGTATTTTTCCATTGTAGTATCTTTTACCAGATCTAATGTGTTATATTCTCCTATACTAATTTCACATTTCCACAAACTTCAAAGTGTTTCCTTTCAAATGGTAGCAAGAATATGCATTTACTTGCATCAGGTCCTGAGCTACAGGCAGTTATATTTGGGTATGTCATTTTATGCAAAAATTGAATAAAAGGGTCTGATCCTGAAGGGATTATAGCTTTCACCTGGATTCACCTGGTCAGTCTATGTCATGAAAAATGCATGGAAATGTTTTATACACTCAGTGAATATGTGTGTTGAATGTGATCGGGTAGGTGTGTCTTGTCTGTTTAATTAAGAAAATAACAAACTATTGATTTCATGTAGATGGCGCATGGCAGCACCTGTAACATAAGCCTAATTAAACTCAAAATATGCTATTCTCTTCTTTTGAAAATGCATTTTATTAGTCGATTAACGCTTCTTAGGACATGCCTAAACAAATTAATAATGGATTTATTCAAATAAACCCCCACCCACATCTGCACACCACTACTACCACTTGTCCCGGCATGTACAGAGAGGTGTAAAAGTTGTATGCAGGCAAGAATGTGGTAAAAGTGGGCCTGTTGGTAAGGGGGTCATTATACACTGCTCAAAAAAATAAAGGGAACACTAAAATAACACATCCTAGATCTAAATTAATGAAATATTCTTATTAAATACTTTTTTCTTTACATAGTTGAATGTGCTGACAACAAAATCACACAAAAATTATCAATGGAAATAAAATGTATCAACCCATGGAGGTCTGGATTTGGAGTCACACTCAAAATTAAAGTGGAAAACCACACTACAGGCTGATCCAACTTTGATGTAATGTCCTTAAACAAGTCAAAATGAGGCTCAGTAGTGTGTGTGGCCTCCACGTGCCTGTATGACCTCCCTACAACGCTTGGGCGTGCTCCTGATGAGGTGGCGGATGGTCTCCTGAGGGATCTCCTCCCAGACCTGGACTAAAGCATCTGCCAACTCCTGGACAGTCTGTGGTGCAACGTGGCATTGGTGGATGGAACGAGACATGATGTCCCAGATGTGGGAACGGGCGGGCCAGTCCATAGCATCAATGCCTTCCTCTTGCAGGAACTGCTGACACACTCCAGCCACATGAGGTCTAGCATTGTCTTGCATTAGAAGGAACCCAGGGCCAACCACACCAGCATATGGTCTCACAAGGGGTCTGAGGATCTCATCTCGGTACCTAATGGCAGTCAGGCTACCTCTGGCGAACACAGGGAGGGCTGTGCGGCCCCCCAAAGAAATGCCACCCCACACCATGACTGACCCACCTCCAAACCGGTCATGCTGGAGGATGTTGCAGGCAGCAGAACGTTCTCCACGGCGTCTCCAGACTGTCACGTCTGTCACATGTGCTCAGTGTGAACCTGCTTTCATCTGTGAAGAGCACAGGGCGCCTGTGGCGAATTTGCCAATCTTGGTGTTCTCTGGCAAATGCCAAACGTCCTGCAAGGTGTTGGGCTGTAAGCACAACCCCCACCTGTGGACGTCGGGCCCTCATACCCCCCTCATGGAGTCTGTTTCTGACCGTTTGAGCAGACACATGCACATTTGTGGCCTGCTGGAGGTCATTTTGCAGGACTCTGGCAGTGCTCCTCCTTCTCCTCCTTGCACAAAAGCGGAGGTAGCGGTCCTGCTGCTGGGTTGTTGCCCTCCTACGGCCTCCTCCACGTCTCCTGATGTACTGGCCTGTCTCCTGGTAGCGCCTCCATGCTCTGGACACTACGCTGACAGACACAGCAAACCTTCTTGCCACATCTCGCATTGATGTGCCATCCTAGAATGAGTTGCACTACCTGAGCCAGTTGTGTGGGTTGTAGACTCCGTCTCATGCTACCACTAGAGTGAAAGCACCGCCAGCATTCAAAAGTGACCAAAACATCAGCCAGGAAGCATAGGAACTGAGAAGTGGTCTGTGGTCCCACCTGCAGAACCACTCCTTTATTGGGGGTGTCTTTTTAATTGCCTATAATTTCCAATGGTGGTTGGAGGATAATGAGGAACAGTTGAAGAAAAAAGTAGTCTGAGATAGGAAAAAAGAAAGCCTATATAGAAAAAGAGAGGGCTGAGATATATAAAGAGAGGGCTGAGGTATAAAAAGAGAGGGCTGAGAGAAAAAGAGAGGGCTGAGATATAAAAAGAGAGGGCTGAGATATATAAAGAGAGGGCTGAGATATAAAAAGAGAGGGCTGAGATATAAAAAGAGAGGGCTGAGGTATATCAAGAGAGGGCTGAGGTATATCAAGAGAGGGCTGTTAGAAAGGGAAAGGGCTGAGATATAAAAATAGAGGGCTGAGAGAAAAAAGAGAGGGCTGAGATATATAAAGAGAGGGCTGAGGTATAAAAAGAGAGGGCTGAGAGAAAAAGAGAGGGCTGAGATATATAAAGAGAGGGCTGAGGTATATAAAGAGAGGGCTGAGAGAAAAGGAGAGGGCTGAGATATAAAAAGAGAGGGCTGAGATATATAAAGAGAGGGCTGAGATATAAAAAGAGAGGGCTGAGATATATAAAGAGAGGGCTGAGGTATATAAAGAGAGGGCTGAGAGATAAAAAGAGAGGGCTGAGATATAAAAAGAGAGGGCTGAGATAGTAAGAGAGCGCTGAGATAGACAAAGAGAGGGCTGAGATAATAAAAGAGGCGGCTGAGATAGACAAAGAGAATATTAAATGGGAGGCAACAGAGGGAAATGAGAAAGAACAAAGAAATGATGGAGAGAGATAATGACAAAATCGAGATTGAAACAATGAGGAAATAATTGGAAGCCATTGAAAGAGGGAAGACAACAATGGAAATGGAAAGGAAGGTTTTAAATGAGATACAGGACCTAGTGAGGAACAAGAAGGATGGGAAATGCCAAATATTTGGGTACGCCAAATAAAAATGTGATTCATATAATTATATTTTTCTTCACATTTTCAAACAGTACATTTATATTTTCCAACGGTGCTATATATGTGGGTGAGGTTTTTTCTCGCCTGAGCAGCCTCGTTTCACTGCCCCCCAAAAAATGTGACCATCTAGTGTTCAGCGAAATAACAACACAGGCTAGTCAAATAATTAACATCCAATCACATTAACCGTTACTCTCTCATAGGAAACCTTCACTCTTGAGAAGACATTTAGAAACGAAACATGACAATTAGAAAAATAAACCACGGGAGTTTTTTGAGTAAGAATAAAGATGACTTTCGAGGAGTAAGACATGTATAAAAGCAACAGATACCATTAATAAGAAGGGGCTAGAAGCGTCTTATATGGTGAGCTACCGAGTGGCTAGGACAGGCAAGCCCTATACTATTGTGGAGGACTTTCTTCCTACTGCTGTGGATATGGCTGGGACAATTCTGGGGGAAAAGGCCAAACAAACTATACAGACAATTCTTTCATCAAACAACACTGTTTCACGACGCATCAGTGACATGTCAGGAGATGTTTTGAAACAATTACTGCATACAAGCCAGTGAATTACATGCGTTACAGCAAACCACTGGAAACGAGAAAACATGAGAAACCATTTTTAAAGTACTGGACAGCTTTGTGACATCAAATGAACTTTGGTGGTCAAGATGTGTTGATATCTGTACTGATGGCGCAAAAGCCATGACAGGGAGACATAGTGGAGTGGTAAAGCGCGTGCAAGTAGCAGCATCCACCGAGAGTCTCTTGTTACCAAGGGAATGCCTGACAGCTTGAAATACATTTTGGACACTACAGTGAAAGTGGTTAACTTTGTTTAAGCAAGGCCCCTGAACTCTGGTGTATTTTCTGCATTATGCAATAATATGGGCAGCGACTAGGGTTGCAAAGGGTCGGAAATTTTCCATGGAAAGTTAGGCCCTGGAATTCTGGGAATTTTGCTTAAATTAATCAAAAAAGTTTGCTTATAACAGTGAACCTTTTATGTGGGATACACATGAGGCAATTATAGGTATTGTGGCATATTTTGGTTAAAATATCCCCAATTCAATGGAATTGCAACCCTCTGCATGCACAGTGCATTCTTCCATCACATGTGCAGTGCACTCTTCCAACACATGTACAGCTTATTCTCAAGATCTTGCACACTAATGAGATGCTATTGAGCCCACACTTCTACACTGTCTGAAGAGAGCCTCATTGAAATTGCAACAAGCAGTTCTGTGAAAATTGAATTTAATCAGAAGCCACTGACAGATTTCTGGATAGGGCTGCGCTCAGAGTTTTTTGCCTTGGAAAATTGACACTGATGCCCTTTGCAACCACGTGCCTATGTGAGAGTGAATTCTCGGCCCTCACTAGCATGAAAACTAAATACAGGCACAGACTGTGTGTGGAAAATGATTTAAGACAGACTCTCTCCAATACAACCCAACATTGCAGAGTTATGTACATCCTTTCAAGCACACCCTACCCATTATCCTGTGGTGAGTTATTCACAATGTTGATGAACACATACGTTTTATATGTAAGATGGCGCAATAAAGAGCAAGATTATTGATTGTTATTATTTGTGCCCTGGTCCTATAAGAGCTCTCTGTCACTTCCCACGAGCCGGGTTGTGACAAAAGCTCACCTCATTGTTGTGTTGAATAAATATACTGTATAGTGTGTGTGTGGCAGGCTTACAATGATGGCAACAAACTACTTTTCAGTGCGCTGCCGCCCTGGTGCTAGAGGGGGTACGGAGCTGGAGGATGAATGTTTTGAAGGGGTAAGGGACTATAAGAAGTTTGGGAACTACTGCCCTAGAGCACACAAAAAACGATACATACCTCGGCCTAAACATCTGCGCCACAGGTAACTTCCACAAAGCTGTGAACGTGCTGAGAGATGAGGCAAGAAGGGCCTTCTATGCAATCAAAAGGAACATAAAATTCAACATATCAATTATGGTGTCTGGTTAAAAATGCTTGAATCAGTTATAGAACCCATTGCCCTTTATGGTTGTGAGGTCTGGGGCCCACTCACCAACCAATAATTCACAAAATCGGACAAACATCAAATTTAGACTCTGCCTGCAGAATTCTGTAACAATTTCCTCTGTGTACAATGTACAACACTAAATAATGCATGCAGAGCAGAATTAGGCCACTACAACCACCTAAAAGGAAGCGATTCCCAAACCTTCATAACAAAGCCATCACCTACAGAGAGATGACCCTGGAGAAGAGTCCCCCAAGCAAGCTGGTCCCGGGGCTCTGTTCATAAACAGACCTTAAGGACAGCAACACAATTAGACACAACCAAATCGTGAGAAAACAAAGATTATTACTTGACACATTAACAAAAAAACGTAGCAAACTAGAATGCTTTTTGACCCTAAACAGAGAGGACACAGTGGTAGAATACCTGACCACCATGACTGACCCAAACTTAAGGAAAGAATTGACTTTGTGACTCAGTGAGCGTAGCCTTGCTATGGAGAACGGCCGCTGTAGGCAGACCTGGCTCTCAAGAGGAGACACAGGCTATGTGCATACTGCCCACAAAATGAGGTAGAAACTGAGCTGCATTTAATAACTTACTGTCAAATCGATGACCATATTAAAGACACATACAGTTGAAGTCGGAAGTTTACATACACTTAGGTTGGAGTAATTAAAACTCATTTTTCAACCACTCCACAAATTTCTTGTGAGCAAACTATCGTTTTGGCAAGTCGGTTAGGACATCAACTTTGTGCATGACACAAGGAATTTTTCCAACAATTGTTTACAGACAGATTATTTCACTTATAATTCACTGTATCACAATTCCAGTTTACATAAACTAAGTTGACTGTGCCTTTAAACAGCTTGGAAAATTCCAGAAAACGATGTCATGGCTTTAGAAGCTTCTGATAGGCTAATTGATATAATTTGAGTCAATTGGAGGTGTACCTGTGGATGTATTTCAAGGTCTACCTTCAAACTCAGTGCCTCTTTGCTTGACATCATGGGAAAATCTAATGAAATCAGCCTCTGAATGTTTTTGTGTAGAACTCCACAAGTCTGGTTCATCCTTGGGAGCAATTTCCAAACGCCTGAAGGTACCATGTTCATCTATACAAACAATAGTACGCAAGTATAACCACCATGGGAGCACGCAGCCGTCATACCGCTCAGGAAGGAGACGCGTTCTATCTCCTAGAGATGAATGTACTTTGGTGCGAAAAGTGGAAATCAATCCCAGAACAACAACAAAGGACCTTGTGAAGATGCTGGAGGAAACAGGTACAAAAGTATCTATATCCATAGTAAAATGAGTCCTGTATCGACATAACCTGAAAGGCCACTCAGCAAGGAAGAAGCCACTGCTCCAAAACCACCATAAAAAAGACAGACTACGGTTTGCAACTGCACATGGGGACCAAGATCGTACTTTTTGGAGAAATGTCCTCTGGTCCCATGGTGTTTATACTTATGTACTATTGTAGCTATGTTATCATAAAAATACAACTCCAAGCTAGAAGTATCAGAACACTTAGAAAGGTAGTTCTAACCTTAAATATGACTGGGAGAAGTGTCAAGAATAAGAAAGCAATGTATTCCATGGTACACTAGAACCCAGCAAAGCATGAACAACAACCGTCTAAACATAGCTGAGGGCAATTGAGCAAAATGTCCACAAGATGACAGCAAATGGACCTTAGTAGTGCTTCCCTTCCTCCTCTTTCTATTAGTGTATGTAAACGTCTGACACACTGGAATTGTGATACAATGAGTGAAATAATCTGTAAACAATTGTTGGAAAAATTACTTGTGGCATGCACAAAGTAAATGTCCTGTCCGACTTGCCAAAACTATAGTTTGTTAACAAGGAATTTGTGGAGTGGTTGAAAAACAAGTTTTAATGACTCCAACCTAAGTGTATGTAAACTTCCGACTTCAACTGTAGGAGCACAAATGTCCACTTTTAGAACTTCCACGTTTTTTCCCCCGTTTGAGCATAAGAAACAAGATACTGAAACATGGATGTGAAAACCACAGTGAGGAAGCAAAAGAGTTAGAATTCCCCTCGTCACGCAGTGAAGTTAATTTTATAACAAAAATCTATCCTCACACGAATGTGGTGAAAAACTTGATTTGATCAAATAAAAAATAATACAGATAATAACATCCACCGCTTTCATGAATGGCTTTCAATGTGTTGTATAATGAGCCAATGGAGCCGTCAGTCTTACCGTCTGACCTGCATAGGACTAGATGTCCCCAGTAGAAGTGACACACTGTAACTGTATGGTCTGTGTACGTAATGACTAAACACTACCTGGCGTCTCAAGCGGCTGTTCGAAGGGCTGGCTCATTATCATGGTGGAGCCCAGGTGGATTTGACACTCATAATGATCACAAACAGGGTAACAGCATGTTGGGGTGAAGAGGATGAATGGTGTGTCCGTCTTGTAGCAAGGATAAGACAAACCGATAATCCCAGGAAACATTCACAGCACACATGATTTGGGTCTTATTCTCATGGAATTTGGATTAGACATACAGAATGACACGCACACACACACACAAACACACATTTGTATCATAACATGGTCTGGTATATGAATTTAAAAATGGCAATTAGTGGACAACATGACAAAAGCATAGAAATTGTATCATTACCATGTATCAACAGCTTAACACCGCTCCCTTTCGTCCTCTTATCTTGTTTGGCGGCCCTATAAGACAGTTTACACTCATACTTTCCACGGCTATCCTCCCACTGGACATTCTTCAGAAGTACAGATCTGTTTGGTGAGTTGCGGTCACTGTCCAGAACATCCACACGATCCTTGTATAGTGACTCTGGGTCAGGCCACAGTCTTGTCATTTGGGTCAAACTTGTTATTTTATTCCAATAGAGAATGGGACTCGTTGCTACCTGCTAGTCTGGAATGTGAATGAAGTAACAGTCCAATGTTGTATTCTGAGCCAGTTTTACAATCTCATCAGGTCTCAGGATGAGGTCTCTGGATAATTTGATGAGTCTATAGGTATAATGTCCTGTATCTATTGTATGGTTAAGCTACGTAATCTAGAGAACTTTATACGAAACACACCACCTGTTTTTTAATAGAATGAAAACAGTTGTTTTTTTTGTCTGTGAATAATTCATCCCTTTCAATTTAACTTTGGCATATGAGTTGTTGTGCAAGTGATTTGACAAAGTTGGCTTTTTCTATTCAAACTTTGGAAGCCTTGAACTTTCCAGCTGAAATACTACATTTAATAAAAATGTGATATAAATATCCTAAAGCAGAAATATACGAAAATAATAAATCTGATGAAATGTCTTTAGAAAGGGGAATGAGACTGGGATGTCCTCTCTCCCCTCTCCTGTTTGCACTGGCATTTGAACCTCTTACAGAAAGCATTAGACAGGACTCCTACTCTACAGCAATCCTTTAAGTAGACCACAAAAACATAATAAACACTTAGGATGCTTAAAGAGCAACAACAAATATTTAAAAAGGTAACTTTATCCCATTACTCAACAATATGAAAGCAGATAAAAATTAAAATGGAGCAATCTACCCATAAATCTTACAGGTAGAATAAACCTATTTAGAATGACATGGCTACCAAAGTTTTTATATTTGTTTTTGGTAATACCAATTACCCCACCGAAGACACTCTTTAAAAAAGTATACTTGGCAATTACAGACTTATTATAGGCAAATACAACTCATAGAATAAATAGGAAAGTTTTACATGTCCTTAAGTCTGAGGGTTGTTTTAGCCTTAGAGTTGTATCAACTCGCCTTTACTTGTGACATAGTTAAATACACTAAAGAGGAACAATGGGTACATATTGAAGATGCCCGTGTTCATCCCCAGAATCCTTTCACGTGTCTGTTTTCAAAGGATGAATCTAAGAACATGAACAACTTCATAGCTACGAACACTATATTAATATGAAAGAAAATGAAGCGTATTCTACAAGAACCAATAACACACCTCTATGTAACACTCTTTGGATAGCTTTTCAGAATTCACCAATAAATTGGCACACGTGGAAAATTAAAGGCATAGAAACTGTACATTTGTAATATGGAATATAATGATTTCCAAGACAGAATTAAAAAGCAATTTTGGACTGTCCAATGTAGATATTTTCAAATACATGCAATTTAAAAGTCTTATATAATGATATTTCGAGAACAATGTTGAGGGAATTTTATTTGAGTCGGAAAAGGATACTCATATAATAGGTAAGATATACAAAACCTTGCAGAAAGCCTATATAACTGACAATCTCTTAGAAAAAAATATAAAATATTAGAACCAAGACCTAAAAATAACTGATATTGGCACAAGATGAAGGCAGTGTTGGAACATAACTAGCATTAAATTACAGTAAATTAAAATGAATGCTTATTCCAGTATAAACTAATGTACGTGAGAAGAGAAACATCACAAATTCGATAGCACAATGGCAGAGTCATGTCTTAAGTGTAAAACTAACAGTGACTCAATGATTCACGGCTTGTGGGAGTGCTATAAAGTCCAAAAGTTTTGGGCGGAATTAGAAGGTTCGCTGTCAGAAGGTTTACAATATGAATGTACTTTTAATACGTCTATAGGCATATTTCAAGACATGGCATATGAGAGTGCTCGGTGAGATACCCAATGGGTTGGACTGTACTTTTTTCGTCAATCATTTTGAATAAACATTTGCTTAAAAATTGGAAATCAAATGAGCCGCCATCGTTAAGACAGTGAATGAATAAAACACATTATTATTTAAATATTGAAAAAATATGGGCTACATAGAGAAACAGAACACTGCAATTCGTAAGCCTATGCAACATTGACCAATAAAAAACAGTACCATAGCAATGAGGTTTTGTTCAGTAAGCTATAGGCCCAATACATTATCATCATATATTGGCCTTGCCAATGCATTGTTGTTCATGACATTTTTTATTTGAGGTAGGCTATATGATGATCACACCGGTAATAGTTCCGTTGTTGTATTACTTGTGAGGCACAGCTGAGTGAGCATACATTTAAATCATTTCTTTGTATTTTTATTTTACTGGGCTGATGGTGCTTGCATCTGATGGTCAGTCTCAGAGGACGGAAGAGAAGAGAATGAGGGTTTGCCTCTCAACATCTCTTCTCTCCCTTTACTCCATTGACAAAATGGGACACCATCTTCCAGCTGATTGGGAAAATCGAGTCGCACCGCATTATTTCTTCCTCATGCACAAATTCATGTTGTTACTCTTATGAACTGAGAAAGTGAAACATTTAGAAATGACCCAAGCCACTAATAATAACAACAACAACGCAAGCCTATAGATACACTTTCCTACTCATTCATTACAGCTGCACTGCTTGTTGTAGAGCTGAGTGGAACAGTGGAGGCTTCTCAGAGGAGGAAGGAGAGGACCTTCCTCAGTGAATTTCATAACAATTGTAAGTTAACCTTTTTAGATAAAACTATACTAAATATAATCACGTCATCAAATAAGTGATTAAAACTCACTATTTTGCAAAGAAGGTCTACAGTAGCCTCAACAGAACTCTGTAGGGTAGCACCATGGTGTAGCCAGAGGTCAGCTAGCTTCCATCCTCCTCTTGGAACATTGACTTCAATACAAAATCTAGGAAGCTCATGGTTCTCACCCCCTTCCATAGACTTACACAGTAATTATGACAACTTCCGGAGGATGTCCTTCAGCCTATCAGAGCTTTTGCAGCATGAACTGACATGCTGTCCACCCAATCAAAGGATCAGAGAATGAATATAGTATTGAAAGCACAAGCTGCAGCTAGCTAGCACTGCAATGTATAAAATGTGGTGAGTAGTTGACTCAAAGAGAAAGACAATAGTTGGAACAGTTTTGAAAAAATGTATTTTTTTCCAAAAAATGTCAAAAATTCACTTAGTTTCACTTAGTTAGCTAGCAAATGCAGCTAGCTAGTTTAGCCTACTGAAACACCCTGCTCAAACAGAGGTAATGCTATGACTTTCCAACACAACACTGAAACTCTTCCAAGTGTAACTGCTTACTGACTATACACTGTAACTTTACTGCATGATTCTAGCGGGTTTATTAACACATTAGTTATATTAGCTATGCTGCCTATGACATTACTTTAGCTAATATGGTGACAACGATGCAGGCTGTTTGTAGAGGTTTGGCTTGGACAGGTTCTCTCACCTGGTCACATACAGCTGATTTGTTGTGCATTGAAGTCCACAAGCGAAGGGAATAGAAGGAATACCACGTGGCTGTTATGATAGTGAACTCTGTTTATGCATGATCAGGGGTGTATTCATTCCGTGGATTCTGTTGAAAAACATTTATTCTTATGGCTTGGGGGCAGTATTTTGACGTCTGGATGAGAAGCGTTCCCAAAGTAAACTGCCTGTTACTCAGGCCCAGAAGCTAGGATATGCATATAATAGATGTAGTAGATTTGGATAGAAAGCACTCTAAAGTTTCCAAAACTGTTAAAATAATGTGAGTATAACAGAACTGATATGGCAGGCTTTCTGATATAGTCATGGTTTTAAACATTTTGAAATCTCACAGTATCAACTTTGCTGTAGCTTTCTTTTATGCCTGCTACGTTACTGCCGACACAGTAATTTGAGCCATCCGATTGGCCAGTGGTAGGCCTATTGGGCACTTTATTTGCTCTCTGGGCCCGCTGGGAAGGCAGAGTTTGTACCTTCACAGACCGAGACGAATAAAACAAAATAGAAACAAGGCTTTATAGTTGGGTTTTTTACAGAAATGTTTGGCAATCGATTAGGAATGCCTTGGAGATTGACCAGTTGATCGCGATCGACCAGTTGGTGACCACTGGTATAGAGTCTTACAAGCACTGGAAATTGAAGCCGTGAGAACACGTCGGTCTGAGCACGTGTGATGTCATCGATGTTTGTGTGTGTCTGTCTATTGTATTGTTCATTTGGGTTTGAAAAATGTAACATTTATCTTTTAAAAAAAAGGAGTTGGACAACAATTGAAATCCTGTCAAGTGTAGCACATGACAATAAACATACATTGTCTTTCTTACAAATCACACAAGTGTAGTTCATCAAAACACCTAAGTGACACGTTACACTATAACTTGCTGTGGAAAAAAGCCAACACATTATTTGGAAACCTGAGAGGTGGTGTTATAGGTTATGAGACTTCTGAGTCATTTGGTTGTTGCAGATGGAAATTGTTTCGTTGAATGTGTCAAACTGCAATAAAAAAATTCTGAACTTCAACATGCATGATATCTACTACTGAAAGTTTGAGGGAGTTGGAAGGGGTAGAGGAATCTGTGTTGTTGACAGTCCTCCAATATGTATAAAATCCCTTAAACAACGTTTGTGTGTTAGATTTGGTACATAGCACTTTTAAAAACAGTTTTAGCTGTTGACAGACTTGACATAAGAGAAACATACACTATATATACAAAAGTATGTGGACAACACTTCAAATTAGTCGATTTGGCTATTTAGGCCACACCTGTTAACAGGTGTTTAAAATCGAGTACACAGCCATGCAATCTACATAGACAAACATTGGCAGAAGAATGGCCTTACTGAAGAGCTTAGTGACTTTCAACTTGACACCGTCATAGGATGCCACCTTTCCAACAGTTTAGTTAGTCACATTTCTGCCCTTTTACTAGGATTAAATGTCAGTAATTGTGAAAAACTGAGTTTAAATGTATTTGGCTAAGGTGCATGTAAACTTCCGACTTCAATTGTATGTCATAAGCTAACAGTAAAATATACAAATTTAAAACATTGAATGAAATTGTGAATATGGCTGAGAATTGAACTAAATATATTGAGTGTCAGTGTTGTCAGTATATAACATATAGCAAGCTCATAGCTTGTTCCCACTGGCTGCCAGTGTCAAGATGATGATGTAGCTGCCTCCAACATACAGCAGATCAAATAGTTATCCAATACACACATGCTGCATTCTAACTTTTAATGAGACTGTATGATCTGTAATCCTAATTCTGTCTAACATTTAACAAATGTTAAATGTTATGAAAAATAAAATACAAATATCTTGATTACATAGCTATTCAACCCATGTGTCAATAAATGTTAGAATAACCTTTGGTAGTGATTACAGCTGTGAGTCTAATTGGGTAAATCTTTAAGAGCTTTGCACACCTGGATTGTACAATATTTGCACATTTTTATTTTTTTAATTCTTAAAGATCTATCAAGTTGGGTGTTGATCATTGCTAGCCAGTCATTTTCAAGTCTTGCCATAGATTTTCATGTCCATTTAAGTCAAAACTTTAACTAGGCTACTCAGAAACATTTAATATTGTCTTGGTAAGCAACTCCAGTGCATTCGGAAAGTATTCAGACTCCTTGATATTTTCCACATTTTGTTACGTCACAGCCTTATTCTAAAATGGATTTACAAAATAAATGTACTCATCAGTCTACACACAATACCCCATAATGACAGTGAACAAACGTTTTTTTTGCAAATGTATTTAAAAATGTATATAAGTATTCAGAGCCTTTTCTATGAGACTCGAAATTGAGCTCAGGTGCATCCTGTTTCCATTGATCATCCTTGAGATGTTTCTACAACTTGATTGGACTCCACCTGTGGTAAATTCAATTGATTGGACATGATTTGGAAAGGCACACATCTGTCCATATAAAGTCCCACAGTTGATGGTGCATGTCAGAGCAAAAACCAAGCCATGAGGTCAAAAGAATTGTCCGTAGAGCTCCAAGACAGGACTGTTTCGAGCCACAGATCTGGGGAAGGGTACCAAAACATGTCTGCAGCATTGAAGGTCCCCAAGAACACAGTGGCCTCCATCATTCTTAAATTGAAGAAGTTTGGACCCACCAAGACTTCTCCTAGAGCTGGCCACCCAGCCAAACCGAGCAATCCGGGGAGAAGGGCCTTGGTCAGGGATGTGACCAAGAACCTGATGGTCACTCTGTCAGAGTTCCAGAGTTCCTCTGTGGAGATGGGAGAACTTCCAGAAGGAAGAATCTCTGCAGCTCTCCACCAATCAGGCCTTTATGGTAGAGTGGCAAGACAAAAGCCACTTCTCAGTAAAAGACACATGACAGCCCGCTTGGAGTTTGCCAAAAGGCATCTAAAGGACTCTCAGACCATGAGAAACAAGATTCTCTGGTCTGATGAAACCAAGATTGAACTCTTTGGCCTGAATGCCAAGCGTCATGTCTGGAGGAAACCTGGCACCATACCTAAGGTGAAGCATGGTGGTGGCAGCATCATTCTGTGGGGAAGTTTTCCAGCGGCAGGGACTGGGAGACTAGTCAGGATCAAGGGAAAGATGAATGGAACAAAGTACAGAGAGATCCTTGATGAAAACCTGCTCCAGATTGCTCAGGACCTCAGACTGGGTCGAAGGTTCACCTTCCAACAGGACAATGACCCTAAGCACACAACCAAGATAATGCAGGATTGGCTTCGGGACAAGTCTCTGAATGTCCTTGAGTTGCCCAGCCAGAGCCCGGACTTGAACCCAAACGAACTTCTCTGGAGAGACCTGAAAATAGCTGAGCAGCGACGCTCCCCATCCAACCTGACAGAGCTTGAGAGGGTCTGCAGAGAAGAATGGGAGAAACTCCCCAAGCGTGTAGCTTCATACCCTAGAAGACTTGAGGCTGTAATCACGGCCAAATCATTGCCAAAGGTGCACAACAAAGTACTAAGTAAAGGGTCTGAATTCTTATGTAAATGCAATATTCAGTTTTTAAAATTTTTATACATTTGCAAAAAAACCTTTTCACTTTCACCAATCCAAAATTAAATCTAGAATTGGCTTCCTATATCGCAACAAAGCATCCTTCACTCATGCTGCCAAACATACCCTCATAAAACTGACCATCCTACCGATCCTCGACTTCGCGATGTCATCTATAAAATAGCCTCCAACACCCTACTCAACAAATTGGATGCAGTCCATCACAGTGCCATCCGCTCCACCTTATCTCAGCTCACTGGTCACCATAGCAGCACCCACTCGTAGCACCCGCTCAAGCAGGTATATCTCACTGGTCACCCCCAAAGCCAATTCCTCCTTTGGTCACCTTTCCTTCCAGTTCTCTGTTGCGAATGACTGGAATGAACTGCAAAAATCACTGAGGCTAGAGACTCACATCTCCCTCACTTGCTTTAAACACCAGCTGTCAGAGCAGCTTACAGATAGATCACTGCACCTGTACATAGCCCATCTGTAAACAGCCCATCTATCTACCTCATCCCCATACTGTATTTATTTATTTATCTTGCTCCTTTGCACCCCAGTATCACTACTTGCACATTCATCTTCTGCACATCTACCATTCCAGTGTTTAATTGCTATATTGTAATTACTTCGCCACCATGGCCTATTTATTGCCTTAACTCCCTTATCTTACCTCATTTGCACTCACTGTATATAGACTTTTGTTTTCTTTTTTCTACTGTATTATTTACTGTATGTTTTGTTTGTTCCATGCGTAACTCTGTTGTTGTACTGTGTCAAATTGCTATTCTTTATCTTGGCCAGGTCACAGTTGCAAATGAGAACTTGTTCTCAACTAGCCTACCTGGTTAAATAAAGGTGAAATCAATTACAAAACGTTCTGAATGCACTGTATATCTGACATTGTCAGTCTTACTATCTCCTGTCTTATCTACTTAGAACAAGAAGGGCTGTGAGCAGAGTCAGAAGCACGGTGATGGGGACCAGGAGGATGGCCACGAACAGGAAAACTGGTTCAGGAAGCACCTTCTCTACTGCTGAAAAACACAAGAGGAACAGACATAGGGGTGGCGTCAGTCATTTAGTGGTATTGCAGATACGGAGAGAGAGCTACATTTCATTGCTATGCACCGACCCAAATGGCTGTATACTGTATGATAAACCTGGATATAAGTCGACTTGGCAGTCTTCAGTAGATGTGACACAGTGTAACTGTAAGGTCTGTGTACGTAATGAGAAAACACTACCTGGCGTCTCAAGCGGCTGTTTGAAGGGCTGGCTCATTATCATGGTGGAGCCCAGGTGGATTTGACACTCATAATTCTTTCCCTTCTCCAAGGGGAGGATCACAGACAGGGTAACATACAGTGACATGCTGGGGTGAAGAGGATCAATGGTCTTTTGGAATACTTTAGATCCGTCTTGTAGCAAGGATAAGAAAAACCCATCATCCCGGGAAACATTCACAGCACACATGAGTTGGGTCTCATTCTCAGGGTCAAGCCCAAAGAACATCGAATCTGTTTTAGACACACAGAAAGACACACACATTTGTATCATAACATGGTCTGGTATAGGAAATGAAAAGTGGCAATTAGTGGACAACATGGCAAAAGCATAGAAATTGTATCATTACCATGTATCAACAGCTTAACGCCGCTCCCTTTCGTCCTCTTATCTTGTTTGGCGGCCCTATAAGACAGTTTACACTCATACTTTCCACTGCTATCCTCCCACTGGACATTCTTCAGAAGTACAGATCTGTTCGGTGAGTTGCGGTCGCTGTCCAGAACCTCCACACGATCCTTGTACGGTGACTCTGGGTCAGGCCACAGTCTTGTCATTTGGGTCAAATTTGTAATTTTATGCCAGTAGAGAATGGGATTCTTTGCCACCTGCTGGTCTGGAGTGTGGATGAACTGGCAGTCCATTGAGGCATTCTGAGCCAGTTTATACACAACCTCATCAGGTTTCTGGGTAACTGTCTGGGCCCAGGCTCCTGAGAAAGAAAGTGTATATGGAGGCTCTATGATGAGTCTGAAATTATTGGAAGCCTTGATAAAGATGAGCAAAAAAGACTGCATCAAATAAATCATACAAATATTGAGATTTATTGTATGCTCCAAAAAAATGGGAAATTATATTATGTCATGCTAATACAATTTCGCAGAGAAAAATATTTTATTTCACTTCTTATGGCTGCAGGGGCAGTATTGAGAAGCTTGGATGAAAGGTGCACAGAGGTGCCCATATTCAACGGCCTGCTCCACAGTCATAGTTGCTAATATTTGAATATTAATATTAGTATTGGATAGAAAACACTCTGAAGTTTCTAAAACTGTTTGAATTATGTCTGTGAGTATAACAGAACTCATATGGCAGGCAAAACCCTAAAAATTCCACTTCTTGTTAGTTTTTTTCTGGGGGTGGCAGATTTTCAACCAAGCTCTCATTGAAATTACAGCGAGATATGGATGAGTTTTCACTTCCTACGCCTTCCACTAGATGTCAACAGTCAATAGAACTTTGTCTGATGACTACTGTGAAGGGGGGGTCAAATGACACAAGAAATAGTCCCCACTACCACGAGTTGACCATGCATTCACTATGTGCGTTCACAGGGGAAGGACCTGCGTTCCACCGGTCATCTGAAGTCATTCTAATTCTCAGTTTGGAACGTCATTCAAGATATATGTAAACAACATTCTTTTCAACATCGTTTGACATGTTTCTACTGACTGTTACGGAACTTTTGGACATTTCGTCACGTTATTGTGGACGCGCTATGTGACTTTGGAATTGTTTACCAAACGCGCTAACCGAAGTAGCTAATTGGACATAAATAACGGACATTTTCGAACAAATCAAGCATTTATTGTGGACCTGGGATTGCTAGGACTGCATTCTGATGAAGTTCATCAAAGGAAACATTTATCAAGTATTTTCTGGTTTCTGTTGACTCCAACATGGCGGCTAATTTTCTTCCGTTCTGAGCGCCGTCTCAGATTATTGCATGTGTTGCTTTTTCCGTAAACTTTTTTTGAAATCTGACACAGCAGTTGTATTAAGGAGAGGTATATCTATAATTCCATGTGTATAACTTGTATTATCATCTACATTTATGATGAGTATTTCTGTTGAAACGATGTGGCTATGCAAAATCACTTGATGTTTTTGGAACTAGTGAATCTAATAAACCAATGTAAACTCCAGATTTTTTGATATAAATATGAACTTTATCAAACAAAACATGCATGTATTGTGTAACATGAAGTCCTATGAGTGTCATCTGACGAAGATAATTCAAGGTTAGTGATTAATTTTATTTTTATTTCTGCTTTTTGTGAATGCTATATTTTGCTGGAAAATGGCCGTGCTTATTGTGGTTTGGTGGAAACCTAACATAATCGTTTGTAGTACTTTTGCTGAAAGGCCTATTCGAAATCAGACACTTTGGTGGAATTAACAACAAGATTACCTTTAAAATGATATAAAACACATGTATGCTTTAGGAATTGTAATTATGAGATTTCTGTGGTTTGAATTTGGCGCCCTCTATTTTCACTGGTAGTTGTCATATCGATCCCGGTATTGGGATTGCAGCCATAACAAGTTTTAACAAGTAATAAAAACAATAGAAAAAATAAACAAATAATTAAATAAATAATTTGTGCGTATAGTGTTTTGCTATAATGCAGCATTTCTGTTTGGTGCACTCAATGTATTGTAGTTTAGTAGCCAGCCTAGGTTACTGCTCAAATGTTGCTGTAATAGGCCTACATGATACAACTTTGCATGGTGTTTTGTTTTTTAGGTATTCAATATCAAGCTTTAAAAACCAAGAAACCAGACTGCAACATTTTAGTTATCTTTGTTTTCTTTATTATTTTGGTTAGGGTGTGATTAGGGTGGTATGTGTTTGACCCTGTCTAGGGTTTTTTGTATATCTATGGGGTTTTGGTATGTCTAGGTAAATGTAGGTCTATGGTGGCCTGAATTGGTTCCCAATCAGAGACAGCTGTTTCTCATTGTCTCTGATTGGGGATCCTATTTAGGTTGCCATTTTCCATGTTGGTTTTACATTGTCTATGTATAGTTGCCTGTGTCAGCACTAGTGTTTATAGCGTCACAGTCGGTTTGTTAGTTTAAGTATTCGGCGTTTAATAAAGAGGAATGTATTCTCATCACGCTGCGCCTTGGTCTCCTCGTTACGACGAACATGACAAGTAGCCTAGCTAGGATTGTGGCATGTGTCTGTAAACTTTCCCTCCTCTGCACGCTGTGTATTTACCAATGTAACCACATCTGGCAGTAATTTCATAAAGTAGATAACTCAACTGTTAACTCAACTGTTAACTCACTCATACTCGTTTGTGTGTCCTATTCAGCCCATGGGCCTTGTGTTTGACACGTGCGCTAGCCTATTAGCCACCTTTTGACTGACTTCATTACCCTTACTCGTTTGATTATATTGACATTCCCAGCCTTAATTGCAGTCATCCGTTTTTGTTCAAAAGATTTGAGTAATTGAAACTGAAACAGTGTATCCCGAACATTTGGAGGCAGCAAACAATGTACCAAGCCAGTTGTGATTTACAACCTGATAGCAATAATTTTTGGACTACCAAGAAATGTATTGGTGAATTATACTGAACAAAAATATAAACGTGACATACAACAATTTCAAAGATTTTACATAGAAATCAGTCAATACATTCATTAGGCCCTAATCTGTGGATTTCACATGACTGGGAATGCAGATATTCTGAGATTTTGTGACCAACAATCATTTGTTGGTCACATATACCTTTTTCCCATGGATCAGAAAACCAGTCAGTATCTAATGTGACCACCATTTGCATCATGCAGCGTGACACATCTCCTTCGTATAGAGTTTGCAAAGTAGTTAAAACGCTGTCCAATTCACTTTAAACTGAGATCAATTATGTTTTAAAGTCTGATGTTAATATAGATAACATTTTGGTAAACAAAATCTCTTTCTCTGAGCAATTGTATTACTATAAAATAACAATTGAATTTTTTTAGCATACAATATAATAATTATGCTATTTAGCAGATGCTTTATACAAAGCGACTTAGTCATGCGTGTATACATTTTATGGAAGGGTGTTCCCGGGAATTAAACACAATACGCTGGAGTTATAAGTGCCATGCTCTACCAACTGAGCAAAGGACCACTATATCCACTGAGTATACCAAACATTTGAAACATCTTCCTAATATTGAGTTGCACAGATGCCATTGATGACGTGGATGCTACCCTATCGGACTGTTTTGCTAGTACAGACAGGAATATGTTCCATGATTCATCCAATGGCATTGAGGAGCATACCACCTCAGTCACCGGCTTCATCAATAAGTGCATTGAGGACGTCGTCCCCACAGTGACCGTACGTACATATTCCAACCAGAAGCCATGGATTACAGGCAACATCCGATTTGAGCTAAAGGCTAGAGCTGCCGATTATCAAGGAGCGGGACACTAATCCAGACGCCTACAAGAAATCCCGCTATGCCCTCAGACGAACCATCAAACAAACAAATATTCGATACAGGATTAAGATTGAATCCTACTACACCGGCGCTCGTTGGATGTGGCAGGGGTTGCAAATTATTACGAACTACAAAGGGAAACACAGACGCGAGCTGCCTAGTGACGCAAGCCTACCAGACGAGCTAAATGCCTTCTATGTTCGCTTTGAGGCAAGCAATGTATGAGAGCACCAGTTGTTCCAGACAACTGTGTGATCACATTTTCCGTAGCCGATGTGAGCAAGACCTTAAAACAGGTCAACATTCACAAGACTGAAGGGGAAGACAGATTACCAGGGCGTGTACTCAAAGCATGCGCAGACCAACTGTCTTCACCGATATTCTCAACCTCTCCCTGACAGTCTGTAATAGCTACATATTGCAAGCAGATCACCATAGTCCCTGTGCACAAGAATGCAAAGGTAACCTGCCTAAATCACTACTGCCCGTAGTACTCTTTACATTTTTGTATTTTACCAGGTAAGTTGACTGAGAACACATTCACAGCAACAACCTGGGGAATAGTTACATGGGAGATGAGCCAATTGTAAACTGGGGATTGTTAGGTGACCATGATGATATGAGGGCCAGATTGAGAATTTAAGCCAGGACACCAGGGTTAACACCCCTACCCTTATGAAAAGTGCCATTGGATCTTTAGTGACCACAGAGAGTTAGGACACCCATTTAACGTCCCATCTGAAAGACGGCCCCTACACAGGGCAATCTCCCCAATCACTGCCCTGGGATATTTTTTTAGACCAGAGGAAAGGGTGCCTCCTACTGGCCCTCCAGCACCACTTGCAGCAACATCTGGTCTCCCATCCAGGGACCTACCGGGACCAACCCTGCTTAGCTTCAGAAGCAAGCCAGCAGTGCGATGCATGGTGGTATGCTGCTATCTACTGATTGAGGTTGGTAGCCATGAAGTGCTTTGAAAGGCTGGTCATGGCTCACGTCAACGGCATCATCCAGGAAACCCTAGACCCACTCCAATTCGCATACCACCCCAACAGATTCACAGATGACACAATCTCAATCGCACTCCACACTGCCCTTTCCCACCTGAACAAAAGGAACATGTATGTGAGAATGCTGTTCATTGACTACAGCTCAGCGTTCAACACCATAGTACCCAAAGCTCATCACGAAGTTAAGGACCCTGGGACTAAACACCTCCCTCTGCAACTTGATCCTGAACTTCCTTACGGGCCGCCCCCAGGTGGTAAGGGTGGGCAACAACACATCTGCCACGCTTAGTCCCCTCCTGTACTCCCTGTTCACTCACGGCTAAGCACGACTCCAACACCATCACCATAGTGGAGCGGGTCGAGAGTTTCAAGTTCTTTGGTGTCCACATCACCAACAAACTATCATGGTCCAAACACACCCGAGACAGTAGTGAAGAGGGCACGACAACACCTTTTCCCCTTCAGGAGACTGAAAAGATTTGGTCCCCAGATCTTAAAAACGTTCTACAGCTGCACCATCGAGAGTATCCTGGTTACATCACCGCCTGGTATGGCAAATGCTTGGCATCCGACCGTAAGGCGCTACAAAGGGTAGTGCGTACGGCCCAATACATCACTGGGACCAAGCTTCCTGCCCTCCAGGACCTATATACTAGGCGGTGTTAGAGGAAAATGCCAAAAATGTCAATCTCCAGTCACCAAGGCTTAGACTTCTCTCTAAGCCAAGCGGTCCAAAAGGCTCCTTAACAGCTTCTACTCCCAAGCCATAAGACTGCCGAACAATTAATCAAATGGCCACCTAGACTATTTACATGAACCCCCCCGCCCTTGTTTTTACACTGCTGCTACTCGCTGTTTATTATCAATGCATAGTCACTTTACCCCTACCTACATGTATGAATTACCTTGACTAACCTGTACCCTTGCGCATTGACTCAGGACCGGTACCCCTTTTATATAGCCTCTTTATTGTTATGTAATCTTATTGTGTTACTTTATTTAATTTTTTATTTTCTTACCTCTATTTCTTGAACTGCATTGTTGGTTAAGGGCTTGTAAGGTAGCATTTCATGTGACAAATAAAATTTGAATTGATTTTAAATTTGGTTTGAATTGTCTCAAGGCTTAAAAATCCTTCTTTAACCTGTTTCCTCCCCTTAATGTACACTGATTGAAGTGGAGTTAACAAGTGACATCAAACAGGGATCATAGCTTTCACCTGGTCAGTATATGTCATGTTCTTAATGTTTTGTATACTCAGTGTATATAGCTCAGTATTTGTATTATTCATTTGATAGTCTTTTTTTTGCTGATCTTTATTAAGGGTGCCAATATTTTCAGATGTGACTGTACCTGAAACTAGCCATGATATTTACTTGTGACAGACTTAACATAGTTTATTCTTAATATACAGTTTGGGGCTACGTGCTTATAATGGTTTAGTAATAATTAAGGAGTCCGAATTATTTAAAACATTAAAAGGTGCAGTCAAAAACATGGTTTCATATACATTTCCACACTATGAAGTAGGAATAATACTGTGAAAATGATGATAATGCCCTTTTAGTGTAAGAGCTGCTTGAAAATGTCTTGGTCAGATGGAGTTTTGGCCTGCCTGGTGACATCACCATTCGGTCAATTAGTTAATAGACCAATAAGAAAGAGAGATCCAAACCTCTGCCAATAACAGCTAGTTTTCAGTTCTCCCCTCCTATTCAGTCCACTCCTAGCAAAGTTATTGACAAATTGCTCTTTGCTAAGAAGTTACTTTTTGAAAAAAATATATAACATTTTGATTGAAAAAAAAGTCAGTTACTTAATTGTTACCCAGAAATGATTTAATATTGAGGTTAAAAAACACAGCTGCATTGGACCTTTAATCCATTTGGCCAAAACATTTAAAAGGTGGTAAAAGTTTAATGAGCTTCAAAAATCTTACCTGCAGTGATGAGGGCAATACTTAGAATGTTCCACAAATCTCTCTTTGAATTTGAAGTCATCAAAACTTTTGCCATCTTCCTTTTAACCACAATAATTATCTGATTAGACTTTTATCAGCAAGAGACGAAAGTGATAATACAAGCTGTGCTGAAAATGATAATTTCCTGTCTCTGTCTGTATGGTTAAGTTTCGTAATCTATTGTAGAGAACGTCATAGGAAACACACCCACTGAAAGAGTTGGGCTGATCTGTGACTCACTGATATCTTTCCAGTCAGAGGATTGAAGGGACATTTCACTCAAAAAACAATTTGGGCATTTTATTCATTAACCCACTGTTGATACAGTCCCAAAAATATATAGTTTTTGAGTGAAATTGACCTTTAAGGCAACCTCAGAGAGTGAACTTTGTTTCCAGAGGACACTTGAGATGTAAAAACTAGGTGGCAGTATGCACCCTTTCAGTTTGTCTACCAACTCATAGAAGTAGTAGAAGAAAATTGACCACTTCAAAATGGAAATTGCCTCAGTTGCGCTACCTGTGCACTCATATACACCACAATGGGACATACACCAACCTGAAACACAATGTATTGGGGCGGACTGTTCTGCCATCTGCATTTCAGACCAAAGTGAGACAATCTTAAAGCTCACTATAGACCTATTTAAACAGGTTAGCCTCTACAAAGTCTTTGGATGGATTTGCAGTATGACTATACTGTGTTCTGTTATTTATTCGTCTTTTCCAGTCCTAACTGAATGGGCAATTCGTGTATTTACAGTGTGATTGTGTGTTCTGTTTCTCCTGTCTCTGTCCTCCATACTACTGGTTTAAGTCTCCATTTTCCCATCTTCCCAAAAAAGCGTGTATGTGAGTTAATCAAAATGACCGGTAATGACTAGTGCTGTCTAACATTTCTACGTTTTGCCATACTTTGTCATAATCACTGCAGCTGATAGCGTAGCACATACTCAATTTTTACTTGACGATAATCAACGGCATCCATCAAAGTCAAATCAAATGTTATTGGTTATATACACATATTTAGCAAACGCGGATGTAGCTAAATGTTTGTGTTCCTGGCTCCAACAGTGCAGTAATATCTAACAATTCACAATAATACACACAAATCTAAAAGTAAAACAATGGAATTACGAAATATAAATATTAGGACGAACAAAGTCGGAGTCCGGAGTTTGTGTGTATGTATATATGTGTGTGTATATATATATATATATATATATATATATATATATATATATATATATATATATATATATATATATATATATATATATATATATATATATATATATATATATATATATATATATATATATATATAGTACCAGTCAAAAGCTTGGACACACCTATTCATTCCTGTTTTGTTTTTTTACACATTGTAGTATAATAGTGAAGATATCAAACTATGAAAAAACGCATATGGAATCACGTAGTAACCAAAAAAAGTGTTAAACAAATCCAAATATAGTTTATATTTGAGATTCTTCAAAGTAGCCACCCTTTGCCTTCATAACAGCTTTGCACACTCTTGGCATTCTCTCAACCAGCTTCATGAAGTAGTCACCTGGAATGCATTTCAATTAACAGGTGTGCCTTGCTCAAAGTTAAATTGTGGAATTTCTTTCCTTCTTAAGGCTCAGACCCTTTTTTTTTTCAATTGTTGCCTAAAATGACAAACCTCTAGCTCAGGACCTGAAGCAAGGATATGCATATTCTTGATACAATTTGAAAGGAAACACTGGAAATGTGAAAGTTAATATAGGATAAGATAATACATTAAAGCTGGTAAAAGATAATACAAATTAAAAAAACATGCGTTGTCTTTTTTCTCTCCATCTTTGAAATGCAAGAGAAAGGCCATTGTCTGATTTAGGACTCTAGGCACAATTTAGATTTTGGCCACTAGATGGCAGCAGTGCACGTGCAACATTTTACACTGATCCAATGAACTATTGTATTTCTGTTCAAAATGTTGCATCAAGTCTGTCCAAATGTACCTATTTGGTCAATATATACTTTAAGTATATAATTGTGAACTCTCCTCAAACAATAGCATGGTATGTTTTCACTGTAATAGCTACTGTAAATTGGACTGTGCAGTTAGATTAACAAGAATTTAAGCTTTCTGCCCATATAAAATATGTCTGTTCTAGCAAATTTCTCTTGTTACTTACAATGTCATGCTAATCACATTAGCGCATGTTAGCACAACCGTCCCGAGGGTGGGACACTGATCTGTAGAGAACCTTAAGAGGATTTATTAATGTGTTTGAGCTAATGAAATCGAAAATCTAATTTTATTTGTCACATGCGCCAAATACAACAGGTGTAGTAGACCTTAGTGAAATGCTTACTTACAAGCTCTTAACCAACAATGATTTAAGACAAAACATTAACATAAGTGTTAATAAAAATAAAATAAAATTAACAAATATATAAACAGCAGCAGTAAAATAACAAGTGAGGCTATTTACAGGGGGTACCGGTACAGAGTCAATGTGTGGGGGCACCGGTTAGTCGAGGTAATTTAAAGTGACTACGCATAGATTATAAACAAAGAGTAGCAGCAGCGTAAAAGAGAGGTCTTGGTAGTCCTTTGATGAGCTATTCAGGAGTCTTATGACTTGGGGATAGAAGCTGTTAAAAAGCCTTTTAGACCTCGACTTGTCCTCTGGCCTGATGAAACAAAAATAGAACTGTTTGACCATAATTACCATCGTTCTGTTTGGAGGAAAAAGGGGGAGACTTGCAAGCCGAAGAACAACATCCCAACTGTGAAGCACGGGGGTGGCAGCATCATGTTGTGGGGGTGCTTTGCTGCAGGAGGGACTGGTGCACTTCACAAAATAGATGGCATCATGAGGTAGGAAAATTGTGTGGATATATTAAAGCAACATCTCAAGACATCAGTCAGGAAGTGAAAGCTTGGGTCTTCCAAATGGACAATGACCCCAATCATACTTCCAAAGTTGTGGCAAAATGGCTTAAGGACAACGAAGTCAAGGTATTGGAGTGGCCATCACAAAGCACTGACCTCAACCCTATTGAAAATTTGTGGGCAGAACGTGTAAGGAGGCCTACAAACCTGACTCAGCTACATCAGCTCTGTCAGGAGGAATGGGGCAAAATTCACCCATCTTATTGTGGGAAGGTTGTGGAAAGCTACCCGAAACGTTTGACCCAAGTTAAACATTTTAAAGGAATGCTACCAGATAGAATATGAGTGTATGTATACTTCTGACCCACTGGGAATGTCATGAAAGAAATAAAAGCTGAAATAAATCATTCTCTCTACTATTATTCTGACATTTCACATTCTTAAAATAAAGTGGTTATTCCTAACTGACCTAAAACAGGGAATTTACTACTAGGATTAAATGTCAGGAAATGTGAAAAACTGAGTTTACAGTGTATTTGGCTAAGGTGTATCTTACGACTTCAACTGTATATATATTTTTTTGTCATTTCTTTTGTTTTTATTGTTTCCTTTTATGATATACCAATGCAATGCAATAACATTTTGCACTAAACAATAACTTGGCATCCATTAATATACAGTACCAGTCAAAAGCCTGGTTACACCCATCCACTCATTTGAATGGGTAGGTGTGTCCAAAACCCCGACCCGCACCGCACATACAATAGAGAAGATAGAAAGGGAAACAGTCTCAACCAATTTTTCATCAACAACCCCCCCCCCCCCACCTCAATAACAACTAAACAAACAAAACAAAAGGCCCACTCGTACCAGTCGTCTATGTATGTCTGTAGTCTATCAGGCCATTACAGATTGTTTTCTCTTTCTATCTCTGAGAGAAAATGTCCTCAGATATCAGAAAAGTTATTGAGTTTACCATTCATTTTATAAATCAATCTTTCATATGAAGCTTTTTCTGCCAAGACTATGTACCATTCCTTATATGAGGGAGGGTCCATCTCCCTCCAGTGTCTCAATGTGAATCTTTTGGCTGTCGTTAGAGCAACTTTTAGCCAGTTTAAACATGAGATTCTAAGTCTATCAATATCGTTACTGATATTCAGTAATAGCAAGCAGGATTTGCAGGTGTTGTGGTACCCAGAATATCCCCAATCTTTTCCATCACCTTCTGCCAAAAGGTATGCAAGCTCTGACAGTCACAGAACATATGGTTTATGTGACCTGTACTTGACTGACATCTCCAGCGTAGACTGGATTCTATCAAACCTATTCTGTTCAACCTCAGAGGAGTCCAATAAATCCTATTGAACACTTTAAATTTAATCAGTTTTAACCAGGTATCTCTCATAGGGAGTAGCATCTGTTTTACTGTTATATTCCATTCCTCCTCTCCAAAAGTTGCCTCCGGGTCTTTTTCCCCATACGGCCTTTAGGGTTTTACAAATTCCATTAAATCCACCTACAGTATAAGGCAAGCCCTGCGGTATGTGGTAATTTGCAAAGAATTTCTATCTTAACACATATCGGAATGTACAGAGAATTTGTTGTTACTCTGTCCTACCTTTAACATAAGCTGGGCGTCTCTCCAAAAGTCTTGTTTCTGTCCATTATACTTGGACCTTAGTTCTTCAAAAGAGGTAAACAAGTTTTCTTGATATAGACAAACAATGTTCTTTATCCCCTTTCTATATCAATCTTTCCAGAAAACCATGTGCACCCCTATTTTCAATTTAGGGTTGTTCCAAAACGAAGCAGAGCTTGTCAGGAAAGGTGAAGATTTCTCTCGCTTATGAATATGACTCCATATATTTTTTGTATGGTACATTATTGGATTCTGCATTTTGTTGACTCAAATAACCTGATGCTCCGAAATGGGGCATTAAGTTCTTTCTACATGTCCACCCAAATTAGCCTATTTGGGCAGCTGCAAAGTCTTCTTGATATAATTGCATGTTAGGGAGCTTTAATCTTCACTTCTCAGTCGTTGCCTGAAATCTCGCTAGTTTCATCCAGGCCTTTTTACAGTCTCAAACAAACTCAGTAATCATTTTGTCTATGGATTTAAAGGTATAGACAGGTATGGTCAGTGGTAACATGCAAATTACATTATTCAATTTAGGAGCTATGACCATCTTTCTAACCCGTATCCTACCCAATAACGAGATGTGTAGTTTATCCCAGCTCTTAAACTGAAGTTTAATTTTTGTTCAGTAGTGGGTCAAGATTTTCAGAAATCATGTTCTCCAGACCAGGATTTAAAGCGATCCCCAGGTACCTCAAGTTTTTAGGGACCCATTGAAACCTCTAGCTGAGGAAGTAATTTCTTCAGATTTGGTCCAGTTTACTTTATAGCCTGATGTCCAGTGAAGGCAATGTGGAGAGTTCGGGGTCTGACAGTATTAGTAATATGTTGTCTGCATAAAGCAGTAGTTTATTCTCCCAACCTCCCATATTACCTCCCCTTTGATTGACTTATGCAGCCTAATAGCTTCGGCTAATGGTTCTATTGCTATAATAATTAAGAGAGGCGAGAGACCGCCACTTTGTTTCTACTGAAAATTGAGATTAGCGTAGTCCGTTAGTGACTACTATGGATTTGGGGTCATTGTAAGTAAGTTTAGTAATATTCTGAAAGCCCTGTCCAAATCCAAATGTATTTATAGTATAATGCAGGTAGTCCCAGCCCACCCTATCAAAGGCTTTCTCTGCATCTAGGGATAAGGCTGTCACTGAAATATCCAAATCTTTTACCTTCCAGATGACATGCTGTAGCTGTCAGGTGCGTGAATGAGGACCCAAAAGCGAATTAACAAACAGAGTTTCTTTAATGATGAACACACGTGGGCTCAGATGGACAGGTAGATTCCGACAGGACAGGACAAGGTTGCAGCAAACACGATGATAGTCTGGTTCAGGCATGAGACACACAAACAAGAATCCGACAAGGACAGGAACAAAAACAGAGAGAGATATAGAGGACTAATCAGAGGGAAAAAGGGAACAGGTGGGAAAAGGGGTGACGAGGTAGTTAGGAGGAGACAAGGAACAGCTGGGGGAAAGCGGGGGAGAAAAGGTAACCTAATACGACCAGCAGAGGGAGACAGGGTGAAGAGAAAGAACAGGAACAGGACACAACATGACAATACATGACAGTACCCCCCCACTCACCGAGCGCCTCCTGGCGCACTCGAGGAGGAAACCTGGCGGCAACGGAGGAAATCCTCGATCAGCGCACGGTCCAGCACGTCCCGAGAGGGAACCCAACTCCTCTCCTCAGGACCGTACCCCTCCCAATCTACGAGGTACTGGTGACCACGGCCCCGAGGACGCATGTCCAAAATCCTACGGACCCTGTAGATGGGTGCGCCCTCGACAAGGATGGGGGGGGGGGGGGGGAAGACGAGCGGGGGCGCGAAGAACGGGCTTGATACAGGAGACATGGAAGACCGGGTGGACGCGACGAAGGTAACGCGGAAGAAGAAGTCGAACTGCGACAGGATTAATGACCCGAGAAATACGGAACGGACCAATGAACCGCGGGGTCAACTTGCGAGAAGCCGTCTTAAGGGGAAGGTTCTGAGTGGAGAGCCAAACTCTCTGACCGCGACAATATCTAGGACTCTTAGTTCTACGCTTATTAGCAGCCCTCACAGTCTGCGTCCTATAACGGCAAAGTGCAGACCTGACCCTCTTCCAGGTGCGCTCGCAACGTTGGACAAAAACCTGAGCGGAGGGGACGCTGGACTCGGCGAACTGAGATGAGAACAGCGGAGGCTGGTACCCGAGGCTACTCTGAAAAGGAGATAGCCCGGTCGCAGACGAAGGAAGCGAGTTGTGGGCGTATTCTGCCCAGGGGAGCTGTTCTGACCAAGACGCAGGGTTTCGAAAAGAAAGACTGCGTAAGATGCGACCAATAGTCTGATTGGCCCGTTCTGCTTGACCGTTAGACTGGGGGTGAAAGCCGGAAGAGAGACTGACGGAAGCCCCAATCAAACGGCAAAACTCCCTCCAAAATTGAGACGTGAATTGCGGACCTCTGTCCGAAACGACGTCTGACGGAAGGCCATGAATTCTGAAAACATTCTCGATGATGATTTGTGCCGTCTCTTTAGCAGAAGGAAGCTTAGCAAGGGGAATGAAATGAGCCGCCTTAGAGAACCTATCGACAACCGTAAGAATAACAGTCTTCCCCGCTGACGAAGGCAGTCCGGTGACAAAATCTAAGGCGATGTGAGACCACGGTCGAGAGGGAATGGGAAGCGGCCTGAGACGGCCGGCAGGAGGGGAGTTACCGGACTTAGTCTGCGCGCAGACCGAACAAGCAGCCACGAAACGACGCGTGTCATGCTCCCGGGTGGGCCACCAAAAACGCTGGCGAATGGAAGCAAGCGTACCCCGAACGCCAGGGTGGCCGGCTAACTTGGCAGAGTGAGCCCACTGAAGAACGGCCAGACGAGTAGGAACGGGAACGAAAAGAAGGTTCCTAGGACAAGCGCGCGGCGACGGAGTGTGAGTGAGCGCTTGCTTTACCTGCCTCTCAATTCCCCAGACAGTCAACCCGACAACACGCCCCTCAGGGAGAATCCCCTCGGGGTCAGTGGAGGCTACTGAAGAACTGAAGAGACGAGATAAAGCATCAGGCTTGGTGTTCTTAGAGCCCGGACGATAAGAAATCACAAACTCGAAACGAGCGAAAAACAGCGCCCAACGCGCCTGACGCGCATTAAGTCGTTTGGCAGAACGGATGTACTCAAGGTTCCTATGGTCAGTCCAAACGACAAAAGGAACGGTCGCCCCCTCCAACCACTGTCGCCATTCGCCTAGGGCTAACCGGATGGCGAGCAGTTCGCGGTTTCCCACATCATAGTTACGTTCCGACGGCGACAGGCGATGAGAAAAATACGCGCATGGGTGGACCTTGTCGTCAGAGAGGGAGCGCTGAGAAAGAATGGCTCCCACGCCCACCTCTGACGCGTCAACCTCGACAACGAACTGTCTAGAGACGTCAGGTGTAACAAGGATAGGAGCGGATGTAAAACGATTCTTGAGGAGATCAAAAGCTCCCTGGGCGGAAACGGACCACTTAAAGCACGTCTTGACAGAAGTAAGGGCTGTGAGAGGAGCTGCCACCTGACCGAAATTACGGATGAAACGACGATAGAAGTTCGCGAAGCCGAGAAAGCGCTGCAGCTCGACGCGTGACTTAGGGACGGGCCAATCAATGACAGCTTGGACCTTAGCGGGATCCATCTTAATGCCTTCAGCGGAAATAACAGAACCGAGAAATGTGACGGAGGAGGCATGAAAAGTGCACTTCTCAGCCTTCACAAAAAGACAATTCTCTAAAAGGCGCTGGAGGACACGTCGAACGTGCTGAACATGAATCTGGAGTGACGGTGAAAAAATCAGGATATCGTCAAGGTAAACGAAAACAAAGATGTTCAGCATGTCTCTCAGGACATCATTGACTAATGCCTGAAAGACAGGTGGAGCGTTAGCGAGGCCGAAAGGAAGAACCCGGTATTCAAAGTGCCCTAACGGAGTGTTAAACGCCGTCTTCCACTCGTCCCCCTCCCTGATGCGCACGAGATGGTAAGCGTTACGAAGGTCCAACTTAGTGAAAAACCTGGCTCCCTGCAGGATCTCGAAGGCTGAAGACATAAGAGGAAGCGGATAACGATTCTTCACTGTTATGTCATTCAGCCCTCGATAATCTATGCAGGGGCGCAGGGACCCGTCCTTCTTCTTAACAAAAAAAAACCCCGCTCCGGCGGGAGAGGAGGAGGGGACTATGGTACCGGCGGCAAGAGCTACAGACAAATAATCTTCGAGAGCCTTACGTTCGGGAGCCGACAGAGAGTATAGTCTACCCCGGGGGGGAGTGGTTCCCGGAAGGAGATCAATACTACAATCATACGACCGGTGTGGAGGAAGAGAGGTGGCCCTGGACCGACTGAACACCGTGCGCAGATCGTGATATTCCTCCGGCACCCCTGTCAAATCACCAGGCTCCTCCTGTGAAGAAGAGACAGAGGAAACAGGAGGGATAGCAGACATTAAACATTTCACATGACAAGAGACGTTCCAGGAGAGGATAGAATTACTAGACCAATTAATGGAAGGATTATGACAAACTAGCCAGGGATGGCCCAAAACAACAGGTGTAAAAGGTGAACGAAAAATTAAAAAAGAAATGGTTTCGCTATGATTACCAGAAACAGTGAGGGTTAAAGGTAGCGTCTCACGCTGAATCCTGGGGAGAGGACTACCATCCAGGGCGAACAAGGCCGTGGACTCCCTTAACTGTCTGAGAGGAATGTCATGTTCCCGAGCCCAGGTCTCGTCCATAAAACAGCCCTCCGCCCCAGAGTCTATTAAGGCACTGCAGGAAGCTGACGAACCGGTCCAGCGTAGATGGACCGACAAGGTAGTGCAGGATCTTGAAGGAGAGACAGGAGTAGTAGCGCTCACCAGTAGCCCTCCGCTTACTGATGAGCTCTGGCTTTTACTGGACATGAAGTGACAAAATGACCAGCAGAACCGCAATAGAGACAGAGGCGGTTGGTGATTCTCCGTTCCCTCTCCTTAGTCGAGATGCGGATACCTCCCAGCTGCATAGGCTCAGCACCCGAGCCGGCAGAGGAAGATGGTAGTGATGCGGAGAGGGGGGCAACGGAGAACGTGAGCTCCTTTCCACGAGCTCGGTGACGAAGATCAACCCGTCGCTCAATGCGAATAGCGAGTTCAATCAAGGAATCCACGCTGGAAGGAACCTCCCGGGAGAGAATCTCATCCTTTACCTCTGCGCGGAGACCCTCCAGAAAACGAGCGAGCAAAGCCGGCTCGTTCCAGCCACTGGAGGCAGCAAGAGTGCGAAACTCAATAGAGTAGTCTGTTATGGATCGATTACCTTGACATAGGGAAGACAGGGCCCTGGAAGCCTCCTCCCCAAAACAGATCGATCAAAAACCTGTATCATCTCCTCCTTAAAGTCCTGATGCTGGTTAGTACACTCAGCCCTTGCCTCCCAGATTGCCGTGCCCCACTCACGAGCCCGTCCAGTAAGGAGAGATATGACGTAGGCGACACGAGCAGTGCTCCTGGAGTAAGTGTTGGGCTGGAGGGAAAACACAATATCACACTGGGTGAGGAACGAGCGGCATTCAGTGGGCTCCCCAGAGTAACACGGCGGGTTATTGATTCTGGGCTCCGGAGATTCGAAAGCCCTGGAAGTGGCCGGTGGATCGAGGCGGAGATGGTGAACCTGTTCTGTGAGGTTGGAGACTTGGGTGGCCAGGGTCTCAACGGCATGTCGAGCAGCAGACAATTCCTGCTCGTGTCTGCCTAGCATCGCTCCCTGGATCTCGACGGCTGAGTGGAGAGGATCCGAAGTCGCTGGGTCCATTCTTGGTCGGATTCTTCTGTCAGGTGCGTGAATGAGGACCCAAAAGCGAATTAACAAACAGAGTTTCTTTAATGATGAACACACGTGGGCTCAGATGGACAGGTAGATTCCGACAGGACAGGACAAGGTTGCAGCAAACACGATGATAGTCTGGTTCAGGCATGAGACACACAAACAAGAATCCGACAAGGACAGGAACAAAAACAGAGAGAGATATAGAGGACTAATCAGAGGGAAAAAGGGAACAGGTGGGAAAAGGGGTGACGAGGTAGTTAGGAGGAGACAAGGAACAGCTGGGGGAAAGCGGGGGAGAAAAGGTAACCTAATACGACCAGCAGAGGGAGACAGGGTGAAGAGAAAGAACAGGAACAGGACACAACATGACAATACATGACAGTAGCCGTCTAAGGCTGTCAGATGATGTTCTGCCTTTCACAAATCACACCTGGTCTGGATTTATGATTTTCTTTATGATATGATTAGCCAGATGTTTTGTAAACAATTTTCCATCTAAATGTATCAAAGAAATTGGACGGTAGCTCCCACACTCATAGGGATCCTTTCCCTTTTTGAGGATTAGGGTGATTACTGCATCACTCATAGAAGGTGGGAGCTCACCTGTGTCAATCGATGTGTTAAATGTTTTAAATATTTCTGGGCTAAGCTGCTTTGCAAACCTTTTATAGAAATCACTGGGTATCCCATCCAACCCCGGAGTTTTACCACTGGGTGCTTGTCTTACAGTTTTGGTCAATTCCTCAAAGGTAATGGGGTGATCGAGCCAGTTCCTGTCTTCCTCTGTTAGTTTACGAAGGTTCAAATTTGGAAAGAATGCCTCTGCTCTCTGCATATCTAAAGGACCGTCTGATAGAAGTCTCAAAATATATTGTTTATTTCTTTATGATTGGTAATCAGCTTACTTCACGTATGTATGTACAGTATGCTTTTCCCAGAATGCTTTTCCCAGACATGTACCTGTTTCGCACTGTTGTTTTTTGTTTCAAAGAATATCGTAATGTGTGTTTTAGGGAATTCACAAAACACCTTGTCCTGTAAGAGGCTGGTGTTCTTTTGCCAACATTTACATTTTTCTATTTCTTCTCCTATTCCAACAGTCAGATCAATGGGTGCATGATCAAATCACATCAAACTTTATTTGTCACATGCACCGAATACAAGTGTAGACCTTACCATGAAATGCTTACTTACAAGCCCTTAACCAACAGTGCAGTTCAAGAAGAGTTAAGAAAAAGTTTACCAAATAACCTAAAGTAAAAAATGATAAAAAGTAACACAATATCGAGGTTATATACAGGGGTACTGGTACTGAGTCAGTGTGCGGGGGTACAGGTTAGAGATCATTTCAGTAATCATTTAGTCTTTTCAGTAATCATTTTGTGAAGTGACTATGCGTAGATAATAAATAGCGAGTAGCAGCAGTGTACAAAACAAATGAGGGAGGGGGTCAATGTAATAGTCCAGTGGCTAATTGTTCAAAAGTCTTCTGGCTTGGGGGTAGAAGCTGTTAAGGAGCTTTTTGGTCCAAGACTTAGCGCTCCAGTACTGCTTGCCATGTGGTAGCAGAGAAAACAGTCTTTGACTTGGGTGACTGGAGACACCGACTATTATATATGTCCTGGATTACAGGAAGCTTGGCCCCAGTGATGTACTGGGCTGTACACACTACCCTCTGTAGTGCCTTATGGTCAGATGCCGAGCAGTTGCCCTACCAGGCAGTGATGCAACCGGTCAGGATGCTCTCAAACTTTTTGAGGATCTGGGGACACATGCCAAATCTTTTCAGTCTCTTGAGTGGGAAAAGGTTTTGTCGTGCCCTCTTCACGACTGTCTTGGTGTGTTTGGACCATGATAGATCATTGGTGATGTGGACACCAAGGAATTTGAAACTCTCGACCCGCTCCACTACAGCCCTGCTGATGTTAACAAGGGTCTGTTCGGCCCGCCTTGTTCTGTAGTCCACGTTCAGCTCCTTTGTCTTGCTCACATTGAGGGAGATGTTTGGGGTTTTAGGCTGGGTTTCTGTACAGCACTTTGACATCAGCTGATGTAAGAAGGGCTTTATAAATATATTTGATTGATTGTTGTACTGGCACCACATTGCCATTACAAACAAAATAGCACAATTGATTACAGGCATGTAAAATGTCATACGTACTCTTCAGCCCCATTTCAAAGATTTGTCATAGCTATCATGCCCACACTGCAAGCATCCACTTTATCTATGAGAGAGTGTGAAATCAGTAAATTGTCGATGCGTGAATTAAGTGTTCCTATTTGAAAATGATGTGTAATCATGCTTACCTCCAAGTGTTTATTTAAGTTGGATAATCTTTGGATGCCGACAGCAGATGCACCATTGGAAGACATTGCTAGGATTGTAGACTACAAAAGCCTATTCCTGCTCTTTTCCCGCGATCCATCAAACCCATTTGGTGTGTCATCATAGTGGTCCTCTGGCTTATGGTCAGACTCGCTCAGGTGGAACAAACTTAAACTTGTGCCTTTTTTCAATGCTGATTTGAATGTCATTGAGAAAAGAGTGCTGTGACTTTAATGAAAATAATCTGATGACTGTTATTTATCTAATCAGCTAACTATGTTTAATTGTTACCCAATTAAATTAATAATGAACTCATTAGGATTTGGGGCACCACGAGAGCAGTTTTTTAAAGAGTTACCATCTCCTGAATTAAACTCTAAAGGTCTTAACCTATCACATCTATAAACAATCAATTTATAAATCATTAACTCGTATTATACCATCATTCTGAACAGTCGTAACCTCCTTGCATCTGCAAAACCCGAGCCTTACTTATGATTCAGTACTACACAAATTGGTTTAATTATTTATTTACTAGCTAACTAAATGGTAACACAGGATAAACATACACACTTACTACGTTAGAAACAGGTCCCTAGCGGACTGACACAAAATGGCTGCTTGCTACAAAGGAGAGGGCGAGAGAGAGAGAGAGGGACCGAGACATAATACTTTGGTACATTTTCTAAACTACTCTCACAGTAATCATATACTTTGCACACAAACCGTAAATGCCTTGCTTCTTCGTGTATTTCTGTGGGAACCAGGCCGCCTAGGAAAGGGAGATGGGCCATTTTGTGGCACGCTTGTAAGGCTCTGATTTTCCAAAAGGAGTTCCCACCCGTCTTCTACTGTTGTTCTCCACTGCTGTCGTCCGGTATACAGTGACTTGTCGTGTAGTCCTGAACAGAACTAAAGAGTTTATTTTACTTTCATTCGCTCTGGAAGATGCTTCCTTGAAGATAGGCTAGCCAGCAATGTCTATGGTTCCCGGTGGGGTGATGAGAGTAGTTTACAATGGTGATTTGAGAAGAGTAGTAGAATGTTCCTACTTAAATTCACTTTTGAAGATACTTTACTTAGGGCAGCTAATCAGCTGTACCAGTGATTGTCCGGAAGGTGACTTTATCGTCTCTTCCTCGTGTTGAAATTCAGAGTTCAAACCACTTTGGATGTGAGCTGCAGCTCGATGTCTTTGTCTGATAAGTTCATTCGTAACCCATCATTTTATGCAGTTAATTCAAATGGGTGGTTCCGTCAGGCTGACATGCTCCCTTACCTCACTCAGGGGTGTAGCTTGTCACTTGTACAAAGTTATGTGAAACTATTATCTCTTTTGGCTCCTAAAATCATGTCCCTCTCTTAATAAAAATTGAATGGACACTTCACATAAATAGTTGGTATACTTTCCAAGTTATAGTGTTCCATTTTAAATGACATCACAAAATAACACCCGAAACGTCACCAGTGTTCTCCAGATCGCCTCTGACCATTCCCCACGTTCTATGTTAGAAATATTGTTCCAGTATTCACTTTAGAACATGTTAGTTTCGGCAGGAAAAGGTCTGGCACATTCCTTGGGTGAATTTGGAGAGGAAGATAGCTGGATGTTCTGTCCTTTATATAATAGTGCATGAGCTGTCACCCACCCACCAGTTCCATTCTTCCCCCTCTGCGGGTGAGAGGGGGTCTGGTTGAAGTTATTTATTGCAAAGCTGATTTGACCTATTTGGAACTGCCCCTGACAGTCATGACAACAGAGTGTAAACTAATTAATTTGCAAACATCCTTTCTGAATTTAAAAGTAATCCTCAAAGTAATCATCTAGTATTTCAAAAGTATCTGTAATCTGATTTCAATATTTTTGTTGGTAACTAAACGGATTACAGTTACCATTTTTTGTGTGTGAGGACCCTCCCACTCTGTCTGCCGTATTCTCTTTTTGCTCTTGTTTTCCTTATTAGGATGCCGGTGGGCGTTGGGAGGGTCGTCAAATTCACACCTGGGCCAGGTGTGTCCCAGGATAAATGGACCTCTTCCACATTCATGGAAGAGACTCTCTCCATGCAGACACCTTTCTAGAATTTGTTGTGTTTCTTGGTGGCCTTTTGGTTGTTTGCTTTGGCACCTTTCAACACTCTGCATTATCACATTCATGCATGCAAAACACTGACTTACACTACTGATTACTGATTACACACACCATTGTATATTGTACTTAGTTTACTTTATGTAATAAATATATGTTTTGTTACTCCTTATCTCCACGTTGTCTCCCTTTTGTTACGGGCTTTGAGCCGGTTCGTGACATCTGTTACTCTCCAGCCCTGACTGTATCTAAACATATCATCTTTATCAGTAAGATGTGGTCTTTTGATATAGTTGATGACATTAATTATTATTGTAATTTTAAATATTGTTGTCGGTACACATCAAATATGAATATTTGTCAACAGTTGACATTGTACTTTATTTATTGATTGCATGTTTGGATTTCTGTGACTTTAAATGTCAATACAATAAATTTGTGACTTTACAAGTTTGCCACCCAATCTTATTTGTATTATTATTGTTAATATTACTAATTCATAATAGAATACATTGTACAGTAACCTGTGAAGGAACATTTTATGCTTGTGCTTTTTGACCAATTTGACTCGGTTCATTTAAGTGAATGATTGAGCTTGCCTGCGAGGAATCTTCACTATCAGTATAATGCAATTTTGCAGTAGGCTCAGAATATTGTTTTGAGAACCAAAAGGGGTGTCTCAGTTTCAAGGTCTCAGCTTCGAGAGAAGAAGCCTTGTGAGGTATTGGTCAGTCACATGCATGAACCGAACGATAATGATGAATTAATCATGAATAATGTAAATCATACAAATATTACCTGTCTGTTTAAGCAAGTGTAACAACTTTAGTCCGTCCCCTCGCTCCGAACCAGTCGCGAACCAGGGACCCTCTGCACACAGACAACAGTCACCCACGAAGCATCGTTACCCATCGCTCCACAAAAGCCACGGCCCTTGCAGAGCAAGGGGAACCACTACTTCAAGGTCTCAGAGCAAGTGACATCACCAATTGAAACGCTATTAGCACGCACCACCGCTAACTAGCTAGCCATTTCACATCCGTTACACTAACCCCCCTATTGACCTCCTCCTTTTCCGCAGCAACCAGTGATCCGGGTCAACAGCATTAATGTAACAGTATAACTTTAGTCCGTCCCCTCGCCCATACCCGGGCTCAAACCAGGGACCCTCTGCACACATCAACAACTGACACCCATGAAGCATCGTTACCCATCGCTCCACAAAAGCCACGGCCCTTGTAGAGCAAAGGGAACCACTACTTCAAGGTCTCAGAGCAAGTGACGTCACCGATTGAAACACTATTAGCGCGCACCACTGCTAACTAGCTAGCCATTTCACATCCGTTACACAAGTATATAAGAGAGCTCACGGGACTGCCCCGACAGAGCTCCTACCAGACGTGTACTACTTGGTGCATTAAGTTTGTTGGAACCTCTCCAGATTGCTGATAAAAAATAATTATTTAAAATTGACTCAGAGTGTCCCTGTGTTGAATTTCTACAACAAACCTTAAAGCCCTAGATTCCTATCAGGTTCTTTAAAAAGTTTCCACTGGTGTTGCAACCTGAGGAACCCCTAAAGGCGCCTCCAGGAACCTTTTCATTTTAGAGCCCTCAAACTCAACTCTGGACCTCGAAGACAGTTCCACTGCATTGTTTTCATTGTTCCCCTCTAATCAGGGACTGATTTAGACCTGGGACACCAGATGAGTGCAATTAATTATCAGGTATAACAGAAAACAAGCAGGATTCACACCTTGTAGGGTAAGAGTTGAGTACCGCTGTTTAGAGTATACTGTTTGCTCAATACATTTTGATAACTCAAATACTAATTGAGGGCCTTTCCGACTGTCGGCAATGCGATTAAAAAACAATCCACAGCTTATTTATTTCAAAGACGCTAATGATCCTCTGTGGCCAAATCATGCTTTCTGGTGTAGTAGCCTATTTTTTATTATTTTATTTGTTTCTGTATAGACAGGAGTAGGCTAATTAGGCTATATAATTTTGGCAATTTTAATTCAATTTACTTTAGGGGAAGCTTAGCCTATGGGGGACAGTGATCCCTCAAACAACTGAACGTTATCGTGATAGATTTGGTATGAAGCATGTTTTTTTCATCTGTGGACAGACTTGAAATACAAGACAAAAAAACAAACAAAAAAAACAGAGGAAAGATGCAACAGACTAGGTGTGAAAGATGCAACAGACTAGGTGTGAAAGATGCAGCAGTAGAGTCAGCCTATTATAGCCACAAACTAACTGGCCGGAAATCCACAAACCTCACCTCACCTATTGCACGTCACTGTCAACATCTTTTGCCAAACTGTTCTGTACATAAAGCTATTGTTCTGCTAAAGAGAGCATGAGCAGTCATTCACCTGCTATCCATCATATCTATCATCAGTATTCATCTTATTCATAGTGATCTGAGGGTGCTTGCTTACTATATCAGATGGAGGCAAGGTTTAGAAAACAAATTACTCAGAAGAACACAACATTTTATTTGTGGAGCAATCTCTCAATTCATTTACGTTTGTTGATAACACTTGTCCACAGAAACTTCATTACCCATGAATCACACAAATGTCGCTTGGATCCTTACGTAGAACGTCACATGATAAGGAATTCAACATGGAGGACATTGGAGTAACTGTTGAAAAAATTCAGGTATGATTCATTTTGACCGTGTACATTTTCACGCCGTTTCACCGTTGTTTTTGATTATACAAAGCTTTAAAAAGTATAGACAACTTAAAACGTACTATCTTTAGTCTAAAGTCTTCTTTGAATATATTTAAATCGTACGTCATCCAACTAAACGTGCCAATTCATTCACGGCACTGTAAATGCTCTGTCATGTAAGCTAACATGCTATCGCAACTGGCAAGCTAGGCAACTTTAGCTAGTTAGCTAAACGTTTGTATTTTGGTGTGGCTACGTAGCTATTTATGTTGTGGGGGTAGTATTGGTGCGCTTCAAGCTACAACCAACGTAAACAAAATAAGTAAACGGCCGGCAGGTAAGGTTAGATAGCGAAGTTAGGTAACAAGTCAGAAAACAACCGAATGTAACGTTAGCGAGCTAACTAAGTAGCTAGCGCGATAAATTAAATTGCATATGACTGAGCCTAATGTTGAATGACTTATTAATTATTAGCCAAGACACCAACCGCAGTAACGTACTTATCTGTTACGGAACAGCACTGAAACAATCGTGGATTGAAATGTCTTCCAATCCGCGTCTCTCACATTTTCTGTCGGTCATCACTCACCCAGCATTAAACAAGTAACAAGCTAGCTAGCTAGCAACACAACAAACAGTTAGCTAACGTTAGTAGTTAACATTAGCTATAGAGTTTTCACAGATTTGGGGGTATGCTCTCAACGTAGAATTTGTGTAAATGTTTGTGTTGTCTTGTGTCTACACAGGACGAAGTGCCTGCCATGCTGAACTCACGACCCCAGACGGGGCTTTCTTTCCTGGCCCCAGAACCAGAAGATCTTGAAGACCTTTACAGCAGATACAAGGTCTGTACTGTGAACAGCTTATGTTTGTCTGTGCTTGACTGTTGAGATCTATTTCTTTCAGCACCAAGAAAATCAATTTAAATCATACAGGCCCTTTCTGTGATTTCTTAATCACTGTAAAGATGTTAACTATTACGGTGCCTAGAGAAAGTATTCACACCCCTGGACTATTTCCACATTTTGTTGTTACACCCTGAATTTTAATGGATTTTTTTTGGTCTCTGGCCTTCACCCAATACCTCAGAATGTCAAAGTGGAATGATATTTTTCTATTTTTTTAAACAAATTAATTAAAAATGAAATGCCGAAATGTATTGAGTCAAGTATTCAACCCCTTTGTATGGCAAGCCTAAATAAGCTCTGAAGTAAAAATGTGCTTAATAAGTTGCATGGACTCACTCTCTGTGCAATAATAGTGTTTAACATTAATTCTGAATGACTACCTCCTCTCTGTACGCCACACACAATTATCTGTAAGGTCCCTCAGTTGAACAGTGAATTTCAAACACAGATTCAACCACAAAGACCAGGGAGAATTTACAATGACTTGCACAGAAGGGCTCATATTGGCAGATTTTTTAAAAATGTATTTTTTAAAACAAACATTGAAAACTGACTTTTTTTAAAAAGCGGACATTGAATACCCCTTTGAGCATGGTGAAGTTATTAATTACACTTTTGATGGTGCATCAATACACCGAGCGACTACGAAGTTACAGGCGTCCTTCCTGGTTCAATATATTTTCCACCAGACACTGGGAGATGAATTCAACTTTCAGCAGGACAATAACCTAAAACACAAGGCCAAATCTACACTGGAGTTGCTTACCGAGAAGACGGTGAATGTTCCTTAGTGGCGGAGTTAGTTTTGACTTAAATATATGGCACGACTTAAACTGTTGTCTAGCAATGATTTGACAGAGTTTAAAGAATAAAAAAAATTGGCCAAATCTGGAAAATGGGTAGGAGCAAGCCCATGTAATGCTTTGTAGGTTTGCAGTAAAACCTTGAAATCAGCCCTAGCCACAACAGTAAGCCATTGTAGTGGAGGCTAGCACTAGAGTAATATGATCACTATGATTCATCAATAAACATTCATTCTCCATGACACCATTCCCAATCTCCCCTTTACTATTGTAGAAGCTGCAGCAGGAGCTGGAGTTTCTGGAGGTGCAGGAGGAATACATCAAAGATGAACAGAAGAACCTGAAGAAGGAGTTCCTCCACGCCCAGGAGGAGGTGAAGAGGATACAGAGTATCCCCCTCGTCATCGGCCAGTTCCTGGAGGCTGTGGACCAAAACACAGCCATCGTGGGCTCCACCACAGGTACAGTATTTTTACACTTTTGTCTGTCCTCACATAGATTGTGTAGGTAAACCTCTGGTTGTTGGATCCAGAGACTTTAGACTTGAATCCGAGTCGATATCGGTCCGATTATTGGCCCTTTTCTATCGGCTTTGCCTATTGTCCCTCTGCCTAGCAATTCTGCTGCTATGCCAGCCGCCACTCACAACCTGAGCCACGAGCACTGCACAATGCCGATGAATGTCTAGCTGGGAAAATCAGCAGCAAGCTAGCTCATTCTCCAACAGAAAGGTGCAGTATTGAGAAACGGATGAATTGACAGTGAACAAAATTGCAGATGCACTTCCCTTATACGGTTAGTTGACAGTTTGTGCAGAAATTCTTTGGTTGTGTAAGCCCACAGTTTCATCAGCTATCCGGTTGGCTGGTCTCAGACAATCCCGCAGGTGAAGGAGGTCCTAGGCTGGCATGGTTACACGGGGTCTGCGGTTGTGACTCCGGTTGGACATACAGCCAAATTCTCAAAAATGACATTCAATGTGGCTTATGGTTGAGAAATTAACATTAAATTATCTGGAAACAGCTCTTGTGGACATTCCTGCAGTCAGCATGCCAATTGGCCGCTCCCTCAACTTGAGAAATCTGTGACATTGTGTTGTGACAAAACTGCACATTTTAGTGGCCTTTTATTGTCCCCAGCACAAGGTGAACCTGTGTAATGATCATGCTGTTTAATCCGCTTCTTGTTATGCCACACCTGTCAGGTAGATGGATTTATCTTGGCAAAAGGTAAATGCTCACTAACAGGGATATAAACACATTTTTGCATACATTTGAGAGAAATAACTTTGTGCATATGGAACATTTCTGGGATCTTTTATTTCATCTCATGAAACATGGAACCAACTCTTTACATGTTGCGTTTTATATTTTGTTCATTGTATTTATTGTAGTAGCAGTAAACAGCAAGTGATATGAGCGATGGAGAGATGTGAAAGGGAGCGAAGTTGCAGCCTTGCTCTATCCAAATGTAGAAGTAGAATCAAGTTCTAACCCGCCCATTTCTTGACAGATAGCTGGAATAGCCAATTGAGATGTTTCAAATTTTGTCCTTGCAACTGAGTTGTTGAGAACATTTTCTCCCGGTACCGGAAAATAACATAAAATACTAGTTTCGTAAACATCCTTGTTCACAAATCATAACGTTACGTTGGACTCATTTGTGTTAAATAGATATTTTATATTTTCAAACAAACAGCAGTGCCTATATGATGTCATTCCATACAGGTGTGACATACTGGAGTGATGCTCCTGTGTAAATGTTGTTGATTAGTTGGCTAATATACTGTTAGTCCAAAATGAAGGACTAACAGATTGTCATCTGTAGCGCCATAGACTCCATTGATCAGTCAAAACAAGCTCAATAACTCAATGCATGCACACACTCCTATTGAATATGGATTCACCTGTATTGTGAGTATGCCTATGACATCTTAATTTACCCAGTTTATCAAGATATTTACCATTCAAATAAAGTGACCATTGTTATTTAGTTTGGTAATAACTAAGTCAAATGTATTGTTCGGTTTAATATTGATGCGTTATTGCATACATGGCTGTCTTTGGGAAATGTTATGTTGTATATCTGCCTAAAATATCAGACAACTTTGACCCCTAAAAAATCCATATCGGTCATTCTCTAATAGCCGCACACCCATAAGCACCTATATTTTACACAGTAACACCAATGCCTGCTGAACATTTGCCTCTAATATTCACTAATGACATTTCCCCCTCTCTTTCCCTGTGCCACCCTCTTTCTCTGCTTCTCTCGTTGTCCACCCCCTTCTCCGTCTCTGTCCACCCCCTTCTCCGTCTCTGTCCACCCCCTTCTCCGTCTCTGTCCACCCCCTTCTCTGTCCACCCTCTTCTCTCTCTCTGTCCACCCCCTTCTCTCTCTCTGTCCACCCCCTTCTCTCTCTCTGTCCACCCCCTTCTCTCTCTTTGTCCACCCCCTTCTCTCTCTCTGTCCACCCCCTTCTCCCTCTCTGTCCACCCCCTTCTCCCTCTCTGTCCACCCCCCTTTCTCCTTGACTCAGGCTCAAACTACTATGTGCGTATCCTAAGCACCATCGACAGAGAGCTGCTGAAGCCCAATGCGTCGGTGGCCCTGCACAAGCACAGCAATGCCCTGGTGGACGTGCTCCCCCCAGAGGCTGACAGCAGCATCATGATGCTCACATCAGGTACACATACACACTATTCTACCCCCTGGTATGCCTATCCCTTTTGTAATATGAGTCAAAGATGTATAAAGTTTTCAAAGTAAAAAAAAAAACATCAATTAAAATTCCCTAAAAGGCTTTTGTACATTCATTGACGTGTTACCTATGCCCTTATAGAAGTTATATTCAAGATGAATGTAAAATGTCTTTCAGAATAACACTAAGTGTTTAAAAAAAATTTTTTTTTTTCATAATCACAACATTTCTGCTTTGACTGGCAGAAATATAACTATAACTGAGTCAACAAAACAAAGTTATTGTATTTTAATATTAAATACTGGTGTTAGACTGTATGACAATATTTTGTTACCCTGAACACATCGCTACGGCCCACAAATATTGATTAAATGTGATTCCTTCAGCAATAATTTAAGTTATAATACTGCATAAAAAGACAGGATAAGATGTTTAAAATGTCCAGGCTAGTTGAACTTAGATCGCTTCCATACTAGAGAGAGAGAAATGACCCATACGCCACACACATAAAGAACATGGGCTTTCCTATGCAGCATAGTTTAATTGGCACATAAGGTACAGTTTAATTGGTTTCATTTAGGATTAAATCAGCATTGAATATTTCAAACAAAGCATTAATTAGAAAACATTCCATAAACATTGTGCAAAAAACAGTTTTGCTTAATTTTTCCCCTCTTTTTTTGAGCATCAGATTTTGTCATTGTATGGATCGGTGGATGATCAGGATTGACATCCTTCTCTGATAGCTGGAAAATGTAATAGTTATGACACTGGCACAGAATAAGATTAACATCCATTAAATGTTATTAGTAGTCTATTAATGGTAGGCTATACAATGATGACACTTAATCAAAGTTTAAAAGTTAAATCAACTCCCCCTCCCTTTCTCTCTCAAACATGTTTTGTTATTATTTCATTGCTAATGTTAATAATAATCACTTTACTATAATTTGAGCCTGTGGCAAAACTTTACATTGTGTTAATTTGCATTATTACATGATTATTACATTAATGTTTTCATTATACATTGTTACACTATAACTGGTACATTTCTCTTCAATGCAGGTACATAAATGCAATTTCGAGATGACTACAGACATAGCTACATAAAATGGCCATCAAACTACTTCATTCAAACTTGTACAGTCTCGATTTATCATAAAGTTCCCCAAATGTGAAGCAGCCATTAACTAATATCATTCATAATTCATTTTTTATCCATAATTTTGTGTAATATTATATTACTAATATAATCCATCAGTTATACCTTATTAACATTGCAATTAAACATTAACTACAGTGTAATAGTGCAACTTAATGTTAAGTGTTATCCACCCAGCTTTATATCCTATTCTGTTGCTGACGATAGCATGGAAACAATACCTTTTTTTTCTGGCTAGTCTTTCTGGATCTGCGCTAATCTTTTGTCTGTGCCGTGCAGCCCTCTCCTTATTAGATAATGGCATCTATGCCTTGAAATGCCTTAATGCCATACAATTGTTTAAAATTATATTCAGTATTCATACAAGTAAATATGAATTGCATAATTAAATGTTGTTAACTAGTGAAAACATGGGATAACAAAGCTACTGTCATTCAGCATAACAAGTGATATAACATGAAACTCTTGTTGTGCTGAAGGACAAAAGCGTGATACTGAAGGACAGATTTCATACAAACATATTTAACAGGCAGTTCTTTGGCAACCTATATAAATTAATGACCTTAACCTATAAAGATTATCCTTACTTTTTATATTTAATATAGCTTTTTATAAAATAACATTAAAAGTAAGTTTTCTGTGTTGTACTGAAGGGCATGCGTTTTTGTTAGGTTACTAGAGGGTGAAAAGGTGAAATCATAAAATAATTCAGCGATTTACTCACCTCATCACATTGATAGAGGGTATTCTTTGTGATGCCACACAATTACCATCATGTTATATGTTTTAAAATGGCTTTTTGCTTTTGTTCTAGTTTATGACATTGATGAAGTGCCCGGACAAAAGTTATTCTCGGTTTAAAATATTTTTTAGATACAGTATTGTCGCCCGTTATTCTATATATTGTTGCAAACACTAACACAGTTATGCCATGGGTGTTCATTTATATTTTTTTAGGATGAATTTCTACATTTTAAAAACATATTTTTCAAATTTTAACCTGGATAGTTACACTGAAGGACACTTTAGAGCTCAATAACTCCCTTATTGTAATAGTTTGCAACACAAATATTTCTGGATGAAAAGAAGGGTAAGAGTGATTTAATATTATATTGATCAATATATTTTTATGTTAAATTAATGGCTTTCGGACACCAAATTTACACGTTTTAACCCATATATTGCACAGTTGTGAGTGGAAAAAACATGCGTGCTTACATGCATTGCATGCATATTCCATTCATTGATACCTTATCACTTGTAGTGCAGCTCCTCTCCTCTTATGATATATGTGTTATTTTCCTGTATCTCTCCTTGCAGACCAAAAGCCGGATGTGATGTATGCTGACATCGGAGGGATGGATATCCAGAAGCAGGAAGTGAGGGAAGCAGTGGAGCTTCCACTCACACACTTTGAACTCTACAAACAGATTGGCATTGACCCGCCCAGGGGGGTTCTGATGTATGGGCCTCCTGGCTGTGGGAAGACCATGCTGGCCAAGGCTGTGGCTCACCACACTACAGGTAGGCCATTCACCATGTTCACCATTATCTATAGGATGCGCTGGTGCTAACATGATTAGGCTATGTTGTCATTTTTTTGTAGCAAATAATTGTCATGTTACCATATCAGTATTTGGTTATTGACCAATGCATTTAATTTGATATCTTGGTCTCTTTCTCTGTCGCTTTCTCTCTCTCAGCGGCGTTCATCCGTGTGGTAGGCTCTGAGTTTGTGCAGAAGTACCTGGGTGAGGGCCCCCGCATGGTGCGTGACGTCTTCCGGCTGGCCAAGGAAAACGCCCCCGCCATCATCTTCATTGATGAGATCGATGCCATCGCTACCAAGCGTTTTGACGCACAGACTGGAGGTATGAGCCATTGTGTAGGTTTTTAGAATCAGCTGCACAGAATAGGCTATGGAATGGACTGGTCATTGGCTAATCACTAGCATTGCACATAGCAACCAAATCCAATAAGACAAGCAAAATAGAGCAGATTTACAGATTGGCATTTCTGATATCAAATGTTTCTACCTGTGTTCTTCAGGGTTCTCAAGGTGCTTAAAGTACTGACATTCAAGTACTGGAATACCTTGAAAATCTGACGTTTTCTCAAGTTGGTAATTAAATGAAAATGAGAGGAGAGGGCCTCCTGAGTGATCGGGAGTCCCAATAGGGCTGCAAACAATTGTCCCAGCGTTGTCTGGGTTAGGGGAGGGTTTGACAGGGGGGGCTTTACTTGTCTCATCGCGCTCTAGTGACTCCTTGTGGCCGGCTGGGTTACTGCAGGCTGACCTCGGGAGTCAGTTGAACGGTATATCGTCTGACACATTGGTGCAGCTGGGTTAAGCGGGCAGGTGTTAAGAAGCGCAGTTTAGCGGGTTATGTTTCTGAGGACGCATGACTCGACCTTCGTCTCCCGAGCCCGTTGGGGATCAAAATTTGGGAGAAAAGGGGGGTTAAAAAATATATATTGATAGGAGAGGAGAACAGATAATGCGCTAGTGCGCAATGAGACAAGGATATCCCTTCCTAACCCGGATGACGCTGGGCCAATTGTGCGTCGCCCCAAGGACCTCCCAGTCGCGGCCGGCTGCAACAGAGCACTGCGCCCGGCCCGTCACGGGTGCACGCTGACCAGGTGTTTCCTCCGACACATTGGCTGGCTTCCGGGTTGGATGTGCGTTGTGTCAAGAAGCAAGTTGGGTTGTTTCGGAGGACGCATGGCTCTCGACCTTCGTATCTCCCGAGTCCGTACGGGAGTTTCAGTGATGAGACAAGACTGTAATTACTACCAATTGGAAACCATGAAGTTGGGGAGGAAAAAGGGGTAAAAAACAAAAATTATAATAATTTTTCCTTAAGCTGGAAGTTTAATGAAATTGCGAATGTCACCAGTAGACATCTCCCAACACTGCTCATCACTACTCATATTACAAAATCATCAGTACTGACTTATGTATGTAGTGAAACAATGTTTTTGAGTAGAGCTAGCCAAGTAGTTTTTTTTTAGTTTGTGGTGATATATTGCCATCCGGTGGCGACTACGAACAATTGCGTAATATGAACTATTACAAATTATTGGTCCTTAACAATAAATATTAGTGCTTGGAAAAAGTACTTGAAAGTCCTTGAATTTGACTTGCTACTGTCTGTACGAACTCTGGATCTCACATTTTAGCTGTTTACATTGTAGTTTTTCAATCAAACAATGTTCAAATCAGCCTCAACTAAGCAGTTGGAACATGTTTCTGTAAAGGCCCCCTAGTTGCTGTGAGTCTTGGCTAGGCTATGGTTTCTCCTTGGCCCAGATGGAGACAACAGACCCATGGTCTGTCAGCTTATCTAGAGCATTGGGGAAATAAATAACATTCACATTTTTTGTGTGGCCAAGTGATTTGTTTTGACTGCCACCACCATAGAGAAGGATAAGGTTAAGGACAGGGTAGTTGCAGTTAACATCAGGTTAGAGTTGGGAATCGGAAGTTGCCCACAAAACAGAACTACCTGTAAAGATTTCAGTAAATGTCATTGTTTAAAGCATCCAGGTGAACAGATTCACACACATCCACAATAGAGACAAACTTGGTTGTGGACTTTATAATTTTGAATGGGATTGATTATTAGGACTGAAAATAAGACCAAGCAGTTATTGGTGTGGTTGAACCCTGACATTGGTAATCCCTCATTGTATTCTCTCCTTCCCAAACAGCTGACAGGGAGGTGCAGAGGATTCTGCTGGAGCTTCTCAACCAAATGGACGGCTTTGACCAGACCGTCAACGTCAAGGTGAGCAAAGTGTGAGAGCGCTATGGTCTTTGCCTCTGTGACATATTGTCTCCAGTGCTTATTGTATGTTGTAGTCCCATTAATGCAGCTAACCTGTAACTTTGTGTGTCACATTGAGAATATGTTTAAAAAAAATATATGTCTGACACACCTTTTTGTTCTCTTGTCAGGTGATCATGGCCACCAACAGGGCCGACACCCTGGACCCCGCCCTCCTGCGTCCGGGACGTCTGGACAGAAAGATTGAGTTCCCCCTACCTGACCGCCGACAGAAACGCCTGGTCTTCTCCACCATCACCAGCAAGATGAACCTCTCTGAGGAGGTGGACCTGGAGGACTGTATCCTTATTATGCCCAACTTACAGCAGTCTCTCATAACGTGTGTGTTAATGGGTGCAGGTGTGTATTGTACTAGCAACATCATGCAATCTTTTCCTGCTCAGAACAAATTCTGTGTCCAGTTCATTGAGTGTGCTTGTAAGTTTTCATTAAATATTTACCTCCTTGATTACCCCTCTGATCTGGAACAATAGTCTCATGAAAGGTCAAATGAACCATGACTTAAGTACTCTAACTGATTCCCGCCTTTGTAAAGTAATGCACTTCCCCATACCTTTCTTTGGTTGCTAAGTAACCGAAAGAACTCTACATTGTTCAGTGTCATTTGTGTTTGCGGTTGTCCTTAACCAGTGTGTAGATGTGGCCAGACCAGACAAGATCTCCGGAGCAGACATCAACTCTATCTGCCAGGAGGTGAGTGGGACCCCGTGCTGTTGGGAGGAATTCTTCCATGGGGGGTCAAACTACTCCAAAAGACTCTGTCAAAGAGTCACAAGTTATTGCGTTTGCTAACTCTAGTTCCAAAGAGAACTAAATATCACCTGTTGTCGGTGTGAGAACTGGAAACACTCTTTTAAATGTGTTATAATTCTTTCATTCCTCTCATTCAGGCTGGCATGCTGGCTGTCCGTGAAAATAGGTACATTGTCCTGGCCAAGGACTTTGAGAAGGCCTACAAGACAGTTATCAAGAAGGATGAGCAGGAGCATGAGTTCTACAAGTAGAAAGTAACCCCCCCCCCTCCCCTCTCTAAAAAAATAAATAAAAAGGCATTCACACAATTTTGTGATTTTATGTGTGTTTGTCTACTACTGTGTCCATTTGTGGTTTCAGACTGACTAACACACACATAGTGAATGGACTGTGTCTTTATGTTTTACTTGACTGTAGCTTGTATAATGGCCGAGAGTTTGTACCTGTAATGTACTCACTGATTAAACAGTACTCTAAAAAATATTAAAGAAGTTTTCCATAAAAATGTAAGAAAAGTATGCATAGTTGGTCTTTATTGTTCATGTGGACTGAAATATACTGGTTTAAAGTCTAGTGATGTAACAAGACAAACACACTAACATGCCCAGGGTCATCTGCAGTGGTAGCCATACATTTGATAGATAAAGTGACTGTTGGTCATAGCCTCTGACTAGGAACAGAGCGCCAAGAATAGTCTAGGCACCACTGATGCGGGGTCCTCCGTTAGAGGGGACATGGCGGCTTCTTTCCCTCTCTGTGTCTGCCCATGATTCAAAGCAGTTCAGCCTCAGGTTGAAGTTCAGCCTAACACCACAAGGGGAGAAAGACTCTGTTAGTCAAGCTCTCTGGAGATACACATTTACTATTAAGGGCAAGATTGTGGTTTAGAAAGTAAAAGGCCCCTCATATAGTATATCAATTGGAATAGTACCCACTTGTGTCCTAATGGGAAACATGGGCAGGTGGTCAGTGACTGGGTCAAGGTAGTTGGTGTAGAGGTCAATGGTTACACACTCCAGGTCCTGTGACATCTTGGCGAAGATTGGTCCCAGGTCATGGTTTGGTAGCATCAGTTGCGGTGCTGGCTGGTATGGCTCACTGGGCGAATCCCCCCCCCCCCCCCCCCCCCCCCCCCTTCAGCGCCAAAGGATTTGATGAGCTTCAGCTTTGAAAAGCTCCTCTACTTCAGCTACGGTCACTGAAAGAATAAGACAAAAATTATGAGAGCAGTCCACAAATTTGGGTACATTTCTGAGAGATCTCTTTCGTATATAAATATCAGCAGCTCAAGCAGGGTCATTGTCTAAGATGTCAAGTTCTTCAGTTCCTGTGCAAGCTCTCTGCCATCCAAGTTTGAGTGTTCTTTATAGTGCAGTGTCATACTAAGGGCCTCGTTGTTCTGTCAGCTCCTCATTTGAGAGACTTTGGAACGGTTGACAGCACTCAACTTATCTCCCACATTTTCCAATGTGGAAAATCTTTCCTGAAGGGCTGAGGTTGCAGCATCAACAACGACATTGAAAAATGTCACCTCCAGCTTCTTCAGATCATCACTCAAAGGCTCATCAAATGATTTGTATGAGAAGTGCCACCAGAGACTGCACAATAGCAGTCAGACGTGTCAACACCTCTCTATCTTATCCTCTCAGCCTCCATAAGTGCCATCTCATGCTTAGAATTTGTTTACCCTTTTTTTTAGCCTCGCCAGTTCTTTCCATGTTTTCATGCAGTTTGGTGTTCTGGACTGCTGTCGTGTGAAGTCAGCAAAGAACTTGTATGTTGTCAGTCCTGAGTTTGCTAAAGTAATTCTATTCTTAGAAAAGAGTATCAAATCAAATTTTATTTGTCACATACACATGGTTAGCAGATGTTAATGCGAGTGTAGCGAAATGCTTGTGCTTCTAGTTCCGACAATGCAGTAATAACCAACGAGTAATCTAGCCTAACCATTCCACAACTACTACCTTATACACACAAGTGTAAAGGGATATAGAATATGTACATAAAGATATATGAATGAGTGATGGTACAGAACGGCATAGGCAAGATGCAGTAGATGGTATCGACTACAGTATATACATATGAGATGAGTAATGTAGAGTATGTAACATTATATTAAGTGACATTGTTTAAAGTGGCTAGTGATACATGTATTACATAAAGATGGCAAGATGCAGTAGATGATATAGAGTACAGTATATACATATGAGATGAGTAATGTAGAGTATGTAACATTATATTAAGTGACATTGTTTAAAGTGGCTAGTGATTCATTTTTTACATCAATTCCCATTATTAAAGTGAGCTGGAGTTGAGTCAGTATGTTGGCAGCAGCCACTCAATGTTAGTGGTGGCTGTTTAACAGTCTGATGGCCTTGAGATAGAAGCTGTTTTTCAGTCTCTCGGTCCCAGCTTTGATGAGTTTGCAGCAGAAGCGGCTGTTGTTTCTTTCAGAATACACCAACCAACTTCTAGGGATTTTTTTCACCACTCACCAAGGTCTTCCTGAAATACTGGTGGTGGCAACTTCTTCCATCATTCTCATTCCTTGGGAAAACAAAGTTAGGTGGTCCTCCTCTGCAAACTAGTTGTGTCTGAATTCTGTCAGTCAGAACTGAAGGCCAGTCAGCAGGGTCTGTAGACAGTGGTTCATCCTCACCCGCAGGGTTTGGTGGGAATGCTGCTATAGGCATTTCTAATGGAGAGCACATGGGCATTAGTTTACACACATTATTCACTGAATTTATAGTGGTGGAACATCCCACATACAGTGCCTTGCGAAAGTATTCGGCCCCTTTGAACTTTGCAACCTTTTGCTACATTTCAGGCTTCAAACATAAATATATAAAACTGTATTTTTTTGTGAAGAATCAACAACAAGTGGGACACAATCATGAAGTGGAACGACATTTATTGGATATTTCAAACTTTTTTAACAAATCAAAAACTGAAAGATTGGGCGTGCAAAATTATTCAGCCCCTTTACTTTCAGTGCAGCAAACTCTCTCCAGAAGTTCAGTGAGGATCTCTGAATGATCCAATGTTGACCTAAATGACTAATGATGATAAATACAATCCACCTGTGTGTAATCAAGTCTCCGTATAAATGCACCTGCACTGTGATAGTCTCAGAGGTCCGTTAAAAGCGCAGAGAGCATCATGAAGAACAAGGAACACACCAGGCAGGTCCGAGATACTGTTGTGAAGAAGTTTAAAGCCGGATTTGGATACAAAAAGATTTCCCAAGCTTTAAACATCCCAAGGAGCACTGTGCAAGCGATAATATTGAAATGGAAGGAGTATCAGACCACTGCAAATCTACCAAGACCTGGCCGTCCCTCTAAACTTTCAGCTGATACAAGGAGAAGACTGATCAGAGATGCAGCCAAGAGGCCCATGTTCACTCTGGATGAACTGCAGAGATCTACAGCTGAGGTGGGAGACTCTGTCCATAGGACAACAATCAGTCGTATATTGCACAAATCTGGCCTTTATGGAAGAGTGGCAAGAAGAAAGCCATTTCTTAAAGATATCCATAAAAAGTGTCGTTTAAAGTTTGCCACAAGCCACCTGGGAGACACACCAAACATGTGGAAGAAGGTGCTCTGGTCAGATGAAACCAAAATGGAACTTTTTGGCAACAATGCAAAACGTTATGTTTGGCGTAAAAGCAACACAGCTGAACACACCATCCCCACTGTCAAACATGGTGGTGGCAGCATCATGGTTTGGGCCTGCTTTTCTTCAGCAGGGACAGGGAAGATGGTTAAAATTGATGGGAAGATGGATGGAGCCAAATACAGGACCATTCTGGAAGAAAACCTGATGGAGTCTGCAAAAGACCTGAGACTGGGACGGAGATTTGTCTTCCAACAAGACAATGATCCAAAACATAAAGCAAAATCTACAATGGAATGGTTCAAAAATAAACATATCCAGGTGTTAGAATGGCCAAGTCAAAGTCCAGACCTGAATCCAATCGAGAATCTGTGGAAAGAACTGAAAACTGCTGTTCACAAATGCTCTCCATCCAACCTCACTGAGCTCGAGCTGTTTTGCAAAGAGGAATGGGAAAATATTTCAGTCTCTCGATGTGCAAAACTGATAGAGACATACCCCAAGCGACTTACAGCTGTAATCGCAGCAAAAGGTGGCGCTACAAAGTATTAACTTAAGGGGGCTGAATAATTTTGCACGCCTAATTTTTCAGTTTTTGATTTGTTAAAAAAGTTTTAAATATCCAATAAATGTCTTTCCACTTCATGATTGTGTCCCACTTGTTGTTGATTCTTCACAAAAAAATACAGTTTTATATCTTTATGTTTGAAGCCTGAAATGTGGCAAAAGGTCGCAAAGTTCAAGGGGGCCGAATACTTTCGCAAGGCACTGTACTTACCCAGTAATAATAAAATAATTGTTACCTACAATATGGAAACGTAAAACTTTGCAAAAGGGAAATTATGTGTTTTGTTTATGTTATGCAGGGATGCACACATAAACACATGTGCATGTACCCACACACACCTGCGCATGTTCACAAACATACCTGAAGAATCCTGGTGGGGAGAAGTGGAAGCAAATGGGTCTTCATCCTCGGGCTCAGACAACATTTGTGAAGACACCTGTGTGGCTGAGGAGGTAGATGGCTCCTCATCCTCAGGCTCTGAGATCATTTCTGAATAGGCCTGTGTGGCAGAGGAGGTAGATGGCTCCTCATCCTGGCTAGTGCCAGAGGGTGCTCCCCCTAATTGCATTAGTACTGTACAAAGTTAAGAGGTGTGCTGTTTGATAGATTCCCCCGCTCCCCCTACCTCGGGCTTCCAGTTGGTAGACCTGAGGTCAACCTACCCCCGCCCCCTCCCCATCTTGTACTTCTGTGTGGGAGACCTTCCCAGGCAGTAGCCTGCCTAGCTCACAAACTAGAATCAGGGCGCTCACTCCAACAAGGTTAATTGACCCACAGTGACATGAAATCATTGACTTGACGTGCAAATGTCACCATTCCCCCAAAAATTGCATCCCCTGGCAAGATGAGCGCCCAGGGCGGCAGCCCATGTCGCCCATACCTAAATCCGCCACTGGGTAGCATCCTTTGACCAGGGCAGAGACTGCACCACATTGCTGACACTACAGCATCCAAGGTGGACTGGGGCTTCCAGGAGTGGAACTGAGGAAGAGGTGGAAGCTTGGACATTCTGAAGAAAGGTTTGGACAACCAAATTCAAATGTGTGTGTGATCACTAACGGCCATAACTATTTGTTCATAACTACAGTTTCAGAGGATCAATCCATCACCTTAAGGTGAAATTTTTTGTCAGATTATAGAAATATATTTAGTTTAGATATGTTAGTGATCATGAAAAGGCTATTCATTTTGGTAACCACTTCATTGCCTTTATTTAACTCCTGCCAGTGGACCAGTAATTTAACCTACATTTAACAACTACCCAGTCCCATAACGTAGAATACTGAACTATTGAGTGGAGTCCTTACCTTTTAAATAAGATGTTTTGTGTTGAAATACGCCAAAAAGTCAGTACTTTGGCTATGACCACAATTGGTTTACACTTGATTTTCAACTAAGAGATGAGTGATGCACCATTCTAGAATCTAGAACACATCTATTACAATAGAATACTTTATTTTCTCCCATCTGCCATTTGGTATAAAATCTATATTTGATTTGAAAGTACAATTTCTACATAAAAGCACAACGTGTACGAAAGATACAGTAGTAGGTATAAATAAACAAATGTAATTTGTATTACACAATTTCTGTAATTGATATTTACCATGTCTCATCGAGTCAAGCATATCGTGTTTTCCTCGTTCTATATTCAGTAACCCTTAACACAAAAGGGTCGTTATGTCACTGTGTACTACCCAACGTCACCCCATTCAATTGTATTGTCGGTGCATTCATTTAATTATTGTGAAACCAAAACAGCAAGTCGTGGTGAAAATCAGGACATGCATACAGCACGAAAAGGTTCGAGGAGGTGCGCTAAACTAACTCTTAAAGTCTCTGCCGACGTTACCATTCATTACTACAAGCAAAACCAAACAGCTGTGTACATCACTTCCTGTACTGGTTCTACATGTGAAGTGTGGCTGAAGAAGCCGCATTTCAACTTCGAAACGCAACCCTGGAGCAACTCGAATTGTGAAAGTGATGTTTAGTAATTCTGTTGCATGGAATAAATTAGGAAAGGAACCATTAAGCTATCCACGAACAAGAGGGGTGGAATGGTAAACACCGTCTCGTGCGTTTAGTTGGTAAGCTGGCCACAGTTTATTTATTTTTATCTAGCTAACTAGCTAATAATGCTAACTGGATAGCCAGCAACGTTACGTTTAACAAATCATGACCGTGTATGAAATAAGTTAGCTAGTCGTTAGCAAGCGAGCAAAGCAGAAGGAAGTGGAGTCAGTGACGTTAGTTTGCCGGCTTTTATAGCTTGTTTCTCCGTCACATTTGCTAGTTAGTCCGTAGCTAATGTTGGCTATCTAAAATGTTACATATTTATTTATTGTGGCCGCTTTAACAAGAGTTGTTGAGGCAAGGCTCGAGCCCAGGTAAATTAGCTACGCCAGAAATGGTGGAGTCTTTGGTTACATCATCATGACTCTCGTACAAAATCTAAAGTAAAACTTGAATGATCTAATAATGTAAAAACACAAAACGGATTAATTTACTGAACACCATAGAGTGTGTGTGTGGGCAGGCTACATGGTATTGTTGCATCTGTTCATGTCTGTGACCAAGCAAAAAAATCTTATTCCGAAGGAATAGCTGGGTGATTTTGTTTTATTTCATCTTTATTTAACCAGACACGTCAGTTAAGAACTCATTCTTATTTACAATGACAGATTTAGCAAATACGTTAGATTTTAGAGAGAGAATGTGAATTTAGATTTTTTTTAAAATTCTCTCAACCTTTATTAAGACTAAAATAACCGTAAACTTTTGGGTTAACAGCCATGTTCAGGGACAGATCGACTATTTTTTTGTTTGTTTACGTCGTCAGCTCGGGGATTTGATCTAGCAACCTTTCGGTTACTGGCCCAACACTAGGCTACCTGCATATTAGAAGTGCATAAGCCATTTGTTACTTTAAAAAACAATTATACAGACAATATGGTCTAAGTATTTTGTCGTTACCACCACGACAAGCAAATGTATATTCTAATGTTTTTTTCAAGTGTGTACTTTGTTACCATGTATATGAATAGTGACAGCTGAGCATATGGTGGGAAATTCACATTTTGATGCCGGGAAATTCTAGAAAAATATAATATTTGTATTGAATGTCATTACCAAGTAGGCTATAATTAAAACAAATTATTACATTAAAAAAAATAGTTTTGAATATTTATTTAGGATACATTGTATGCTAGCTGTTCAACTGGAGTTAGCATGTCATTCCCACCACACTTGATTACCACCACATAATGAACTGTGATGGTAATGACGAAATGTTTTAGTTCATACACTTTTACTAACCTTAAGACCTGAAAAGACTAATTGCATATATGATTAAGTTGAAATTGAACACTTATTTGCTATTACATTTTGTATTATGTTAGGATGATGGAGTGATTGATGTCTATTTATGTGACTTACTATGGTTATTACTGACTTCAATTATTTTCTATGAGATGCCCCCTAAATCAACCAAGGAGAGGACAAGGACATACACTATATATATATATATATACACAAAAGTATGTGGACACCCATTCAAAATAGTGGATTCTGCTATTTCAGCCACACCCGTTGCTGAAAGGTGAATAAAATTCAGCACACAGCCATGCAATCTCCACAGACAAACATTGATAGTAGAATGTCCCTTACTGAAGAGAGCAGCGACTTTCAATGTGGCACAGTCATAGGATGCCACCATTTCCAACAAGTCCGTTCATAAAATATAAGCCCTGCTATAGTAGCACTGGTCAACTGTAAGTGCTGTTATTGTGAAGTGGAAACGTCTAGGAGCAACAACGGCTCAACCACAAGTGGTAGGCCACACAAGCTCACAGAATGGGACTGCCGGGTTCTGACGCGCGTAAAAATCGCCTGTCCTCAGTTGCAACACCTGCTACCGAATTCCGCACTGCCTCCGGTAGCAACGTCAGCAAAATAACTCGTCGGGAGCTTCATGAAATGGGTTTCCATTTCAGAGCAGCCCCAACCAAGCATAAGATCACCATGCACAATGCCAAGCGTCGGCTGGAGTGGTGTAAAGCTCTCTGCCATTGGACTCTGGAGCAGTGGAAACGCATTCTGTAGAGTGATGAATCATGCTTCACTATCTGACAGTCCAACGGATGACTCTGGATTTGGTAGATGCCAGGAAAACGATACCTGCCCCATGCATAGTGCCAACCTTAAGTTTGGTGGAGGACGAATAATGGTCTTAGGCTATATTTCATGGTTCGGGCTAGGCCCCTTAGTTCCGATGAAGGGAAATCTTAACCCTTCAGCATACAACGACATTCTAGACGATTTTGCCCTTCCAACTTTGTGGCAAAAGTTTGGAGAAGTCATGCTGAAACAGTAAAGGGCCAATGCCCCCGCGCACAAAGCGAGGGGTCCATACATAAATGGTTTGTTGAGATTGGTGTGGAAGAACTTGACTGGCCTGCACAGAGCCCTGACCTCAACCCCATCAAACATTTTTGGGATGAATCGGAACTAATGGTCTGTTCTGTATCTTCAACAAAATTAAACATACTACTGTGACATTAAAGTGTTTAATGGTATTTCTCATCAGTTTTATATGAAATGCCATTTCCACCACAGTGTCATTACCACAATGCTAAGTCATTACTATCACCGTACATATTTGAAGCAAATGTGTATTAATTACAGTTGATATTGATTATTTTTGCCGTATGTGAACCTTGTATGCTTGTTCTTAAGATAATTCCTAAAATAATGTAAAATATTACAATTTTAATGTGGTAAATACATGTTTCTGAGTATCTTCAAGGCCTATATGGACCTTTAGACATGACAATGGTAAATACATGTAATCAAAACTACCTTAGGCACAATTTTATGTAATTTCCTTTTCAACTAAAATAGCACATTTTATGAAGTGGTGGCAATGACATTTCCCCTCGGGTATATGGGGAAACCAATAAAAATGTTTAATTTCTTTAAGTGGTATGGTCTCAGACTCTTAGATCTTGTTTCCAGACAGAGTGAAGAACATATTCAGAGATAAGAAGCAGTTTCAAGAGGTTTAAATTTAAAAAACATTTAACATCCAGAAGTGCCTGTATTTACAAAATCACCCAGCTATGATGGAAGACTTGTATACTCAAGGTTTAGGAGTATCCTGTGTACAGTTCCTGAACCAGGATCATTTTAAATCCACCTAGCAGCCTCTCTGTAAACAGGATTAGGAGGGAGTGAATGTAATTTAAAAACAGTTTGTGCAATCAAGCTCAGAAAGTGGTCTGTCTTTTGTTTTCTATATTTGCCCAGCCATGGCTGTTTGCCATCTTTTGAAGGTGGACAAAAGGGGCAGCAGGTAGCCTAGTGGTTAGAGCAATGGTCCAGTAACCGAAAGGTTGCTTGATCGAATCCCTAGCTGACAAGGTAAAAATCTGTCATTCTGCCCCTGAACAAGGCAGTTAGCCTACCGGGGAACAGTGGGTTGTCTTTGTAAATAAGAATTTGTTCTTAACTGACTTGCCTAGTTAAAAAATAATAATAATAAAACCTGCTCTGTAATCTGTTTGCTTTGGGCAGTGTCATTTGAGCTGGGCAAACCTTACTCCCTATTCTCCTCTCTGTTTTAAATAGTTTCCAGAGTGAGAAATGGCCACAACGACCCCGTCACAAGAGCTGTCAGGTTGACTGAGTGAATACTGGCTCTAACGTTAGACTTGCAGAGGGGACTGTATTATAGGACTCCGCGGTGTTCATGGGATAAGAGCCTGACTTTATCAATGCAGATGTCTGCTGAACAGCAAGATCCTATCACAGAGTTTCCAAACTTGTTCGTATTTGCCCAAGCACTACTACACAGCTGATTCAAATAACCAACTAATCACTCTTTTGATTAATTTGAATCCGCTGTGTAGTGCTAGGGAAAACCCCGAAACGTGAATCCAGGGGGGACCCCAAGGCCGAGTTTGAAATCCTGTTCTGGTGCGTTTAGTTCGCGTGAACGTTTGCAACGTTGCGTAACTGTTTGTACTGAATGACACTAATCCCCAAAACGTTCTTGAACAGACATTGAGGTACGTTTCCTCCCATTTGGTGGGTGTGGCTTGAAGCAATGAGTGATGTATTTAAAGGGCAGTGGCCATGCTGACAGCGTTCCCGAAAACCTCAACCCAACCCCTCCCTGTTTTTCAACTGGTCGTTCAGTACAGCACTGTTTGCGATCAATTGAACGTTCCAGAATGTAAAAACATACTGAACTCAGCTCTGGTCTGTACAGACATGCATTACTGTTCAAAAGTTTGGGGTCACTTAGAAATGTCCTTGTTTTTGAAAGAAAAGCACATTTTCTTTGTTCATTCAAATAACATAAAATTGATCAGAAATACTGTGTAGACATTGTTAATGTTGTAAATGACTATTGTAGCTGGAAACGGCAGATTTTTATTTTATTTTATGGAATATCTACATAGGTGTACAGAGGCCCATTGTCAACAACCATACCTCCTGTGTTCCAATGGCACATTGTGTTAGCTAATCCAGAGTTGCAAAGAAAAAGCCATATGTCACTGGCCAATAAAAATAAAAGATTAAGATGGGCAAAAGAACACACTAAGCCAGCATCCCGGAGTCGCCTCTTCACTGTTGATGTTGAGACTGGTGTTTTGCATGTACTATTTAATGAAGCTGCCAGTTGAGGACTTGTAAGGCGTCTGTTTCTCAAACTAGACACTAATGTACTGTCCTCTTGCTCAGTTGTGCACCGGGCCTCCCACTCCTCTTTCTATTCTGGTTAGAGCCAGTTTGCGCTGTTCTGTGAAGGGAGTAGTACAGAGCGTTGTACGAGATCTTCAGTTTCTTGGCAATTTCTCGCATGGAATAGCCTTAATTTCTCAGAACAAGAATAGACTGACGAGTTTCAGAAGAAAGGTATTTGTTTCTGGACATTTTGAGCCTGTAATCGAACCCACAAATGCTGATGCTCCAGATACTCAACTAGTCTAAAGAAGGCCAGTTTATTTGCTTCTTTAATGAGCACAACAGTTTTCAGCGGTGCTAACATAATTGCAAAAGGGTTTTCTAATGATCAATTAGCCTTTTAAAATGATAAACTTGGATTAGCTAACACAACGTGCCATTGGAACACAGGGGGGGGATGGTTGCTCTCCATTTGTGGAAGAGACTGCATTGATTGCTTGTTCTTCGCCTACAGTTTGATGCTGAATATGCAAAAACAGGATTTTACAACAGTTAGCCAACCAGTGCTGTGTAACCATTCATTTGCTACCATTTAACATGTATTGGACATTTTAAAGGGACATCAGGATTTTTGTAACAAAGCCCTTTTACTACTTCCCTAGAGTCAGATGAACTCATGGATACCATTTTATGTCTCTGCATCCAGTATGAAGGAAGTTGCAGGTCGTTTTGTTAGTGTTAGCACAATGACAAAGTCTATGGTATCTACTAGTATGCTAGCAGTTACCATAGACTTCCAGTCATTGCACTAACGCTAGTTAGCAATTGTGCTAACGCTAGTTAGCGATTTCTTTCCAACTGCGCTCAGAGACATAGAAATGGTATCCACAAGTTCATTGGACTCTGGGGAAGTAGATAAAGGGCTTGGTTGACAAAATCCTGAAGTATCCCTTTTATGGTCTGAAGTGCACTTGCCCATTAGCCAAGTAAGGAGTAGGCTTTTGGTTGCCTGTCAGATATGATCACTTACATGCAGAAATGCAATATTCTGTCTTTTATATGAACGTAGTGAATGAACCACAAATGTTTATGTTGTGTGGTTGTTTTCATTGTAAACTGTCACCTGCCCAATGGAACAACCACAGAGTAGGCTCAACTTGCACGACTGCTCAGTTCACTTGCCCTAGGTGACAAGGCAACTTGTTATGCCAATCCCTGTTGATACTTGTGGCTGTTTCATTAGTGTTAGCCTTCCTATTTGTCAGATCCATTGCTGACCCTGCTCCCTTTCTGTCCAATCAGGGCAAGACATTACATTTTCCCCCAACACAATCTAACAATGATGTTGAACCTGTCCCAGGCTGCCATCTATATGTTTTCTGTCCAGTACTCTGGAATGATAGTAGCGGTGGAAAGGCAATACATTTGCCGTTCATGTCTGTGTGACTCTTAGTGCCCTTTTTTGTTATGTTTATGTGGTTATCCTCAGTTTTTTTGGTTGGTCCCTATGGTTGTCATTGCTTAGCTACTGAGCAGTACAGCTTGTCGTCATGGTTGCAATGAGTGCTGTCCCAGAGGTGTGTGTGGGTGCTTGAGCCACAAATAAACTTTGCGCTATGGAAACTCCTCAAACTAGTTACTACCCAAACAGCAGCAGACAGTAAAGGAGAAGCTGTAGAGAATTTTTTTTTTCTTTTTTTCTCTTCAGCAGTGAGCCTGTCCCAGTGGACTCAGACCTGAGGGAGCAGCTAAAGAGACATGTACCAGCTGCAATGACAATGAATGGCCAGTGTGTTGCCATGGGTTGCTATGACAAGGTCGCTAGCCCTCATTAATATGCTGACACTTTTTTTCACACTGTATGCTAATGTTTTAATTGCCTGGACTTGTTTAGTTGGAAGAGCTATCTACTGTATCTTTGTAGGCGATTTTTCTTTTATTTTTTAGAATGTAGGGTTGGCCAAATAGGAACAGTTTTCCCTTGTCTTGGCAGTCAAGTAAAGGTAATGCTCTTGTCACAGCACATTTTCTGGTGCATATTGATGCTCAGGGCAGTGCAAACTAAGCTGGTCTCTGGCTCAAGCCTCTTCCTCTGATACCACAGACTGGGAAGGAGCCTAAGTATTATCACGTCCTAGGCTAGCCTATATCACAGCCTCGGGAGTCAGGAACCGTCCTCAAGGATTTCAGTTGATCTGTGTAGTAATTTAATATGGATAACTTGTTGTTTTTTTCACCTTTATTTAACCAGCTAGTTGAGAACAAGTTCTCATTTACAACTGCGACCTGGCCAAGATGGAGCAAAGCAGTTCCACACATACAACAACACAGAGTTACACGTGGAATAAACAAACATACAGTAGAAAAGTCTATATACAGTGTGTGCAAATGAGGTAAGATAAGGGAGGTAAGGCAATAAATAGGCCATGAAGTAATTACTATATAGCCATTAAACACTGGTGATGTGTAGAAGATGAATGTGCAAGTAGAGATACTGGGGTGCAAAGGAGCGAGAAATAAATACAGTATGGTGATGAGGCAGTTGGATGGGCTATTTACAGATGGGCTATGTACAGGTGCAGTGTTCTGTGAGCTGCTCTGACAGCTGGTGCTTAAAGTTAGTGAGGGAGATATGAGTCTCCAGTTTCAGTGATTTTTGCAGTTCGTTCCAGTCATAGGCAGCAGAGAACTGGGAGGAATTGTCTTTGGGGGTGACCAGTGAAAAATACCTGCTGGAGCGCGTTCTACGGGTGCATGCTGCTATGGTGACCAGTTAGCTGAGATAAGGCGGGGCTTTACCTAGCAAAGACTTGTAGATGACCTGGAGCCAGTGGGTTTGGCGACAAGTATGAAGCGAGTGCCAGCCAACGAGAGCATACAGGTTGCAGTGGTGGATAGTATATGGGGCTTTGGTGACAAAACAGATGGCACTGTGATAGACTGCATCCAATTTGTTGAGTAGTGTTGGAGGGTATTTTGTAAATGACATCGCCGAAGTCAAGGATGGTCAGTTTTACGAAGGTATGTTTGGCAGCATGAGGATGCTTTGTTGCGAAATACGAAGCCGATTCTGAATTGGAGATGCTTAATGTGAGTCTGGAAGGAGAGTTTACAGTCTAACCAGACACCTAGGTACTTGTAGTTGTCCACATATTCTAAGTCAGAACCGTCCAGAGTAGTGATGGACGGGCAGGTGCGGTTGAAGAGCATGCATTTAGTTTTACTTGCAGTTAAGAGCAGTTGAAGGCCACGGAAGGAGAGTTGTATGGCATTGAAGCTCGCCTGGAGGTTAGTTACAGTGTCCAAAGAAGGGCCAGAAGTATACAGAATGGTGTAGTCTGCGTAGAGGTGGATCAGAGAATCACCAGCAGCAAGAGCAACATCATTGAGGTGTACAGAGAAGAGTCGGCCTGAGAATTGAACCCTGTGGCACCCACATAGAGACTGCCAGAGGCCCGGACAGCAGGCCCCCCTGATTTGACACACTATCGGAGAAGTAGTTGGTGATCCAGGCGAGGCAGTCATTTGAGAAACCAAGGCTGTTGAGTCTGCCTATAAGAATGTGGTGATTGACAGAGTAGTAAGCCATGGCCAGGTCGATGACTACGGCTGCACAGTATTGTCTCTTGTCGATGGCGGTTATGATATCGTTTAGGACCTTTGAACGTGGCTGAGATGCACCCATGACCAGCTTTGAAACCAAATTGCATAGCGGAGAAGGTACGGTGGGATTCAAAGTGGTCTAATCTGTTTGTTAACTTGGCTTTCGAAGACCTTAGAAAGGCAGGGTAGGATAGATATAGGTCTGTAGCAGTTTGGGCCTGGAGTGTCTCCCTATTGTGTATTGTCACCTTACACCTGAGAGTGGTAGTGAGCCGAGGGGGTGAGCTGTTTCGTCTACTCTTTCCCCTCACATGGTTTCTGTAAGCTTTGTTCATACCGTATCTTCTTTCTTCCTATACGCTCACACAGGATGATAACAGGTTTGTTGAGCAAGAGGTGACACATAGAGACGTTTTGTGACTCATGGCAATAGATAAAGAATGAGCTAGTGACACTAGATAATGCAGTGGATATGACCAGTAACTTCATCAGACAATCTTGACAGGTATAGTATTTGTGGCAGTTTGCTTCGTAATGGAACACTGGTGGCAGGTGATATGTTGGTAAGGTTCTTTTGAAAATCCTGAGGTGAAACGTAGCAGAAGTCTGCATGACTCTAAGTGGAGCCTATCTTCAGTGTGTAGAACTGAATGGTTCTGAATAGAGTGCAAGGATTTGAGGGCCTTTTCCGCCAAAGCTCCAAAGCTGTTTTGGAGCAGATTTGCAGACTACAGAGATCACAAGGTTAAAGCTGGAAAGCACCGTCTTCCACAGCTGACGGATGGATGGATATAGTACGCGTTCCTCTAATCAGACTAACATGGCATCGCTCCAGTCCCTTCTTTTCGTGTCTGGCATCCCGCTCTGCTTCGGCAGGTTAAAGCTTTGGCAGCAGACTAACGCAAGGCCTATCAACTGTTTCTACCCCATCCTCTTCCTCCCACTCCTACACCTCTCCTTTGGGACAGACACACACCAGATGTTTTCAAGTACTTGGCTACTTTCCGCCACTCTTTTCTTCTCTTCTGTTGCGCTGCCTGTCTTTGCTTTTTGCAAAAGGGGGGTGGGGGGGGGGCTGGCTGGCTGGCTGGCTGACTGCTTGCTCCCCTCCCCCGGGACTGCGGGTCTCTTAGTGGGTCCCCTGTGCCTGGCCGACAGACTGGTCATGCGCGGGATCCTGAATAACCAGCCACGCTAACAGAGATCCTTAGATAATGATTTATATATACATTTCGCATACTTCTCGCTCTCTGCCCCCCTTCCATCCATCCCCACCTCGTTTCTCTCTCTACCCTCGGCCCCCTCGATGACTACTCTCTCATCCATTCCAGTGTGTGCGAGTATGCATGTGTACATACAGTATACATGTAATAGTGATGGCTCCAGGCAGAAAAGGATTGTCCCATATCTTGCCTGTAATCTTCCATAGCTGCCATCACTCAGTTTAAAGTGTGTGCTGCTGTACTGTCTGAGGAGGAGGGGGCGACGTGAGGAGGTGGAAGAACACTGGAGGGAAGATGTTTGTTTTGGCTGACTCGGGCCTGCATGAGCTAGTCATGCCAGTTCTACCTCTTTGACTTTCAAATGTCGGGACTCGAGAGAGGGAATGTAGCCTAGATTGAATGCTGGTGAGGCAACTAAACTAGCCACTTGCATTGGGCCTACTCTGCGTCCTCTCTCCCTCTCCTTTTGTCATTCTCAGATTCCCTCACATAGCATCACATAGCCTGAGGAACAGGGGCATCTAAATCAAGTCACTGGCTCTTTTTATATGCGTGCTGAGAAGGCAAGGCCCTGGCTTTGTCAAGGGAGTTGCCAGCTGCCAAGTTGTCCTGCTACACTATATCCCAGGCAGCAACCCTATATCCCATTTCAAGTCAATACGGCCCCTGAGAGCTTAACCGGGCTGGGATGATACTATACACACCCTGTTGAATAGTCAGTCTGCTGATCATGTTAACACCTGTGAAACTGCAATGGACATTGGACATGCGGCAGTATAGTGTGCATTTAAACCATAGTAAATGAAGGGTATCATGTTTGCTCTAAGGATTTAGCCACTATGCCTATATGGTTGCTGTCTATATGATGCTGCTTGCCACACTAATTTGAGAGGACTGCCTGAAGTTTCACCTTCCACCTGCTCATATTTAAAGTTGAAAGAAAAAAAGAACTCATCAAAAGCAAATGTTTTTTTTCCTTCTTCCTCTCCTCACTCCCTCCCCCTTTCCAACTCTCCTTCCTGTTCCAGTATCTCCACATTTTGCTGACTCATGTCATGCTCTCACCCTCTTGTCTTTCCATTTCTCTCTCTCTCTCTCTCTCTCTCTCTCTCTCTCTCTCTCTCTGTCTCTGTCTCTGTCTCTGTCTCTGTCTCTGTGTGTGTGTAATGAACTTGTTTCCTCATTGTCTGGAGATTAAGGAGTATTGAAGCTGAAAAGGCGGGGTAAGGGAGATTTCTGTTGAAACTGATGTGCTCACATTTGCAGATCTCACACATGCATATCAGGGTTTCTGTTATGTAAATGTGGCGCCAGACATTTGACCAGCGGCACTTTAATTTACCAGACATTTGAGAAATGTACCGTGCATAACCTGAATAGGGCGTCCACCCACGGTGCTCAGAATGACAATCACATTTAGAAAATGTAAATAAATAAATGTAAGTTGAGGATGCAAGGACGTGTATCCTTACTGTGCACTTTGAAGATGAGAAACAAACCCAATCACTAGGATAGGCCGAGCATGAGTTTCAAGTTTGGGGAAGCACATTTTCACCATCAAAATGCACCATTATAATATAGCATTCCACGCATCATCGCATTTGCAGATTTATGTAAGAGCCTACTATTTGTAATGTGATGAGTAGATTGGATAGTCATTTAGGCTAATAATAATACTCAGACTGCTCAATGCATGGCTGAATGCGTGTAGTGTAGAGGCCTTGGCTATAGTCTGTCATAAGTTTCTTTCCTAGGCTACATAGAAGAACGTTAAAAAGCAATGAAACTGATGCGACGGATAAGAACGTTTAGTTTAAAATGTTGATGAACCTATTTTTGTTCTTAACATTATTAGTGCAGCAATGCACACAAGGCAACGTGTGAATGTGCATTTGGCTACCGGACAATGAAACAAAGTTGACGACCAATTGCATATGAGAGAATTAGGCTACTAGTGTCAATGGCATATGGATGTCTGTTTAAAATAATTGCCTCCCTGATATGGTCAGATTTTTGTCTAGGCTACTTTGAAGCAAGGTAAAACATGCCTCTTAATGTTTTTTCCCCCCTCAATCTATACACAATGCTCCATAATGACAAAGCAAAAACAGGTTTTTAGAATTTTTGTGCAAATTTGTAGTTTTTTATTTTTTAACTTGAGTACATCTACATCAGACCCTTTACTCAGTCCTTGTTGAAGTACCTTTTGGCAGCGATTAGTCTCGAGTCTTCTTGGGTATGACAGTACAAGCTTGGCACACCTGTATTTGGTGAGTTTCTCCCATTCTTCTCTGCAGATCCTTTCAAGCTCTGTCAGGTTGGATGGGGAGCGTCGCTGTACAGCTACATTATTTTCAGGTTTCTCCAGAGACGTTCGATCGGGCTCTGGCTGGGCCACTCAAGGACATTCAGAGACTTGTCCCGAAGCCACACCTGCGTTGTTTTGACTGTGCTTAGGGTCGTTGTCCTGTTTTGAAGGTCAACCGTCCTGAGCGCTCTGGAGCAGGTTTTCATCAATGATCTCTCTGTACTTTGCTCTGTTCATCTTTCCCTCGATCCTGACTAGTCCTCCTGCACCTGAAAAACATCCCCACAGCATGATGTTGCCACCACCATGCTTCACCGTAGGGATGATGCCAGGTTACATCTTGTCCCGAAGCCACACCTGCGTTGTTTTGACTGTGCTTAGGGTCGTTGTCCTGTTTTGAAGGTCAACCGTCCTGAGCGCTCTGGAGCAGGTTTTCATCAATGATCTCTCTGTACTTTGCTCTGTTCATCTTTCCCTCGATCCTGACTAGTCCTCCTGCACCTGAAAAACATCCCCACAGCATGATGTTGCCACCACCATGCTTCACCGTAGGGATGATGCCAGGTTACATCCAGACGTGATGCCTGGCATTCAGACCAATCTTGGTTTCATCAGACCAGAGAATCTTGCTTCTCATGGTCTGCGAGTCCTTTAGGTGACTTTTGGCAAACTCCAAACTTGCTGTCATGTGCCTTTTTACTGAGGAGTGGCTTCCGTCTGGCCACTCTACCATAAAGGCCTGATTGGTGGAGTGCTGCAGAGGAACTCTGGAGCTCTGTCAGTGACCATCGGGTTCTTGGTCACCTCCCTGACCAAGGCCCTTCTCCCTCGATTGCAGAGTTTGGCCGGGCGGTCAGCTCTAGGAAGAGTCTTGGTGGTTCCGAACTTCATCCATTTAAGAAAGATGGAGGCCACTGTGTTCTTGGGGACCTTCAATGCTGCATTTTTGGTACCCATCTCCAGATCTGTGCCTTGACACAATCCTGTCTCGGAGCTCTACGGACAAATCTTTTGACCGTGGCTTGTTTTTTGCTCTGACATACACTGTCAACTGTGGGACCTTTTTATATAAACAAGTGTGTGTGTGTGTGTTCCTTTCCAAATCACCTGTGGTAAATTTCAATTGATTGGACATGGAGTCCAATCAAGTTGTAGAAACATCTCAAGGATGATCAATGGAAACCGGTTGCACCGGAGCTCAATTTCGAGTCTCATAGCAAAAGGTCTGAATACTGATGTACATTTTTTTTTACTTTGTCATTTATGAGGTGTTTTGTGTAGATTGAGGGATTAAAAAAAAATATGTATCCATTAAATAATGCTGTAACATAACACAATGTGCAAAGTCAAGGGGTCTGAATACTTTCCGAATGCACTATAAAGTAGCTAAATCAAAAAACAAAAATTGGTCACATACACATTAGAGGTCAACTGATTATGATATTTCAACGCTGATACCGATTATTGGAGGCCTTTTGGCCCGATACCGATTTAATCGGCCATTTAAAAAAAATGTGTTTAATGTATTTGTAATAATGACAATTACAACAATACTGAATGAACACTTATTTTAACTAATGCATCAATAAAATCAATTTAGCCTCAAATAAATAATGAAACATGTTCAATTTGGTTTAAATAATGCAAAAACAAAGTGTTGGAGAAGAAAGTAAAAGTGCAATATGTGCCATGTAAAAAAGCTAATGTTTAAGTTCCTTGCTCTCAGAACATGAGAACATATGAAAGCTGGTGGTTCCTTTTAACATGAGTCTTCAAAATTCCCAGGTAAGAAGTTTTAAGTTGTAGTTATTATAGGACTATTTCTCTCTATACCATTTGTATTTCATATACCTTTGACTATTGGATGTTCTTATGGGCACTTTAGTATTGCCAGTGTAACAGTATAGCTTCCGTACCTCTCCTCGTGCTCGAACCAGGAACACAACGACAACAGCCACCCTCGAAGCAGCGTTACCCATGCAGGGCAAGGGGAACAACTACTCCAAGTCTCAGAGCGAGTGATGTTTGAAACGCTATTAGCGCGCACCCTGCTAACTAGCTAGCCATTTCACATCACATCGTTACACCAGCCTAATCTCGGGAGTTGATAGGCTTGAAGTCATAAACAGCAGAGCTGCTGGCAAAACGCACGAAAGTGCTGTTTGAATGAATGCTTATGAGCCTGCTGGTGCCTACCATCGCTCAGTCAGACTGCTCTATCAAATCATAGACTTAATTATAACATAATAACACACAAAAATGCGAGCCTTAGTTTCTGGATTCTACCATATTAATGACCTATCATCTCAAACAAGCCGTTTATTCTTTCATTGAAATACGGAAACGTTCCGTATTTTATCTAACGGGTGGCATCCCTAAGTCTAAATATTCTTGTTACATTGCACAACCTTCAATGTTGTCATAATTACGTGAAATTCTGGCAAATTAGTTTGCAACGAGCCAGGCTGCCCAAACTGTTGCATATACCCTGACTCTGCGTGCAATGAACGCAAGAGAAGTGACACAATTTCACCTGGTTAATATTGCCTGCTAACCTGGATTTCTTTTAGCTAAATATGCAGGTTTAAAAATATATACTTCTGTGTATTGATTTTAAGAAAGGCATTGGTGTTTATGGTTAGGTACACGTTGGAGCAACGACAGTCCTTTTTCACAAATGCGCACCGCATCGATTATATGAAACGCAGGACACGCTAGATAAACTAGTAATATCATCAACCATGTGTAGTTAACTAGTGATTATGATTGATTTAAGTTTAATGCTAGCGAGCAACTTACATTGGCTTCTCACAGCATTCGCGTAACAGGCGGGCTCCTCGTGAGGCAGGTGGTTAGAGCGTTGGACTAGTTAACCGAAAGGTTGCAAGATTGAATCCCTGAGCTGACAAGGTAAAAATCTGTCGTTCTGCCCCTGAACAAGGCAGTTAACCCACCGTTCCTAGGCCGTCATTGAAAGTAAGAATGTGTTCTTAACTGACTTGCCTGGTAAAATAAAGATTAAATAAAGGTGTAAAAAAAATAATAATAATTGGCGTCCAAAATTACCGATTTCCGATTGATTTGAAAACTTGAAATCGGCCCTAATTAATCGGTCGGCCTCTAATACACATGTTTAGCATACGTTTTCAAAATGCATACTGCCTCCAGCTCATTGCAACGTGGTGTGTGATGCGTTGATGAAGCCTGCCTTACGTTGCCTATGCATTTGAATGGGAAGCGCACTTCAATAACCAGTTGATTAAAAAGAGCTGCGTGTTCATTATAATTAAAATGTTATCTTTTTAATCGTGGCCCTAAAACTATTGTTAACAGATTGCATGAATAGTTTTTGTGAAATGGTTTGGCCTTAAAGGGCTAGCTGACAGATTTTCCACAAAAAGGCTGTATTGTGCGTGTGATGCATAAAGAATATACGTGCCAATTGAATTCTACAAAATTATGCAAATTAACCCATAGACCAATAAGCATGACTGGTCAAATGTATTTCCATCAATGAGTAGGCTATAAAGCATTATTTCGCAATGTTTTTTTTCAGGTGGGGGGGACAATTGTCCGTTGCCAATTTAATTTATCGGCGTTTAAATTGTTTTATGGCCAAAAGCAGCCTATTACTGGCTAACAGAAACCTTGATACATATCATTATTATACATGCACACACCCTCGCCCATTGACTCTCGTCCTGTTTTCTGCAACTCTGTATCTCTCTCTTCCATTCTGCCAATCCCTGGGCTCTCAATTTGGGATTAGGATTAGAGTTAGTCTGAGGCTGGCGTCTTTAATGTGCACTAATTGATTCGTGAGTGCCGACGTGTCCGGTATTCTCCAACAGATAGCCATTGCAAGGAAGGTGAATTACGTGAGCACAAGTAGCAGGACCATTTAACGACCCACGATCATTCTATGGTCTATCTGAGGGGTAGTGGTGGTAGTAGTAGGACTTTTTCCTAGAGCTAAAACGTTTTCCACTGCTTTCTATCTTGATTCTCTGAATCGCTTCAGCTTCTCTGAGCTTGTGTTTCTTTCTGCTCCTCGGTTGCTGCCAGCGGTCTGTTCTCTTCGAAGGCGTCCGTATTGAAGCTCCTGTTATGCCTGATTCCTCCTGGCTCTTTCCAGCTGGGCTGTTTAGCTGAAAACAAACAAGCTGTTTGTTCCGTTCCGGCTGTGCATTATTTATGTGGTAAACAGTTAGTCTAATTGGGAAAGATGCCAGCAGCAACAATAGATTATTATAGGATGTCAATTGTAACAACTTCTTAACCACCTACCTCTCTCTCGTTGTCTTTCAGAGCACCATTCTCGTGATTGGTCCGAGCCCCTGTCCGCCAGGCCTGGTGGACCCCTCCCCTTGGAAGTGTCTCTCTGCCCAGAGTGTCTGTCAGAATGGGACAATAGCCTCAGTCGCCATCGGAACTTCCCCTTTCTCTCTTTGCTCTCTGTCTGCCCCCCCCCCACACACACACACACACACACACACACACACACACACACACAGCCAGCCAGCCCCTGACACTCCTCCTCTCACTGTACTGGTTTCGGTCCACTCCCTCTTCCTACCTCTCTAGCCAGCCTTGTCAAGCCAAACGAAACCATAATCCTCTGTAAAAGATAGGGGCCTATACAGCTGCCTGTGCTCTCTTTTGTTGTTGGCGGCTGTTTGTTTAGAGGGCCCCACGAGAGTAGCGGCTAGAGAACACAAGGCAGCACAACAGCACCTAGTCAGCCATTTTACTGGAAACAAACGAGCTGTGGTGGTGGTTTGGACACTGATGGAGTTCTAGTAGCATGATGTTGGGCTGGCATCGCCACCACACGCCATTGATGAACCAGAGGGCCACCAGCAGACTTTGGAGATCAACACATCTCAACTTGTGGTGGGACAAGAGATTGAAATAAAGACGTCTATCTTTTTTCAGGATATTTTTTTTTTACCTCCATTTTTTTGTCTCTCCAGTGATCAGCTAAACCAAAGTGCCTTTCTTGGTTTCTCACTGTGCTTTTACTATAAACTTGATCTAACTTCATATCACACTCCAATATCTGAAAATAGATTAAAAAAGAAACATTTCAACATCTCAAGGATTTTGCACTTTTCATTGATGCACCTCCATCTTGTTGCATATCATACAGTTGCACAATACTGACAGTGCACACTTGTTTACAGTAAAAACATACACCTCCATTCCGACTGTTGACAATCCCACCCCGTATTTCACCCAGCCACAAAGTAAGCATTCTCTCACAGCGTTCCTCTGGTGTAGGTTGCTAGGACTAACAAAGCCAAACCTATCACCAAACCGCTCTCCGAGTTCCTTGTGACGCAGAGCCGGCAAAATGGCGACATGGCTACAGTCAAAATGGCGCTACCTGTTCATGTTCCTGGGTGTCCAGCTGGTCGTCATGGCACTGCTGTCCCGTGAGGGCTACCACAAGCGAGTGTCGTATTTCATCAGGATTTTCCGCAAGCTGGAGATCACTGCGACGGGGACGTCCGGTGCCGGCTCGCCCCATGCACGCAATCACACGGGCAGTGACGTCTATGCCAACTTGTCCCTCCTGGCCAAGGCCCACGGCCGGGGCGAGAACATGCCCTACTGCCCCAAGACGTCTCCCCTGATAGGTGAGTTCACACACAGAAATAGAAGTTCTAGAACTGGCAGCCCCATTTATATTTCTCTGAATTCACCAGCCGTCGTCTTCAGTTACCCAGCGCTCCCCGTACCTCTTACTTCAATCCCTCTCCAGACTGAAACTGAAGAGGGAATGTTTTTTACAATGTACGCCAGAACAATACTTTCTCGTAAAAAGAAAGTGGCTCAGATACTTGATTAGTGTGCCTGAAAACAAAATGTGGGCAGTCAGAAAGCCTCGGTTGGTTTGTTGTGGAAGGGAATTTCCAAATAATTCCACACATAAAACCGTCCTTACTTGTTAGTTGGCTACTGATCTGACCAGGTTGGATGGGTACCCAAGGCACCCTGGATTCCTGGGAAAGTTACCAGAATTTTGAGTAGACATGATATGGTGGAACCTTGGCTTCACCTATATTGTCAGGAATTGTTCATTGATGGCCCCTAGTAAGGGAAGGAAGGATGTGTTTTGACTTTGAGATCATTCAAACTGAGCCAAGACTTGGTGGCGGCTGACCCAACAGGAGTGTTTTGTTGTACGCTTTGACTAGAGGGACTCAATATACTTGTTCAAATGGTCAGTTTACCTTGTGTCCAACTTCCTACTTTTTTGCATTCAAATTTGGATATACACACTGAAGCCAAGAGATTTGCCTACAGCAAAGGCTCCTATAATGTTTTGCTTTTATTTATTTGTATATTTTTTTGTACCTTTTTTATTTAACTAGGCAAGTCAGTTAAGAACAAATGTTTATTTTCAATGACGGCCTAGGAACAGTGGGTTAACTGCCTTGTTCAGGGGCAGAACGACAGATTACCTTGTTAGCTCGGGATTCGACAAGTCCAACGCTCTAACCACTAGGCTACCTGCCGCCCCAATCAGTAGGTTGTCCATGCTAGCATGCTCGTTCTAACAGGGTTTTGGGGATTTGAGATCAAATGTTTGACATGAGACGACAGTATGTTCCACAATTATTTGTTTGCAGTGGTTACTGACTTTGAAGTGACAAACTTCAAAGCACATAGGCTACATAGCCTAGGCCTACACTCCCCCATGTACAGTGCCTTGCGAAAGTATTCGGCCCCCTTGAACTTTGCGACCTTTTGCCACATTTCAGGCTTCAAACATAAAGATATAAAACTGTATTTTTTTGTGAAGAATCAACAACAAGTGGGACACAATCATGAAGTGGAATGACATTTATTGGATATTTCAAACTTTTTTAACAAATCAAAAACTGAAAAATTGGGCGTGCAAAATTATTCAGCCCCCTTAAGTTAATACTTTGTAGCGCCACCTTTTGCTGCGATTACAGCTGTAAGTCGCTTGGGGTATGTCTCTATCAGTTTTGCACATCGAGAGACTGAAATATTTTCCCATTCCTCCTTGCAAAACAGCTCGAGCTCAGTGAGGTTGGATGGAGAGCATTTGTGAACAGCAGTTTTCAGTTCTTTCCACAGATTCTCGATTGGATTCAGGTCTGGACTTTGACTTGGCCATTCTAACACCTGGATATGTTTATTTTTGAACCATTCCATTGTAGATTTTGCTTTATGTTTTGGATCATTGTCTTGTTGGAAGACAAATCTCCGTCCCAGTCTCAGGTCTTTTGCAGACTCCATCAGGTTTTCTTCCAGAATGGTCCTGTATTTGGCTCCATCCATCTTCCCATCAATTTTAACCATCTTCCCTGTCCCTGCTGAAGAAAAGCAGGCCCAAACCATGATGCTGCCACCACCATGTTTGACAGTGGGGATGGTGTGTTCAGCTGTGTTGCTTTTACGCCAAACATAACGTTTTGCATTGTTGCCAAAAAGTTCAATTTTGGTTTCATCTGACCAGAGCACCTTCTTCCACATGTTTGGTGTGTCTCCCAGGTGGCTTGTGGCAAACTTTAAACAACACTTTTTATGGATATCTTTAAGAAATGGCTTTCTTCTTGCCACTCTTCCATAAAGGCCAGATTTGTGCAATATACGACTGATTGTTGTCCTATGGACAGAGTCTCCCACCTCAGCTGTAGATCTCTGCAGTTCATCCAGAGTGATCATGGGCCTCTTGGCTGCATCTCTGATCAGTCTTCTCCTTGTATGAGCTGAAAGTTTAGAGGGACGGCCAGGTCTTGGTAGATTTGCAGTGGTCTGATACTCCTTCCATTTCAATATTATCGCTTGCACAGTGCTCCTTGGGATGTTTAAAGCTTGGGAACTCTTTTTGTATCCAAATCCGGCTTTAAACTTCTTCACAACAGTATCTCGGACCTGCCTGGTGTGTTCCTTGTTCTTCATGATGCTCTCTGCGCTTTTAACGGACCTCTGAGACTATCACAGTGCAGGTGCATTTATACGGAGACTTGATTACACACAGGTGGATTGTATTTATCATCATTAGTCATTTAGGTCAACATTGAATCATTCAGAGATCCTCACTGTACTTCTGGAGAGAGTTTGCTGCACTGAAAGTAAAGGGGCTGAATAATTTTTGCACGCCCAATTTTTCAGTTTTTGATTTGTTAAAAAAGTTTGAAATATCCAATAAATGTCGTTCCACTTCATGATTGTGTCCCACTTGTTGTTGATTCTTCACAAAAAAATACAGTTTTATATCTTTATGTTTGAAGCCTGAAATGTGGCAAAAGGTCGCAAAGTTCAAGGGGGCCGAATACTTTCGCAAGGCACTGTATTTATTTGGACAGTGAAGCTAAAATGTTACAATTTGTCTCTACACTGCAGCATTTTGGATTGGAGATACGTTTTATGAGACAACAGAACAGAATGGATTAAAGGGGGCACACTGCATTCTGTACTGTCGTCTCATGTAAAACATTTGATCTCAAATCCCCAAAACCCTGTTAGAACGAGCATGCTAGCATGGACAGCCTACTGATTTTTAATTAATTGGTGTGTGTTACGATATAGGTCTAGCAATAAAATGCTGTTAAGACATCTAGCTTATTTTCATCCCGTTTCTCTTTTCAGGTGGACCGATCCACGTCAGCTTTCCTTCCGGGTTGACGCTGGCCCAAGTTGCGCGGAAGAATCCATTGGTGGTCCTCGGGGGGCGCTACAGGCCGCCTGACTGTGAGGCGCGGCACCGCACCGCCATAATCATTCCCCACAGAAACCGGGAGCACCACCTGAAGTTCCTCCTCTACTACCTTCACCCATTTCTACAGCGACAGCAGCTCAACTACGGCATCTACATCATCCACCAGGTGAAATGCATTCGTATATATATATATATACACACACACACACACACACACACACACACACACACACACATTGTTTCAACAGGTTAATTTTGAAAGGGGCAGTCGTCAGTTGCTACATACCTTTTTGGATGTATAAATTAATTATATGTACCCATTGATTCTTGAAGAATATAACTTATAAATGCCTCATGAGCCTAGTTCAACTATCACACTCTGAGAACTTAATGCAATTGACCAAAATATATATTCATTTGGACTACCTTCTATTTGTAGTGGTGAGGACAAGTATACATTCAGGCTAGATCAAAACCACCCTCTGGTGTCCTAACCATGGAATCACACACAGCCTTATGGTTGAAAGATGCTTACCGGAAGGCTTAACCGAGTTGAATCTTCTTAACAACTTGTAGCAATCCCTTTGTTTACACTTTAAACAAGCACTTTGTTTTACCCTCACACTGTTAGTCAAGTTGTCACTGCCTGCTTGTTGTTTACCTGCAACATATGAATGCCAAGCCAACCTCTACCAAGTTAGAGCCAGGTTAATTTTGAGACGCTAAGGCATTTACCATTAGAAAGATGTTACAGCATCATGTCTAAAGCATTTATTCATGGCTCTGCATGTGTGCAGTACCCACTGCCAGATTGCACTCAACTCAAACAAGATAATGCAAGCTAGCAGCAGTTCAAGCATTTGTGTGTCTTCAGCTGTGGTTGGTTGTCATAGTTACACACACACACACTGAACCACAGGAACAAATACTACTCATGCTATTGACCTCAGTGAGGAACTAGTAATTCAATACCTATGTCGATAAGGGAAAAATATATATTTCCGGACACTCGCCCAACAAATCACAAGGCAGACATGCCAGAACGCTGTATGTCATTAGTGGATACTTTCACTGCTCTCGGGGCAGGTCTGCCGGCTTTGACTAGAGGAAGTTACTTTTCATAGCAGGTTGGAGAATTAGTTTAAAGTTAGGAAAAGGGCTAGGGTTAGCTAAAATGCAAAAATTGTCCCCGACTCGAAAATATGTAGCTACAACCAGCCCTGAGAACAGTCTTGGTTTCCACTAATGTGATCCACGTTGCTATTCAAAGCCAAAGTTTACAGGCAAAATCTTTTGCAGTGGTTTTAATAATGGTAGTTGATGCAAACTTAGCCACTTGTGAAATGCACTCATTAAAAAGAACCTCTGGGATCTCCATCTTTCTAGCTACTCTGTAGTATTTTATTCAAGCAGATAAAGCAGTGACCTAGGCAGTGACGTAGTTCCTCTATGCCAACAGTCCATCATTGAAACCAGACCTGTGTTGCCTACGGTCGGCTTTATGAGACTACTAATGGAGATTAAACTGTATAAAAATGAAGTCGCACACTCCTTATATTTAATACATTTATGGAACCAATGTTTACCCTATATTCATTTATCAGCGGGGGCCCAAATATGATATATGCACTACATGGTCAAAAGTATGTGGACACCCCTTCAAATGGTTTAGGCTATTTCAACCACACCTTTTGCTGACAGGTGTGCAAAATCGAGCACACAGCCATGCAATCTCCATAGTCAAACATTGGCAGTAGAATGGCCCGTACTGAAGAACACAGTGACTTTCAACACGGCACCGTCATAGGTTGCCACCTTTCCAACAAGTCAGTCCGTCAAATTTCTTCCCTGCTTGAACTGCCCCGCTCAACTGTAAATGCTGTTATTGTGAAGTGGAAACGTCTAAGAGCAACAACGTCTCAGCCGCGAAGTGGTAGGCCACACAAGCTCACAAAACGCGACCGCCAAGTGCTGAAGCGCGCTGCGCGTGAAAGTCTGTCCTCGAGTTGCAACACTCACTACCGAGTTCCAAACTGCCTCTGGAAGCAACGTCCGCACAAAAACTGTTCGTCGGGAGCTTCATAAAATTGGTTACCATGGCCAAGCAGCTACATACAAGCCTAAGATCACAATGCCCTATGCCAAGCGTCGGCTGGTGGTGTAAAGCTCGTAGCCATTGGACTCTGGAGCAGTGGAAACACTGCTCCACACGTTATCTGGAGTGATGAATCACTCTTCACCATCTGGCAGTCCGGCGGACGAATCTGGGTTTGGCGGATGCCAGGAGAATGCTACCTGCCCTAATGCATAGTGCCAACTGTAAAGTTTGGTGGAGGAGGAATAATGGTTGGGGGCTATTTTTCATGTTTCGGGCTAGGCCCCTTAGTTCCAGTGAAGGGAAATCTTAACAGTTTGGGGAATACCCTTTCCTGTTTCAGCATAACAATGCCCCTTGCACAAAGCGAGGTCCATACAGAGATGGTTTGTTGAGATCAGTGTGGAATAACTTGACTGGCCTGCACAGAGCCCTGACCTCAAACCCATCAAACACCTTTGGGATGAATTGGAATGTAGACTGCGAACCAGGCCTAATCGCCCAACATCAGTGCCCGACCTCACTAATGCTCTTGTGGCTGAATTGAAGCCCCCGCAGCAATGTTCCAACATCTAGTGGAAAGCCTTCCCAGAAGAGTGGAGGCTGTTATAGCAGCAAAGGGATGACCAACCCCATATTAATGCCCATGATTTTGGAATGATGTTTGACAAGCAGGTGTCCACATACTTTTTGCCCTGTAGTGTATCTTTATCCATCTATCGTTCTGCTGAGACGCGCTTTTAAATGGATCGTCATTAGCTCAATGACTGGAAGTCTATGGGAACAGCTAGCATGTCATTGCACTACTGCTTGCAGCAATGCACCCTGTTACCCTTGCCACCATTGCAAAAAAAAATCATACAGGAAATAGTGAACGTTCATAATGAATAACCTATTATAATTGTTATAATTTGTATAGAGACCATGTCAATATAGAATATTTGCAGGTTGTTGCTGACATAAGGGTCTCTAAATGCCATTAAAACATGTCTGTCTTGGCCCTCTTTAGGCTGGTAACTACACGTTTAACCGGGCCAAGCTGATGAACGTTGGGTTCCGGGAGGCCATGCGGGAGGAGGACTGGGACTGCCTGTTCTTCCATGATGTGGACCTCATCCCTGAGGACGACCGCAACACCTACATGTGCGACGCCAACCCGAAGCACGCCGCCATCGCCATGGACAAGTTTGGATACAAGTCAGTCACTTCTCATTTTTATTTTTTTCCCCTCTTTTTCCTCTTATGGTTATTAGTTCCTCTTTTCACTGTGAGTCTCATTGATTTTCACAAGTTTATTCAACACAAAATGTATTATTTTAGTTGTCATTTAGTTCTTTCATTATGCGTGGCTTCACTCATTTCTGATTTCACTTGTTTCCTATCTGATCCTTCATTTTTATTTTAATCCTCTCATTCTCCTAGGCTGCCTTACAAGATGTATTTCGGAGGGGTGTCAGCATTGTCTCCACTGCACTACCTGAAGATGAACGGCTTCCCCAACAACTACTGGGGCTGGGGAGGAGAGGACGATGACATTGGAGTCAGGTGAGAGGGGTCCTTGGGAGTTTTGGGGGTGGAACATTGAGCCAATTCATTGAGCTATGGACCCATTGTGGTTTGTTCTGTCTAACAAAAGGATACAATTTAAAGACACTGAATAATCCTATTATTTTTAATAGATAATAACCCAATTAAAATTCTTTCTCCCTCTTTCCTTCCCTCTCTCCCGTTCTCAGAGTATCCCTAGGAGGGATGTTCATCTCTCGTCCATCGGTGAAGGTGGGCCGATACAAGATGATCAAACACAAGCTGGACAAGGGAAACGATGTGAACCCCAGGAGGTACGGTACAGGACTGACACGTGTTTGTGTATGGCTGGGGTCCATTCAGTAGGGTGACACGTTCAGATTCTTTCAAATAGGCAGCACATTGTATCTGTAATTTTTTTTTATTTCCATCTGCTACCTCTGAATGTTGCCCTCTATCGAATAAGACCTAGGTCTGTTGAATAAACCCACAGTCCATCACTAAGCTCCCCTCTCCCTGCCTACTCCTAGGTTCAACATGCTGGCCAAGACACGTCAGACGTGGAAGCTGGACGGTATGAACACTGTGGAGTACGAGGTGCTGTCACGTGACCACTTCCCCCTTTACACCAACATCACTGTGCACATCGGCACCGAGGCCGGCCTGCATGCCATGGCGCCGTCCCCCAAGATCCCTGCCAAAGCCCCAGCAAAGCCGCCAGTCGAAGCCCCCACCAAACCTCCAGCCAAGCTCCAACAGGAACAACAACAGAACCAACCCACGAACCACTGACTTGGACCACCTTTACCCACTCCACTCCCATCCACCACCTTCTCTCCCCTCCTAACTTATGCCTGGGAGCAGGGATGTGAGAGGGGGCCCTGGACCCTTAAATCGCTCCTTTCTTTGCCTTCACACCTCCTATCAACGCCTACAGTGGGGAGAGGTGGGTGGCCCCCCTATTGGACTAGAGGCCATTATACGCACATGCCTTTTCCTTCTGTTCCTTCCTCTGGTCTGATCAGCATTATCAACTGAGACTTTAACAATAGCAGAGACTGAACCGAAGACCAATGCTCTCCACTGCCTAGATAGAATCTGTGGGCCGAGGCTTTGTCTGCCTATATGAATTACTGTCGCATTCTCCACTCTAGTTGTGATTCTCGAGCTTGTCCAGCTATGTCTCACCACTCCACTGACTGACTCAATGAAAGGGACTTATGGTAGAGGAGAGGAAAAAAGACTGACTCTATGAGTTTATATCGCTGCCGAAAACCCCCGTTGCCTTAGAAAAACCTGTCTTGTTCTATTTGTCCTTTTAGTAGAACTTCAGGTCGAGAGTTATGAATGGAACCGGTTTCTAGTGATAGCAAGATTAGGGGATAGAATAAATAAATGAAAAACCATTTTATGCTACTGATATTGCAATAGCATATGGGTCTTTCTGCTGATTAGGTGGCTTTTGAGTAGAACTTGATTTCACCCAATTTTAACATTCTGCCATAAAGAGCACATGTTCAAAACACGGTTTCCCATCTTGAGGTCAAAATAAAGAAATGACCATAGTAGGTGCCAAATAAATGAACAGAGTTGACCGTAACCGGGTTAAGTCAGCCATACATCCCCTTGTGACCGAGGGAATGGAAGCTTGTTGTGTGCAACAGGGAGGGGCAATTGAATGCAAATTCAATTGTTCAAACATTTCTAGCCTGTTTATTTATGGGTAACATGGTAGATGTGTAATGTTCGACCTGCTCTGTTTTCCATCAAAAAACACCAGACAATGGCCAGAAAGAGTAGAACCAGCTCACCTGCTTGGACACTATAAATTTGATTATTAGATGTTCAATCTTTCTTTTGAAATAAATATTTAAAGAGGAATTTCACCATATTAAAACGAGAGTTCAGTTCACTTTAAGTCATTAACTCTTCAGAAATTACAAAATAACTAGGGCTTTCAAATAATGGTGAGGTTAAGTGGGTTAAAATCTTCCCAGAAGTCACAGGATGCTTAGAGGGATATGTCAAAATGCTGAATTTTGGCAGTTTAAAAAGTCTTTATTAAATCAGATTTATTACATTTTCCTTGTGGTCAGTATTAAAGGACACTTCATTTAATAGAACAGGGTTTTAATATTTAAATTCTACTTAATATAGCAAAGGGACACAAAAGGCACTAATTTCAGAACGACCCATATGTAACTGGTTTTACAGTTTAATATTATACGAAGTGAAGCTGCTACCCTGAATATTGACAGGGGTAAGTGCTGTTTGCAATTAGCGTGGTAGTCACTCCCTGGGCCCGTCTTCATAAAGCATCTGAGTAGGAGTGCTGATCTAGGATCAGGTCTTCCATGTTCATATCAAATTCATTATGAAAAAGGCAACAATGATCCTATATCAGAACACCTAGTCTGAGGCACATGCACAATACAGGCCCTGAATATCAGGCTGATTATTGAAGGATTTTCTCACAGTATGTTCACAGTTCTGGCACATCTTTTTGGTATGGTTGGGTTTCATCTTGTCACTACAATCAGAATGTGTATTTTCTCCAGTTATCTCCTTCAATCTCTAGATTGCATTGACGTGGGGTTGCATTTTGCCTTGTCAAATAGAATAGGTGTGGGTGAGATGATCAATGCACTGCCTTCAGGTGGGCTGGCTATATTCACATCAGAATGGTGGTTTGTCATTGTCTTTTATCTTATTGTTTGTTACCTTATGGAGCTTTTATGTTGGTTTCCTATGATTGTCAATGTAGCTTAAAACTGAGGGATTCAAGTCCTAGTAGGCTCTCCATAGTCAGAGACCTGGGATCCATCTCCATACTCTAAATTGGCTGAATGGTTTGAAAACCAGGAACTTTGTCCATGGATGACCAGAAACCACTATAATTAATTAGGTCTATAAATGTAATCAGGCACTGGTAAGTGACGTGGAAACTAGTGCCGGTTGACTGGTTGTAGTAGACTCATTGGTTGTACTGTTTCTGCTGAAGCACTGATTTAAAGATTGATATAGGTATACTGGGTTAGCATTTACAGCATTTCTCCACTGGCCATTCTTTCAACATATTACTTTTTTTATTTTGTGCTATCTAAAATCTGTCACCTCTAGAATTCCCCAGTGCAATGTACTCCTCACTGCATGGCTTGTTCCCTGACTTTCCTCTTTGCATGCTGTCTGGACCCCCTGACCAATATGATTGTTTACACTAGATCCCTACTGGGAATTGAACCTCTGTGTGTACATTACATAGAGGACTCAGGCCTCTTGGCTGAAACCAAAGATGGCTTCGAGAGAAAGCATTGGACGCCTGATAGTTGTCAGCATGCAACCGCCAGCACATGGGTATAGATAGGATTCCACTTACTCCAGGTATGCTGAGGTTTTTGTGTGTGTTCTACTATCTGATCTCGGAATCTCTTGACCTTTTCTACTCCATATGAAGCCTGATTATGCATGACACACAGACCCTGTATTAGATGAGTGGAATGTACAGAAAACCACACCCAGACCACTGACATGAATTCACATTTGAGTTTCTAGAAGCATGCTGAAGTGTATGCATGTGTAGTGATTTGTAAGACGTATGCTATATGTACCTTTTAACACTTCATGTAGTGGTTTATTATATATCATGCTATTGCATTATCATGTCTATTTGTGCTCTGCAGTTTGTTTCAGTTGATGTATAGCTTGACTTTCACTCCATTATGATGTGGATACGCTGTCCAGGGTGACGGCGCCAGAAGATGGAGCTCACCGCAGGGCATTGAAAATGTAACAAGGACAATGTGATATTGTATTTCTGATTTTTAATTCCTCTATCAATGAAGTCTGCACAGTCCAGAGTGGCCTTATACAATGATTAATAAACAAAAAGATTAGTCAAACACCTGTGAAGTTCCTTCTGACTGGATGAATTGTGTGGGATACCCTTTCTGTAGCTGAACACAGCTCTGGTTGGCAGTCTTGCAAGAGGCCATTTTTTTACACTATTGTAAAGTAGTCTGGCTGACAGCTCTTGGTCACAGCTTTTTGCTGTGTAGTCACGTGAGTTGTGTCAGCCAGGCTAGTTGTAAAGAGGATAGAACACAATCTACAGTATTTGTGAAAAGTGACGTAAGAAATAATGAACAGCTTCTTGTCATAAATGATACAAAACAAATGCTTTTTACTAGGTACACCAGGGCTCTCCAACCCTGTTCCTGGAGAGCTACCCTTCTGTAGGTTTTCACTCCAACCCAAGTTGTAACTAACCTGATTTTCAGCTTATCAACTAGCTAATTAGTAGAATCGGGAAAAGGGTTGGAGCGAAAATCTACAGGAAGGTAGCTCTCCAGGAACAGGGTTGGAGAGCCCTGATGTACAGAGTCAAATGTATGATACAGTCCTAAAGATGCAACTGATTTACAAGAGGAATAAGATTCCCAGAACCGATACTTTTTTGACTCCAATTGCCTCTGTGAACTTGCACCTAACCAGATGTGCAACATTGTAGCCATACTGTAACATGTAGCATTAGAAGAAGTGATGATACTTTCAAGATCATCCCTAAATCCTTACTCAACCTTAACTCACTCGAAGGTTTCCTTCTTACCAATGAAAGAAAACATTTATTGTTGATTTAGTTTTTAAAAAATTGGATCTACTGTAGTGGGAAATTGTCACTGTTAGATACGTTATAGTTATAGATATAGTTTTACTGGACATTTAGACTTATTCCATTCGTTAATCCCGTCTCCCAAATATAATATGTCAGACTTTTCCAATGAAGGATGTAAGGGGAGTGGCCCACCCTCTGGAGAAGCAGTCAAATCAACTATTTCACAAACACTCCATAACCTTATTACTTGTTAAACATCACATCCTAAAACTTCACTACCCTCCCTCCTTTAGTCATCACCTCGTTCTGCTCTAACTGAACAGCGTTGCATATATCCAGGTTATATACCCTGTCCTGCCACTTTCCAAAATGATATGGTCATAGCTCCAGGAAGGTGGTGTTTCCCATCTTGTTAGCTATCCATTCATAGGGAAAAGGTCTGCTTCTGGTCAGGGATCTGTAATGACTGAATGGGTGCACAGTGGATTGAATGCACACACTCAAGCACGCACACACAATGTGGCTCGATCAACAAAAAACTGCTAAAAATTTAAATAGATGAATTGATTATCGTATGGCATGAATATGTAATGTTCCTTCATCCTTCTCCAAGATGATGAATGACCTTTCACCAATCGTCTTGACCTCAGGATTTGATATCAATGAGACGCTAGAGTAAAATGATCAATGATTAATCAAGATCAATGAGCATCTAGTAAAACGAGCAGGACCAAACAAAGGCGCAACAGGCCATAAGTCATGTAAAACAAACTGAAACTAACAGTAACATCCCTTCCCTTTTCTGTTGGCAAATGTACAGTCACTGGATAACAAACTGGATGAGCTCATTTTGAGTTTATCAACGGGACCTGAAAAACGGTAATATCCTATATTTCTCAGAGTCGTGGCTGAACGAGGACATGGACAATATACATCGCTGGTTTTTCATCGTCAAGACCGGACAACAGACCCGGTTAAGATGACGGGAGGATGGGTAGTGTCTCTGTTAACATAAGAGGTTGTGAACCAGCTGTTGTTATGGAAGTCTCAAGTTTTTGCTCGCCTGAGTTAGAATACCTCATGAAACGCTGCAGACCATACTTTTTACCAAGAGACCCACATGAAAAAATACTACATTTTGTTATAGAAGACCACAATACTTACTATCGAATTCTATAAAACTGTAGTATACTGTAAAATACTATACTATACACTGTAGTATCCCTCATTCATGTGAAGTACTTACTATAGAATGCTGTAGTGTACTGTAGAATACTATAGTAAATACTACAGTACTTACTACAAAAGCACTGTAGTCAATTATACAGCAATGTCTGCAAAAACACTACAGTCTGCAAAAACACTACGCTTTCACTTTTTTAACTACAGTATTTCATTTGCATATATACTGCCAATTCTCCTGCCCCATATCACAATTTGCTCCACCCATAAGTGAGAAACCTACATGCCAAGTATAGATCATATATTGTGTTCCTACCATTTATAGAAAAGATCAGACCAAAGTCCTACCTATCTAGATTATAGAAAAAGTTATATTTTACAAGCAAAAAAAGTTACGTCCCATTCTCGGGACACTGTCTTTCAAAGATAATTCGTAAAAATCCTAATAACTCCACAGATCTTCATTGTAAAGTGTTTAAACACTGTTTCCCATGAACAGTAACAATTAATGAACATGCACCTGTGGAACAGTCATTAAGACACTAACAGCTTACAGACAGTAGACAAATAAGATCACAGTTATGAAAACTTAGGGCACTAAAGAGGCCTTTCTACTGACTCAGAAATCAAAAGAAATATGCCGAGGGTCCCTGCTCATCTGCATGAACGTGCCTTAGGCATGCTGCAAGGAGGCATCAGGACTGAAGATTTGGCCAGGGCAATACATTGCAATGTCCGTACTGTGAGACGCCTAAGACAGCGCTACAGGGAGACAGGACGGACAGCTGATCGTCATCTCAGTGGCAGACCACGTGTAACAACACCTGCACAGGATCAGTACATCCGAACAACACCTGCGGGACAGGTACAGGTTGGCAAAAACAACTGCCCGAGTTACACCAGGAACGCACAATCCCTCCATCAGTGCTCAGACTGTCCGCAATAGGCTGAGAGAGGCTGGACTGAGGGCTTGTAGGCCTGTTGTAAGGCAGGTCCTCACCAGACATCACTGGCAACAACGTCGCTTATGGGCACAAACCTACCGTCGCTGGACCAGACAGGAATGGCAAAAAGTGCTCTCACTGACGTGTCACGGTTTTGTCTCACAAGGGGTGATGGTCGGATTCGCGTTTATCATCGAAGGAATGAGCGTTACACCAAAGCCTGTACTCTGGAGCTGGATCAATTTGGAGGTGGAGGGTCTGTCATGGTCTGGGGCGGTGTGTCACAGCATCATCGGACTGAGCTTGTTGTCATTGCAGGCAATCTCAACGCGATGTGCGTCACAGGGAAGACATCCTCCTCCCTCATGTGGTACCCTTCCTGCAGGCTCATCCTGACCCTCCAGCATGACAATGCATGACAATGCCACCAGCCATACTGCTCGTTCTGTGCGTGATTTCTTGCAAGACAGGAATGTCAGTGTTCTGCCATGGCCAGCGAAAAACCCGGATCTCAATCCCATTGAGCACTTCTGGGACCTGTTGGATCGGAGGGTGAGGGCTAGGGCCATTCCCCCAAGAAATGTCCGGGACCTTGCAGGTGCCTTGGTGGAGGAGTTGGGTATCATCTCACAGCAAGAACTGGCAAATCTGGTGAAGTCCATGAGGAGGAGATTAACTTCAGTACTTAATGCAGCTGGTGGCCACACCAGGTACTGACTAACTTTTGATTTTGACCCCCCCCCCCCCTTTGTTCAGGGACACATTATTCCATTTCTGTTATTCACATGTCTGTGGAACTTGTTCAGTTTATGTCTCAGTTGTTGAATCGTATGTTCTTACAAATATTTACACATGTTAAGTTTGCTTAAACTAAACGCAGTTGACACTGAGAGGACTTTTCTTTTTTCGCTGAGTTTATTGCCTTGACTTTTCCCACATTTTGTTACCTCACAGCCTTATTCTAAATTTTTTTTTTTTAAATTCTCCTTCAGCAATGTACACACAATACCCCATAATGAAAAAACAAAAACACTTTTTGACATTTTTACAAAGGTATTAAATATTAAAACAGACATTATTTACGGAAGAATTCAGACCCTTTGCTATGCGACTCGATATTGAGCTCAGGTGCATCCTGTTTCCAGTGATCATCCTTGAGATGTTTCCACAACTTGATTGGAGTCCACATGTGGTAAATTAAATTGATTGGACATGATTAGGAAAGGCACTCGCCTGTCTGTAAGGTCCCACATTTGACAGTGCATGTCAGAGCAAAAAACAGGTCATGAGGTTGAAGAATTTGTCCATAGAGCTCAGAGACAGGATTGTGTCGAGGCACAGATCTGGGGAAGCGTACCAAAAAACGTCTGCAACATTGATGGTCCCCAAGAACACAGTGGTATCCATCATTCTTAAATGGAAGAAGTTTGGAACCACCAAGAAAGACTCTTCCTAGAGCTGGCCGCCCAGCCAAACTGAGAAATCGGGGGAGAAGGGCCTTGGTCAGGTCAGTGACCAAGAACCCGATATTCACTCTGACAGAGCTCTAAAGTTCCTCTGTGGAGATGAGACAACTTTTCAGAAGGACAACAATCTTTGCAGTCACTCCATCAATTAGGCCTTTATGGTAGAGTGGCCAGACGGAAGCCACTCCTCAGTAAAAGGCACATGACAGCCCGCTTGGAGTTTGCCAAAAGGCACCCAAAGACACTCAGACAATGAGAACACAATTCTCTAGTCTTATGAAACCAAGATTGAACTCTTTGGCCTGTATGCTGTGGTGGAATTATTATAATCATAAGGAGAGACTTTTAGATTTCTTCAAAACAATCTAACTTTATTATTTAATTACTGCAGTAATGGAGCTGGTCGGTAATCACCCCTGGAGGTGATCACTGAGTACTAAACAAGTGGATTTGAGCCACAGCATTTTACAGCAAAGTCCGTCCTCCTGGATGTTCATGACAAACAACAGATGTATGGAATGGGTCACAAGGTAAAATTTTGTATGAAAGATACTTATAATTCACAGCAGACAGTATCTCATTGTGTAGAGACCAAGGTCTAGCCCTGGAGTCATCTCTCCCTGGTACCTTATAAAACAGAAACATTAACTCATGCTCTGGAATGCGGTATCTCCTGTCTGTGTTATCTCCCAGAGGCCCACTTTCAGGTCACACAGACACAATAGAGTTATAAGAACCCTCTACTCTGTTGCATAAAACAACCATTTGATGCAATAAAGGTATTATAACATAATCTTGCAATTTTGCACTCACAATGCCAAGCGTCACATCTGGAGAAAACGTGGCACTATCCCTACGGGGAAGCATGGTGGTGGCAGCATCATGCTGTGGGGATGTTTTTCAGCAGCAGGGACTGGGAGAATAGTCAGGGTCGAGGAAAAAATGAACGGAGCAAAGTACAGAGAGATTCTTGATGAAAACCTTCTCCAGAGCACTCAGAACCTCAGACTGGGGCAAAGGTTCACCTTCCAACAGGACAGCGCCCCTAAGCACACAGCCAAGACATCGCAGGAGGGGCTTCGGGACATGTCTCTGAATGTCCATGAGTGGCCCAGCCAGAGCCTGGATTTGAACACGACCGAACGTCTCTGGAGAGACCTGAAAATAGCTGTGCAGCAATGCTCTCCATCCAACCTGACAGAGCTTGAGAGGATCTACAGAATGGGAGAAACTCCCCAAATACAGGTGTGCCAAGTTTGTAGCGTCATGCCCAAGAAGGATGTAATCGCTGCCAAAGGTACTGAGTACTGAGTAAACGATCTGAATACTTATGTAAATGTGATATTTCAGGTTTTCTTTCTCATAAATGTGCAAACATTTCTAAAAACCTGTTTTTGCTTTCTCATTATGGGGTATTCTGTGTAGATTGATGAGGGAAAACAACTATTTAATCAACTTTAGTGTAAGGCTGTAACGTAACAAAATGTGGAAAAAGTCAAGGGGTCTGAATACTTTCCGAAGGCACTGCATGTCAAAGATAATAAAACAAAAACAGTACAGTAAATATTACAATGTATATACTACAGCTTGCTTTTATTATAGTATTGAAGATTTAAAAATAATAATAATGGTAAAATACTGTACAATCCAGGTGTGCAAACCTTGTGAAGCCCTCCTCCTAATGACACAGCTGTAATCGCCTCCAATGGTGCTTCTACAGAGGGGCGTGAATCATTATGTAATTGAGATATTTCTGTATTTAATTTTTAATCAATTTGCTAACATTTCTAAAAACATGTTTCTCATTCCATAATCATGGGCATTAATATGGAGCTGGTCCCCCCTTTGCTGCTTTAGCATCCTCCACTCATCTGGGAAGGCTTTCCACTAGATGTTGGAACATTGCTGCGGGGACTTGCTTCCATTCAGCCACAAGAGCATTAGTGAGGTTGGGCACTGATGTTGGGCAATTCGGCCTGGCTGGCAGTCTACATTCCAATTCATCCCAAAGGTGTTCAATGGGGTTGAGGTCAGGGCTCTGTGCGGGCCAGTCAAGTTCTTCCAAACTGATCTCGACAAACCATTTCTGTATGGAACTCGCTTTGTGTACGTGGGCATTGTCATGCTGAAACAGGAATGTGCCTTTACCAAACTGTTGCCATAAAGTTGGAAGCACAGAATCGTCCCATTATTCCTCCTCCACCAAACTGTACATTTGTCAATATGCATTGGGGCAGGTAACATTTTCTGGCATCCATCAAACCCAGATTTGTCCAAAGCTGATGCTAAGCTATAGGACGATTTCGCTAGCACAGACTGGAATATGTTCAGGGATTCATACGACAACATTGAGTAGTACACCACATCAGTCACCAGGTTCATTAATAAGTGTGTCGATGACATCATCCCTACAGTGACCGTACACAACATGTTATATTGGGACCAGTGCTTCTCTCATTGTTTTCATTCTTCAACATAACCTCATATCAATGCCTACAGTAGTGAGTGGTGGGGGTGGCTCCTGCTGCTGGACTAGAGGCCATCACATATACACACACATTAGTGGTGCGTGGGTCAGCTGTTTGTTCACCTGCACTTGCCACCAATTGCTAATAACCCATTCGCAACTACATATGATAAAGTGAAAATCTGAGGCCCGCACAAGAGGCTGACCTGCTAATATAGAAAATGCGCTGTAGGCTACAGTCAGAGACAGCCAAAGATTTTTTTGACAGGGGGCGTAGGATTATTTTTGCCTGATTTAGATATGTTTCTGCTAATAATTTCTTACATTTTGTTAGGCTATTTGTTTGTCAACTTGTCTATAATTCTATAATTAGATACATGCATCTTCTGTTCTGTCATTATGTTTTGCCCTAGAAGACTAAATAAAACGTTGGCAACAAAATAATGTCATAAATCGAAAGAATGAATTGTTCGCAGTACATCCAACCAGCCTCACAACCGCAGACCATTTCCACAAATTTCTTGTTAACAAACTATAGTTTTGGCAAGTTGGTTAGGACATCTACTTTGTGCATGACACAAGTCATTTTTCCAACAATTTGTTACAAGTAGATTATTTCACATCACAATTCCAGTGGGTCAGACGTTTACATACACTAAACTGACTGTGCCTTTATACAGCTTGGAAAATTACAGAAAATGATGTCATGGTTTTAGAAGCTTCTGATAGTCTAATTGACATCATTTGTGTCAATTGGAGGTGGATGTGGATGTATTTCAAGGCCGACCTTCAAACTCAGTGCCTCTTTGCTTGACATCATGGGAAAATCAAAAGAAATCAGCCAAGACCTCATAAAAAAATGTAGACCTCCACAAGTCTGGTTCACACTTGGGAGCAATTTCCAAATGCCTGAAGGTACCACGTTCACCTGTACAAACAATAGTAGGCAAGTATAAACACCATGGGACCACACAGTCGTCACACCGTTCAGGAAGGAGACGCGTTCTGTCTCCTAGAGATGAACGTACTTTGGTGTGAAAAGTGCAAATCAATCCCAGAACAATAGCAAAGGACCTTGTGAAGATGCTGGAGGAAACAGGTACAAAGTATCTATATCCACAGTAAAATGAGTCCTATCTCGACCTAACCTGAAAGGCCGCTCAGAAAGGAAGAAGCCACTGCCACACCATCCTGACCGTGAAACACGGGGGTGGGCGTGCTTTGCTGCAGGAGGGACTGGTGCACTTCACAAATTAGATGGCATCATGAGGAAAGACAATTATGTAGATATATTGAAGCAACATCTCAAGACATCAGTCAGGAAGTTAAAGCTTGGTCACAAATGGGTCTTCCAAATGGACAATGACCCCAAGCATACTTCCAAAGATGTAGCAAAATGGCTTAAGGACAACAAAGTCAAGGTATTGGAGTGGCCATTGGAGTGGCCAAGCCCTGACCTCAATCGTATAGAACATTTGTGGGCAGAACTGAAAAAGTGAGTGCGAGCAAGGAGGCCTACAAACCTGACTCAGTTACACCAGCTCTGTCAGAAGGAATATTATTGTGGGAAGCTTGTGGAAGGCTACCTGAAACATTTGACCGAAATTATTCGGACATTTCACATTCTTAAAATAAAGTGGGGATCCTAACTGACCTAAGACAGGGAATTTTTACTAGGATTACATTTCAGGAATTGTGAAAAACGGAGTTTAAATGTATTTGTCTAAGGTGTATGTAAACTTCCGACTTCAACTGTATATATCCCACTTAGGACACTCCTCCTTCTCTCCAATCCTTACATCGTATGGTTTAACAGGAAAAGAGTAACAAGTTACCAAACCCTTATTACTCCCTTCAGGGGACCTGTCCTCACCTCCTGACCTCAACCCCTCCTTCACCTAATCCACAGATGTCCATCTGTCTCTCCTGTATCAACACGTTGCTCTCCTCTTGTCCAACCAACATATTCCACAGCTATCTGTCTTTCTACAGAGTCCCAGTCTCTTTCACTCCTTAATATACTATGCGTCTGATCTATCATGTCTAATATCTCAATGTTCAAAATTTCAAATCCAACACAGGCAACATCCGCACTGAGCTAAAGGATAGAGTAGCAGCTTTCAAAGAGCTGAAACACTAATCCGGACGCTTATGAGAAATCATCAAAGCATCAGTACAGAACTAAGATCGAATCCTACTAGACAGACTCTGACACTTGTAGGATGTGGCAGGGCTTGCAAACTATCACAAATTACAAAGGGAAACCCAGCTAAGAGCTGCCCAGTGACACAAGCCTACCAGACAAGCTAAATTCCTTCCATTCTCGCTTTGAGGCAAGCAACACTGAACCATGCGTGAGTGCACTAGTTGTTCTGGATGATTGTGTGATCACGCTCTCCGTAGCCAATGTGAGTAAGACCTCTACCCAGGTTAACATCTACAAGGCCGCAGGGAATACCAGGATGCGTACTCAGAGCATGAGCTGACCAGAGCTGACCAGTGTCTTCACTGATCAGCTAATGAACGTATCCTCTGCAGCAGAGGTAACTCTGAGGCTTCCATTCCTGTGGCAGTCCTCATGAGAGCCAGTTTTATCATAGCACTTGATGGTTTTTGCGACTGCACTTGAATAAACTTTCAAATGTTCAGTATTCACTGACCTTTATGTCTTAAAGTAATGATGGACTGTTGGTTCTCTTTGTTTATTTGAGCTGTTCTTGCCATAATTTAAATGTATTCCAGGTGACTACCTCATGAAGCTGGTTGAGAGAATGCCAAGAGTGTGCAAAGCTGTCATCAAGGCAAAGGGTGACTATTTGAAGAATCTCAAATATAAAAATATATTTTGATTTGTTTAACACTTTTATGGATACTACATGATTCCATATGTGTTATTTCATAGTCCTGGAATTAGTAGGTGTGTCCAAACTTTTGACTGGTACTGTACTTAGTAGCCTCAACAGCACTCTCTGGGGTAGCACCATGGTGTAGCCGGAGGATAGCTAGTTTCCGTTGTCCTCTGACTTCAATACAAAACTTAGGAGGCTCCTGGTTTTTACCCCCTTCAAAAGATTTACACAGTAATTATGACAACTTCCGGAGGACGTTCTCCAACCTATCAGAGCTCTTGCAGCATAAACTGACATGTCCACCCAAACAAAGGATCAGAGAATGAATATGGTACTGAAAACATAAGCTACAGCTAGCTAGCACTGCAGTGCATAAAATGTGGTGAGTAGTTGACTCAGAGACAACAGGTGAAAAGTTAACAAAATTATTTGAATGAAGGAAAAGCAAGAGCGAGAGAGAGAGAGCTATGTTTCGTAGTATATTTTTTTCTCACTTTCACTCTCTTAGCTAGTGAATACAGCTAGCTAGTTTAGCCTACTCAAACACTAGTGTTTGAGAGGAATGCTATGTTAGCTAGCTGGCTATGGCTAAACTGTGTGCACCTACTGTCATGTTCTGACCATAGTTATTTTGTGTTTTCTTTGTTTTAGTGTTGGTCAGGACGTGATCTGAGTGGGCATTCTATGTTGTATGTCTAGTTTGTCTATTTCTATGTTTGGCCTGATATGGTTCTCAATCAGAGGCTGGTGTTAGTCATTGTCTCCGATTGGGAACCATATTTAGGTAGCCTGTTTTGTGTTGGGTTTTGTGGGTGATTGTTTCCGTGTCTATGTTAGTTGCTGGTGTCAGCACAGTTCTCATTATAGCTACATGGTACTGTTTCGGTTTTGTTCACGTTTATTGTTTTTGTATTTTAGTGTTCAGTTTATGTCTTTCAAATAAACAATATGGACACTTACCACGCTGCGCATTGGTCCTCCGATCCTTCTCGCTACTCCTCCTCAGAAGAGGAGGACGAAAACCCTTACAGAATCACCCACCAACCAAGGACCAAGCGGCATAGTAAACAGCAGCAGCAACAGCGGCCGAAGACACAAGACTCCTGGGCGTGGGAGGAAATCCTCGACGGGAGAGGACCCTGGGCAAAGCCAGGGGAGTGTCGCCGCCCCAAGGTGCAGCAGGAATAGCCCCTAGTTTATGTGTCGGGGGGGCTAGGGTCAGTTTGTTATATCTGGAGTACTTCTCCTGTCCTATTCGGTGTCCTGTGTGAATCTAAGTGTGCGTTCTCTAATTCTCTCCTTCTCTCTTTCTTTCTCTCTCTTGGAGGACCTGAGCCCTAGGACCATGCCCCAGGACTACCTGACATGATGACTCCTTGCTGTCCCCAGTCCACCTGGCCGTGCTGCTGCTCCAGTTTCAACTGACCTGAGCCCTAGGACCATGCCCCAGGACTACTTGACATGATGACTCCTTGCTGTCCCCAGTCCACCTGACCGTGCTGCTGCTCCAGTTTCAACTGTTCTGCCTTATTATTATTCGACCATGCTGGTCATTTATGAACATTTGAACATCTTGGCCATGTTCTGTTATAATCTCCACCCGGCACAGCCAGAAGAGGACTGGCCACCCCACATAGCCTGGTTCCTCTCTAGGTTTCTTCCTAGGTTTTGGCCTTTCTAGGGAGTTTTTCCTAGCCACCGTGCTTCTACACCTGCATTGCTTGCTGTTTGGGGTTTTAGGCTGGGTTTCTGTACAGCACTTTGAGATATCAGCTGATGTACGAAGGGCTATATAAATACATTTGATTTGATTTGATTTGAGAAGGAGCAGCAGCAGCAACAGCAGCAGCGGCGGCAGCAGCAGCAGGTGAGGCAACAGAAGCAGAAGAAGCAGCAGCAGCAGCAGCAGAAGAGGCAGCAGCAACAGCAGCAGAAGAAGCAGCAGCAGCGGCAGCAGCAGCAGAAGAAGCAGCAGCAGCAACAGCAGCAGCAGCGGCAGCAGCAGCAGGAGGAGAAGCAATGGCAGCAGAAGAGGTAGCAGCAGCAGCAGCAGAAATGTCAGGATTCCTGGACATGGGATGATGTTTTGGATGGCAATGGTTGCTACACATGGGAGGAGATCCTGGCTGGTAGGGATCGCCTACCATGGGAACAGGTGGAGGCATTGAGGAGAGCAGAGGCAGCCGGAGAGAGGAGCCAACGATACGAGGGAACGCGACTGGCAAGGAAGCCCGAGAGGCAGCCCCAAAAATATCTTGGGGGGGGGCACTTGGAGCTGTCGGCGAAGCTGAGGGGTGAGTCTGAGAGGGTCGAGGAGTTATTGGACAGATTGGAGGAGAGTGAACGGATGGGAGATGATGAGACATTTGAGGAGTTGTTGATGGAATTGGAGGAGAGTGAAGAGAGAGAGCTGTTGGTTTGGCATAGTATGCACGGCATTCGCCATGAGGAGCGTGTTAGCTGTCCGATGCCACCTGTTTCATTTCCTCGTACTCAGCCTGAAACTTGTGTTAGAGTTCCGGAAGATTTGATGCTATACACACCAGGTCTCCAGTACACCTTCACAACCCGGTGTGTCCTGTTCCTGCTCCTCACACCCACCCTGAGGTGCGTGTCCCCAGCCCGGTACCACCAGTGCCGGCACCGCACACCAGGCTGTCTCTTCGTCCTTTGGCTACAGGTGCTCCCGCCTGTCCAGCGCTGCTAGAGCCTTCCTACTCTCCAGAGCTGCCGGAGTCTCCCGCCTGTACGGCGCTGCCAGAGTCTCCCGCCAGTCCAGAGGCGCCAGAGCCTCCGCCCCTCAGTCCAGAGGCGCCAGAGCCTCCGCCCCTCAGTCCAGAGGCGCCAGAGCCTCCGCCCCTCAGTCCAGTGGCGCCAGAGCCTCCGCCCCTCAGTCCAGAGGCGTCAGAGCCTCTCAGTCCAGAGGCGCCAGAGCCCCTCAGTCCAGAGCCGCCAGAGCCTCCGCCCCTCAGTCCAGAGGCGCCAGAGCCTCCGCCCCTCAGTCCAGAGGCGTCAGAGCCTCTCAGTCCAGAGGCGCCAGAGCCTCCCGCCTGTCCAGAGCTGTTAGAGTCTCCCGCCTGTCCAGAGCTGCTAGTCTCCCACCTGTCCAGAGCTGCTAGAGTCTCCCGCCTGTCCAGAGCTGCTAGTCTGCCGCCTGTCCAGAGGTGCTAGAGTCTCCCGCCTGTCCAGAGCCGCTAGAGTGTCCCGCCTGTCCAGAGCCACTAGAGTCTCCCACCTGTCCAGAGCCGCTAGAGTCTCCCACTTGTCCAGAGCCACCAGTCTGCAAGGAGCCGCCAGAGCCGCCAGTCTGCAAGGAGCCGCCAGAGCTGCCAGTCAGCCGGGAGCCGCCAGTCAGCCAGGAGCCGCCAGTCAGCCAGAAGCCGCCAGAGCCGCCAGTCAGCCAGGAGCCGCCAGTCAGCCAGGAGCCGCCAGAGCCACCAGTCAGCCAGGATCTGCCAGAGCCGCCAGTCAGCCAGGATCCGCCAGAGCCGCCAGCCAGCCAGGATCCGCCAGAGCCGCCAGCCAGCCAGGATCCGCCAGAGCCGCCAGCCAGCCAGGATCCGCCAGAGCCGCCAGTCAGCCAGGATCCGCCAGAGCCGCCAGTCAGCCAGGATCCACCAGAGCCGCCATTCAGCCAGGATCCGCCAGAGCCGTCAGTCAGCCAGAAGCTGCCAGAGCCATCAACCAGCCTGAGCTATCTCTCGGTCCTGAGCTACCTCTCGGTCCTGAGCTACCTCTCGGTCCTGAGCTACCTCTCGGTCCTGAGCTACCTCTCGGTCCTGAGCTACCTCTCGGTCCTGAGCTACCCCTCGGTCCTGAGCTACCCCTCAGTCTTGAGCTGCCCCTCAGTCTTGAGCTACCCCTTAGTCTGGAGCTGCCCCTCAGTCCGGAGGAGTTTTTTTTTGTCCAGTAGGGCCCTTTAGTAGGGTTGCCAATCCTAGGTCGGTGGCGAGGGTCGCCGTTCCTAGGAGGAGACTAAAGCGGACAAAGACTATGGTGGAGTGGGGTCCACGTCCTGCGCCAGAGCCGCCACCGCGGACAGATGCCCACCCAGACCCTCCCCTATAGGTTCAGGTTTTGCAGCCGGAGTCCGCATTCTTTGTTTTAGTGTTGGTCAGGACGTGATCTGAGTGGGCATTCTATGTTGTATGTCTAGTTTGTCTATTTCTATGTTTGGTCTGATATGGTTCTCAATCAGAGGCAGGTGTTAGTCATTGTCTCTGATTGAGAACCATGTTTTGGTTGTTTTGTGTTGGTTTTTGTGGGTGATTGTTTCCGTGTTTATGTTAGTTGCTGGTGTCAGCACAGTTCTCATTATAGCTACACGGTATTGTTTCGGTTTTGTTCACGTTTACTGTTTTTGTAGTTTAGTGTTCAGTTTGTCTTTCAAATAAACAATATGGACACTTACCACGCTGCGCATTGGTCCTCCGATCCTTCTCGCTACTCCTCAGAAGAGGAGGATGAAAACCCTTACACCTACATTGTAAACTTTTTTCATAGGCTAGGTTGTAGCAACCTCATGATGGCTATAGGGAATTTTTCAGTATCATGTAGTAGCCTAAACCTATCGATGTTACATTGAGCTGGGTGAATGGAATATGAATGACAGTCATTCAATATGCTGTAATAGAAATAAAAATGTCTTCCCTGATCTAAAATGATATGATATGCACCATGTACCTTTTAAAAGTTCATGCAGCGGCTTATCAAATCATGATACTGTATTATCATGTCTGTATGTGTGCTCTTTAGTTTGCTTCAGTTGATGTGTAACTAGACTTTCACTTCATTGTGATGTGGATATACTTTCCAGGTCGACTGCTCCAGCTCCCCGCAGTGCACTGAAAATGTAACAAGGTCAAGGACAATGTGATACTGGATTTCTGATTTAGTTTCTCCTCTCTCAATGAAGTCTGCACAGTCCAGATTGGCCTTAATGATTAATACAAAAAAATGATTACTCAAACACCTGTGTTGAAGTTCCTTCTGATGGGATGAAGTGGATGAACTGTGAGTGGGATACCATGTCTGTAGCTGAACACAGCTCTGGTTGACAAAGTCTTGAAGAGAGGCCATTTTGTACACTTTGTTGTTGTAAAGAGGATATAACACAGCATCTATTTGTGAAAAATGACTAAGTCCTAAGTGTAAGCTAAATGTAAGATATTCTTGTCTTAGATGATACAGTCAAATGTATATCAAGCTAAAGATACAACTGATTTGCAAGTGGGATGAGATTTCAAAAACATTCACAGATAGTTATTGTAGCAATACTGTAAAGTGATATAGTCCTTCAAACATCATTCATGAATCCTTACTCAGCCTTAGGTTTCCTTCTTAACAGTGCAATACAACTTTTATTGTTGTTGAGATATATATTTATATTCATACAGTATATACACATTTAGCCTACCGTAGTAAGAAAATGTGTAAATGTATTGTTACATAGTATAGTTTCACTGGACATTAGAATTATTCCATTAGTTTATCCCCTGTCCCAAATACAGTCTTTCACCTTTTTCAGAAACATGTCAGACTTTTACATTGAAGGACGGAAGGGGAGTGGCCCGCACTCTGAAGAAGCACAGTCAAATCAACTCCCAACTACTTCACAATCTTTCAATAACCTTCTTACGTCTTGTTGTTAAACATCACATCCTCAAACTTGACTATCCTCCCTCCTTCAGTCTCTACCTCCTTTTGCTCCCAAGTCTCCACTTCCCCATTCCTTTGCTCATAACGGCGGATTCGCACCTTGCCTGTCGTGGGGAGTGGGCATGGGAGACCCCTCGACGCCTCTTTGTAGAGAAGCTGTTTCATGACATCTTGACTGGGTTGAGTTGTGCCTGATGGAAACAGAGCATTACCCTTGTCTACCTTTGAAAGGGGAGATGGTGAGTTCTTGACCTCAGTCTTTGGCAAGGCTGCCCGCTCCCATCTTGATAGGGAAAGTGACTGCTGTGCGGGTTGTGGTCTCAGTGCTGTCTTGACCTCAAACTTCAACTCAGTCTTTGGCAAGGCTGTATGCTCCCATCTCGATGGAGAAGGCGCTTGCACAGGAGCTGGCACTACTGTCTTGACCTCAGGCATTGGTAAAGCACTGCGCTCAAATCTCGATGGAGATGGTGAACGCTGTACAGGAGCTTGAGGACGTGGCAATGCATTTTTTACCTGAGTGTGAGGAAAGGGTGTCAGAAGATGTCCTCTTTTCTGCCTCCCAGTGTTGCCGCCACCGCCATCTACCCCTGCCCTTTGTATCTCCGGCATGATTCCAGCCATGGTGGCTCGCATTGTGGGGTCTCTCTGCACCATCCTACAGACAGCGTTACAGTACTGCTGGCCTTGGAGACTGAGGGTCTCCTGGATCTTAGTTGGACAGACGCTGGGGGTGTGCAGCCTGACTCTGGCACAGAGTTCGGCAATGATTTTACCCATAGCCCACACGTCCGAGCGCTGATCTCGCTGGCCCCGCCTCTGCAGGACCTCAGGGGGAGAGTAGGCCTCGTTGCCCGTATCCATAGCAGAATTTAGGCCATTGCAGAAGAATTTGGCCAGTCCCATATCAATGATCACAGCTCTGTGCGTGTCATGCTCTACCTGGAAGAGATCATTTGAGAGGGGTTGAGAAATATTGTTTTATTTCTAGTCTATTCATTTACAGTGATAATGTGATAGTGATAAACAACAGATGAACAACTGCTTCTAAAGTCTTGCATCATTAAAGAAGAACATCAGAATAACAAAAACAACTTTATTGCCTTTCTCACCATGATGTTGTCAGGCTTGAGGTCCTGATGGACAATATCTTTGCTGTGTAGATAAAGTAGTCCTTCACACATGCCTGTGATGATGGTGGCCTTTATAGATGGAGTCAACTGTGGGGGAAGAAAGGCTTTGATTATCAACTGATGAGCTAACTTGCACATAGAAATGTTTTAATAATGTTGGGAAGGCCCCCCTGAAAATCCTGTAGGGCTAGATACTTCTTTATCAGATATTTGCTATGTGAACTTTCATCAACACCGTCGTATGCATGTTTGGTGGGAGCGGTGGGATCCATAGGCCTACCTGGATTTGAGATTTTTGTGATTTGAAGATGGTTGTCTCCAGTTCTTCTCCAAAGATGAACTCCATGGGGATGATCCACTTAGAGTCCTTGAGTGTTGGATTACCCAGAAGCTTCACTATGTTAGGATGAATTGCCTTACTGGAGTCCCAGGTCACAGAGAGAGTGTGAAATACAATGGGGAGAAATGGTTATGAGGGCACAACTAAGCACTTCTGTAGTGACCATCATCAGCACCCTCATCAACACCATCTCTGATAACATCACCATTTAGCAACATACCATGATAGCACATTGTCTGTCACACTCACTTGTATACTTGACACTCTCTCTCCAGGTCTCTCCTATTGATTAAGTGTTGTGGCACCTTCTTGATTGCAGCCCAGGTGTCATTGTACTTCTCCCTGTAGATCTTCCCAAAGCAGCCAGCAGCAAGAGTGCTGGTGGAATACGCCATCTAGGGGGTTTGGTGGGGAGTGGGCAGTGGGGTCAAGGTCCAATAGAAATGACTAAAGCAGTGGTTCTCAATCCTGGTCCTGGGGACCCAAAGGAGTGCACATTTTGGGTTTTGCCCTAACACTACACACCTGATTCAAATCATCAAAGCCTTTTGATGAGTTAATAATTTGATTCAGCTGTGTAGGGATAGGGAAAAAACAAAAATGTGCACTCCTTTGGGTCCCCAGGACCAGGATTGAGAACCAGTGGACTAAAGCATTCACCTCTGCATAACATGTGTTATAGTACTATTGTTACGGTAAGTACCAGCATGTACACCCTACAGTTACTTCTCTCAAAGTTACAAAGAGAGAATTCCAAACAGAAGACGATAATGAAGTGGGTGAGAAGGGTGTGTCTGTTGACTACAAACTAAAGAAAACAGTGCTGCAACTGTAGAACAAAGGAATTCTACCGACAGTTTCTCACATAGTAAGGCGGAAATTCTGATGAAAATCTAAACTGGTATTCTAATCCATTCCAACCATCTCTAACTGAGGCATTCCCAAATCCCTGATAGCAATGTAGCCTATTTATGCCAGCACAGTCAAAGGTTGTCAAACTCTACACAGAAACATAAAAGTCACATGCTGTGTTATGACATTCATTGTCATATACAGTACCAGTCAAAAGTTTGAACACACCTACTTATTCAAGGGTTTCTTTGTTGTTAATATTTTCTACATTGTAGAATAATAGTGAAGACATCAAAACTATGAAATAACACTAATGGAATCATGTAGTAACCTTAAAAAGTGTTTAAAAAAATCTAAATATATTGCCTCGATGACAACTTTGCATTCTCTTTCCTGCCTTGCTAGAGCTGCCTCGATCAAATGTAAATGCTGATATTGTGAAGTGAAACGTCTAGGAGCAACAATGGCTCCGCCACAAAGTGGTAGGCCACACAAGCTCACAGAACGGGACCCGCCGAGTGCTGAAGTGGGTAGCACGTAAAAAATTGTCTGTCCTCGGTTGCAACACTCACTACCTGGTTCCAAACTTCCTTTGGAAGCAACGTCAGCACAAGAACTGTTCGTCGGAAGCTTCATGAAATGGGTTTCCATGGGCCAAGCAGCCACACAGAAGCCTCGCCACCATTGAATAATAAACTCTGGGGCTGTTTTTCATGGTTCTAGTCCCCTTAGTTCCAGTGAAGGGAAATCTTAACACTTCCGCATACAATGACATTCTAGACAATTCTGTGCTTCCAACTTTGTTTCAACCGTTTGGGGAAGGTCCTTTCTTGTTTCAGCAAGACAATGCCCAAGCGCACAAAGCGAGGTCCATACATAAATGATTTGTCAAGAAGGGTGTGAACTGGCCTGCACAGAGCCTTGATCTCAACCCCATGAAACACCTTTGGATGAATTAGAACGCCAACAGCGAGCCAGGCCTAACTAATGCTCGTGGCTGAATGGAAGTCCCCTCAGAAATGTTCCAACATCTAGTGGAAAGCCTTTCCAGAAGAGAGGAGGCTGTTACAGCAGCAAAAGGGGGACCAACTCCATGATAATGCCTATGATTTTGGAATGAGATGTTCGACAAGCAGGTGTCCACATACTTTTGGTCATGTAGTGTATATATACACAGTCCCTTCAGGGCCTACACACAATCCTGACATAATGTTTTTAGAAATGCTTTTGATCATGTTGTGTACCTTTCAGAGACCATTTGTGGCCTGCCATCATATATAATGTGGCCCTTACTTCTGTTTCCAACACTGCAATGATTTTAAAAGATTTGATGTTGGGAATGACAACACATTACAGTAATATATTCAGAGCGTATGCTATTCAAACAAAGATGGAATTGTTAAACTTTGAGCATGTAAGTACGCAGAATATGAAAATGCCATTTCTTCCCATTAATATTTCTTGACATTGGCTTTACAGAAATGGCCACATTTGGCAAATTAAGTTGACACCTCTAGAATGGAGCAACAACTTTTGCAATCCTCTTTACATTACATCTATTTCATTCAGTGGAGGCTACTGAGGGGAAGACGGCTCATAATAATGGCTTGAACAAAGTGATTGTAATGGCATCAAATCATGTGTTTGATGTACTTGATACCATTCTCCCATTCGGCTCCAGCCATCACCACAAGCCCGTCCTCCCCAATTAAAGTGCAACCAACCTCCTGGGATTTCATTGGATACTGATATAACACGCAAAATCTCATTTGTTATATTTTACAAAAGCAAACTTCATGATTGTTATACATGGGAAGTTAATCAAATGCAGTTAATATAATCTTAAAGGCAGTGTAGCACCTATTTCTAAATGCCAGAAACGCAAATATAAAGAGTAATTTAGAGCACCCCCAAAACAACATTCCCAAATGTCAAATCAATTGTTCTAATATTGTAATGCTGTTCTAAAAGTTGTGTTTGAGGTTTTCTCCAAATCAGCTCCAACTTTGGAAACAATCCCACAACACCCTGTGGTCAACGTCACACGGTGAATAAAACACTTATAAAAAGTGCAATACAGTTGTATTTTAAAACAAGAAAACTGTGCCGTCTGGTTTGTTTAATATAAGGAATGTGAAAAGGTGTATACTTTCACTTTTGATACTTAAGTATATTTAAAACCAAATACATTTATACTTTTACTCAAGTAGTATTTCACTGGGTGACTTTCACTTTTACTTGAGTCCTTTTCTATTAAAGTATCTTTACTTTTACACAGGTACGATGATCGGGTATTTTTTCCACCACTGGTTTTTCCACATGTTATTGCTGAAATAGGATTGTGATGATATGAAGATAGTAATTGTTTCAATATGTTGTGAATAGTGTACAAAAATCCTCACAGACGTTTTCCATAACTAAGTGAAGTGATGTGGAGTTAAGTGCCACTTGGTGCGCAACAGCTTACCATGTAAAGTAGGCTACAGGCAATATGTTCCTCTACTGTATGAGTCATAAAAATGACAATATTGTGCTCAGGGCATTCCAGCAGTCTCACTGGTTTTTATATGCGAGTTGCATAAATTGTAAAATTGTAAACTAACAAATAATTTTGTCAAGTTAGAACCCATTGATATTAGTTACATTAATATACAGAACCAACTACATAAATGTCAGATAAGGTCCATTATCTGCTACCTGGACATTAAGGTCAAATCTAATTAAATTATCCTTACCTCTTGTCAGTTTACTTCAGGTATGGCTGCTGTCCTGCTGTGTCAGGTGTAAACATAAAATAACACAGCTGTGTGTCTTTTTACCTCTTGCATGTCCCACCCCTAAAGTAGTCACACCCCTTTCTCTGGATATGACAGAGAATGTGGTCGGTCTGTCATACACAGAAAGTGTGCGAGGCGCATGTGCATACTATTGTTGCATAACATTTGTTAGGGTAAGTAGTGGTAAGTATACACTACAGAGTCAATTCTCTCAAAGTCACAAAGACAAAGAGAGAATTCCAAAGAAAATATGACAATGAAGTGGGTGAGAAGGGTGTGTCTGTTGACTACAAACTAAAGGAAACAGTGTTGCAACTGTAGAACAGAGGAATTCTACAGACAGTTGCTCACCTGGTAAGGTGGAAATTCTGTAGAAAATGTAGCCTGATATTCTAATCCATTCAAAACCAACCAACCAACCATCTCTAACTGAAGCATTCCCAGATTGCACAGTACACTATTTATGTCAGCACAGTCAAATGTTGTCAAACTCTACACAGGCACAAAAAGACAAGAAGAGGTATTTGGAGTGGGCTTCGAGGCAGACTCTTTTTTTCTACTGTGTTATTGACTTGTTCATTGTTTACTCCATGTGTAACTCTGTGTTGTCTGTTCACACTGCTATGCTTTATCTTGGCCAGGTCGCAGTTGCAAATGAGAACTTGTTCTCAACTAGCCTATCTGGTTAAATAAAGGTGAAATAAAAAAATAAAAAATAAAAGACTCAGGAGACATGGACACCATCCATCGCTTCAGAATATATTACTTGCTAATGTTCAGTCCCTGGACAATAAAGTATATGAGCTCAGGGTGAGGATCTCCTTCCAGAGAGACATCAAGTACTTGTAACATACTCTGTTTCATGGAATCATAGCTCTCTCCAGATATACTGTCCCGGTCCATACAGCCAGCTAGGTTCTCAGTACATTGCGCAGACAGGAATAAAGAATTCTCCGGAAAGAAGGCAGTGGTGTATGTTTCATAATTAACTACTCATGGTGTGATTGTGATAACGTACAGTAACTCAAGTCCTTACCTAGAACACCTCACAATCAAATGTAGACCGTATTACCTCCCAAGAGAATTCTCTTCGGTTATAGTCACAGCCGTGTATATTCCCCCTCAAGCCGATACCACGACGGCCCTCAAGGAACTACATTGGACTTTGTGAAAACTGGAAACCACATATCCTGAGGCCACATTTATTGTAGCTGGGGACTTTAACAAAGCAAATTTGAGGAAAACGCTACCGAAGTTCTAACAACACATTGCGTGTACTATTCGCGCATCAAAAACTCTCTACCATTGTTACTCCCTCTTCCGAGACGGCTACAAGGCCCTCCCCCGCCCTCCCTTCAGCAAATCAGATCACGACTCCATCCTGCTCTTCCCTTCCTATAGGCAGAAACGCTTGTCTGACCAATTGGAATCCATGCTTCACGATTTTGATTAGATTTTGTTTTGATTACGGAGATTGGGATATGTTTCTGGTTGCCTCTGAGAATAACATTGACGTATACACGGACACGGTAACTGAGTTCATCAGGAAGTGTATAGGGGATATTGTTCCCACCTTGAGTATTAAAACCTACCCAATCCAAAAAACGTGGATAGATGGCAGCATTCGTGCAAAACTGAAAGCCTGAACCACCACATTTAACCACGGCAAGGTGACTGGGAATATGGTTTAATACAAATAGTGTAGTTGTTCCCTCCATTATGCAATCAAACAGGCAAAACGTCAATACAGAGACAAAGTGGAGTCGCAATTCAATGGTCAGACACATGATGTATTTGGCAGGGTCTACAGACAATCACGGATTACAAAACCCAGCCACATCTTGCTCCTGGACAAGCTAAAAGACCGTCTTCTCGCTTTGAGGATAACACAGTGCCAGCGACGTGGCCCGCTCCCAAGTACTGTGGGCTCTAGTTCTCCGTGGCCGTCGTGAGTAAAATATTTAAGCGTGTTAACCCTCGCAAGGCTGCCGGCCCAGACGACATCACTAGCAGCATCCTCAGAGCATGCACAGACCAGCTGGCTGGAGTGTTTACGGATATATTCAATCTCTCCCTATCCCAGTCTGCTATCCTCACTTGCTTCAAGATGTCCACCATTGTTACTGTACCCAATAAAGCAAAGGTAACTGAAGTAAATGACTACTTCTGTCATCATGAATTGCTTTGGGATGCTAGTTAAGGTTCATATCACCTCCACCTTACCTGTCAACCTAGACCCACTTCAACTTGCAAACCGCCCCAAAAGATCCACAGATGACGCGGTCTTCCCAACGCATCACCGGGGGCACACAGCTTGCCCTCCAGGACACCTACAGCACCGATGTCACAGGATGGCCAAAAAGATCATCAGGGACATCAACCACCAGAGCCATGGCCTGTTCACCCCGCTATGATCCAGTAGGCGAGGTCAGTGCATTTGCATCAAACCTGGGACCGAGAGACTGATAAACAGCTTCTATCTCAAGGCCATCAGACTAGCCGGCTACCACCCGGTTACTCAACCCTGCACCTTAGAGGCTGCTGCCCTATGTATATAGACCTGGAATCACTGGTCACTTTAATAATGTAATACTTGTCACTTTAATAATGTTTACATACTGCTTAATTACTTTCTTATGGATATACTGTATTCTACTCAATGTCACTCTGACATTGCCCGTCCTAATATTTATGTTTCTTAATTCAATTTTTTAGATTTGTGTGTATTGTTAGATACTACTGCACTGTTGGAACACAAGCATTTTGCTACATCCACAATAACATCTGCTAATATGTGTATGTTACCAAAAACATTTGATTTGATTTCATAGTCACAGCAAGAAAAAGCATAAGTAGTAATTCGAAATGTAAAAGTCAGAGATGATGAATAGGAGCAAAGCTGTCTGAGGGACAGACATGAATATATCAAGAGTGGTAGATACCTTTCAGTGACCATTTGTGGCCGCCATCAGATATAATGTGTCCCCTACTTCTGTTCCTAACACTACAAATATTTGATAACAGGAATGACAAAACATTCAAACAAAGAGGGAAATGCTAAACTATGAACATGTAAATAGGCAGAATATGAAAATGTTTTTTCCAAGCAATGTGCAGCTCTCTTGACATTGGCTTTACAGAAATGGTCACATTTGGCAATTACATTGACACCTCTAGAATAGAGCAATAACATTTGCAATCCTCTTTACAACACATACAAGTGCCTTCGGAAAGTATGCTGACACCTTGATATTTTCCACATTTTGCTATGTTACAGCCTTATTCTAAAAGTGTTTTAAATTGTCCCGGCCCCCCACCTCAATCAATCTACACACAATACCCCACAATGACAACACAAAAACCGAGTTGACATTATTTTTTAAACTAAAAATAAAAAACTGAAATCACATTTCCATAACTATTCAGACCGTTTACTCAGTACTTTTTTGAGGCACTGTTGGCATCGATTACAGCGTCGAGTCTTCTTGGATATGACGCTGCAAGCTTGGCACACCTGCATTTGGGAAATTGTTACCATTCTTCTCTGCAGATCCTCTCAAGCTCTGCCAGGTTGGATGGGGAATGTCGCTGCACAGTTATTTTCAGGACTCTCCAGAGATGTTTGATCGGGTTTATGTCTGGGCTCTGCCTGGGCCACTCAAGGACATTCAGACTTGTCCCGAAGCCAGTCCTGCATTGTCTTGGCTGTGTGCTTAGGGTCATTGTCCTGTTGGAAGGTGAACCTTCTCCCCAATCTGAAGTCCTGAGCGCTCTGGAGCAGGTTTTCATCAAGGATTTCTCTGTACTTTGCCTGGTTCCTCTTTACCTCGATCCTGACTAGTCTCCCAGTCACTGCAACTGAAAAACATCAAATCAAATCAAATCAAATTTTCCCACAGCATGCTGCCGCCACCACCATGCTTCACCGTAGGGATGGTGCCAGGTTTCCTCCAGACGTGACGCTTGGCATTCAGGCCAAGGAGTTCAATCTTGGTTTCATCAGACCAGAGAATCTTGTTTGTCATGGTGTGAGAGTCTTTAGATGACTTTTGGCAAACTACAAGTGGGCTGTCGTGTGCCTTTTACTGAGGAATGGCTTCTGTCTGGACACTCTACTATAAAGGCCTAACTGGTGGAGTGCTGCAGAGATGGTTGTCCTTCTGGAAGGTTTTCCCATCTCCACTGAGGAACTCTAGAGCTCTGTCAGTGACTATCGGGTTCTGGGTCACCTCCCTAACCAAGGCCCTTTTCCCCTTATTGTCAGTTTGGCTGGGCAGCCAGCTCTAGAAGAGTCTTGGTGGTTCCAAACTGCTTCTATTTAAGAATGATGGAGGCCACTGTGTTCTTGGGGACCTTCAATGGTGCATACATTTTTTGGTACCCTTCTCCAGATCTGTGCCGACACAATCCTGTCTCGGAGCTCTATAGACAAGTCCTTTGACCTCTTGGCTTGTTTTTTTGCTCTGCCATGCACTGTCATCTGTGGGACCTTATATAGACAGATGTGTGCGCCTTTCCAAATCATGTCCTACCAATTTAAATTAACCACAGTTGGATTCCAATCAAGTTGTAGGAACAGCTCAGGGATCATCAATGAAAACAGGATGCACCGGAGCTCAATTTCGAGTCTCAGCACAGGATCTGTATACTTATGTAAATAGCGTATTTCTGTTTGGATTTTTAAAAATAAATTTGCAATAATTTCTAATCCTGTTTTCGCTTTGACATTCTGGGGTATTGTGTGTAGATTGCTGAGGATTATTTAGAATAAGTTAGAATAAGGCCACGTAACAAAAATGTGGAAAAAGTCAAGGGCTTTGAATACTTTCCGACAGCATTGTACATTTAATTGGACATTGATGAAACAACAGAGAATGATCTGGCGAGTTTTATAAGGGCGAATAATATTTTCTCTTGTGGCATATCTATAATTATTTTATTACATCATGTCACACTCAACAAAAAAATTTATTTGAGGAAACCGAATTTTGCATCTGTCATTTCAAGTTACTACAATATTGGAAAAATGGTTTATTGTAAAAGTATTGCAACTCCTCTTGATGTGAAAAACAACTTTGGGCTAGTTCAGGCCTTTTAGGCGAGTTTTGAGTTGTCATTGGTTAGGAAACTTTAGCTTGATCTGGAACCCTTGAGTACTGCCCAGTTCATCACAGGGTTCGAGCTCACTGCCATCCAGGACCTCTATACCAGGCCGTGTCAGAGGAAGGCCCAACAAATTGCAAACACTCCAAACACCCAAGCCATAGACTGTTCTCTCTACTACCTCATGGAAATTGGTACCAGTCTGGAACCGACAGGACCCTGAACAGCTTCTACCCCAAAGCCATAAGACTGCTAAACAAGCCTGCTTAATAGCTAATCAAATCGGCCACCCAGACTACCTGCATTGTCCCTTTTTGCACTAACTCTTGCACTGATTCTATGCCCACACACACTTACACTGACACCCCAACACACACAATACATATGCCCACAAACACATAACATGTGCACACATGCATACTGATGGCACACACACACACTCTTTCATACGCTGTTGCTACTGTCTATTATCTATCTTGTTGCCTAGTCACTTTACCCCTGTGTACATAGCTACATCAATTACCTTGTACCCAAATCATATTTCAAATCAATTGTATTTATATACAGTGCCTTGCGAAAGTATTCGGCCCCCTTGAACTTTGCAACCTTTTGCCACATTTCAGGCTTCAAACATAAAGATATAAAACTGTATTTTTTTGTGAAGAATCAACAACAAGTGGGACACAATAATGAAGTGGAACGACATTTATTGGATATTTCAAACTTTTTTAACAAATCAAAAACTGAACAATTGGGCGTGCAAAATTATTCAGCCCCCTTAAGTTAATTCTTTGTAGCGCCACCTTTTGCTGCGATTACAGCTGTAAGTCACTTGGGGTATGTCTCTATCAGTTTTGCACATCGAGAGACTGACATTTTTTCCCATTCCTCCTTGCAAAACAGCTTGAGCTCAGTGAGGTTGGATGGAGAGCATTTGTGAACAGCAGTTTTCAGTTCTTTCCACAGATTCTCGATTGGATTCAGGTCTGGACTTTGACTTGGCCATTCTAACACCTGGATATGTTTATTTTTGAACCATTCCATTGTAGATTTTGCTTTATGTTTTGGATCATTGTCTTGTTGGAAGACAAATCTCCGTCCCAGTCTCAGGTCTTTTGCAGACTCCATCAGGTTTTCTTCCAGAATGGTCCTGTATTTGGCTCCATCCATCTTCCCATCAATTTTAACCATCTTCCCTGTCCCTGCTGAAGAAAAGCAGGCCCAAACCATGATGCTGCCACCACCATGTTTGACAGTGGGGATGGTGTGTTCAGGGTGATGAGCTGTGTTGCTTTTACGCCAAACATAACGTTTTGCATTGTTGCCAAAAAGTTCAATTTTGGTTTCATCTGACCAGAGCACCTTCTTCCACATGTTTGGTGTGTCTCCCAGGTGGCTTGTGGCAAACTTTAAACAACACTTTTTATGGATATCTTTAAGAAATGGCTTTCTTCTTGCCACTCTTCCATAAAGGCCAGATTTGTGCAATATACGACTGATTGTTGTCCTATGGACAGAGTCTCCCACCTCAGCTGTAGATCTCTGCAGTTCATCCAGAGTGATCATGGGCCTCTTGTCTGCATCTCTGATCAGTCTTCTCCTTGTATGAGCTGAAAGTTTAGAGGGACGGCCAGGTCTTGGTAGATTTGCAGTGGTCTGATACTCCTTCCATTTCAATATTATCGCTTGCACAGTGCTCCTTGGGATGTTTAAAGCTTGGGATTTTTTTTTGTATCCAAATCCGGCTTTAAACTTCTTCACAACAGTATCTCGGACCTGCCTGGTGTTTCCTTGTTCTTCATGATGCTCTCTGCGCTTTTAACGGACCTCTGAGACTATCACAGTGCAGGTGCATTTATACGGAGACTTGATTACACACAGGTGGATTGTATTCATCATCATTAGTCATTTAGGTCAACATTGGATCATTCAGAGATCCTCACTGAACTTCTGGAGAGAGTTTGCTGCACTGAAAGTAAAGGGGCTGAATAATTTTGCACGCCCAATTGTTCAGTTTTTGATTTGTTAAAAAGTTTGAAATATCCAATAAATGTCGTTCCACTTCATGATTGTGTCCCACTTGTTGTTGATTCTTCACAAAAAAATACAGTTTTATATCTTTATGTTTGAAGCCTGAAATGTGGCAAAAGGTCGCAAAGTTCAACGGGGCCGAATACTTTCGCAAGGCACTGTAGCCCTTCTTACGTCAGCTGATATATCAAAGTGCAGTACAGAAACCTAGCCTAAAACCCCAAACAGCAAGCAATGCAGGTGTAGAAGCATTTGGGCCTACCCCTGCACATCGACTCGGTACTGGTACTAGCTTCTCCAGCTATATCTCGCCACTCCACTGACTTTCAAGTCATATGAAAGGGGCTTATGGTATGGGGAGAGGAAGAGAGGAAACGCCAACCAAAATGACGATCCTAGGGATCAAGAGCGAACCAGTCACCTCTGCTGAGGCGCGGGAACCTGTCGCCGGCTGAGGCAGGGGAGCCTGTAGCTGCTCCCGGACCCAACGTCATTCCCACTGACGACAAAAACATTAAATAAAAACACTCCCTGATGCTTCTCTTAGGTGAGCTGTTATTCTGCGATGATGTGCGCTGAGAGTCGGGAAGCAAGTTCAAGGAGTGAGTGTTTGGCGCCGGAGGAGATGGCCGCCGTTTTACGGTCTCCTAACCAATTGTGCTATTATGTATTTTCTTTCCGCAATATTTGTAAATTATTTTGTACATAATGTTTCTGCAACCGTATCTTACGAAAGAAAAGAGCTTCTGGATATCAGGATATCACTCACCTCGGATTAGACAAAGATTTCTTCAACAACAACAACAGCAGCAGCAAGCAGGACTCACACGATATTCTCCAAACACCCCACAGGGCAGACAGCCCAATTATTCACAAAAAGAAGCGATGCAGAGGACGAAGAGCCGGATCCCTCGTCCGGACCTGCAGAAGACAACTAGGAAAGCTGCCATTATTTGTAAACAACAGCTGGTGCACGAAATCGAAGGAAGTCTCTAGATTTTACTCGCTTTGAGTATATTGTGATAAACTGCAGGCCACACTACTTGCCTAGAGAGTTCTCAGCTATACTTTTCGTGGCTGTTTATTTACCACCACAGACAGATGCTGGCACTAAGACCGCACTCAGTCAGCTGTATAAGGAAATAAGCAAACAAGAAACCACTCACCCAGAGGCGGCACTCCTAGTGGCCGGAGACTTTAATGCAGGGAAACTTAAATCAATTCTACCAAATCTCTATCAACATGTTAAATGTGCAACCAGAGGGAAAAAAATTGGAGATCCCCAGTACTCCACACACAGAGATGCGTACAAAGCTCTCCCTCGCCCTCCAGTTGGTAAATCTGACCACAACTCTATCCTCCTGATTCCTGCTTACAAGCAAAAATTAAAGCAGGAAGCACCAGTGACTCGGTCTATAAAAAAATGGTCAGATGAAGCAGATGCTATACTACAGGACTGCTTTGCTATCACAGACTGGAACATGTTTCGGGATTCTTCCGATGATATTGAGGAATACACCACATCAGTGACTGGTTTATCAATAAGTGCATTGAGGTCGTCCCCACCACAGTGACTGTACGTGCATACCCCAACCAGAAGCCATGGATTACAGGCAACATTCACACTGAGCTAAAGGGTAGAGCTGCCGCTTTCAAGGTGCGGACTCTAACCCGGAAGCTTACAAGAAATCCCGCTATGCCCTGCGACGAACCATCAAACAGGCAAAGCGTCAATACAGGGCTAAGATTGAATCATACTACACCGGCTCCGACGCTCGTCGGATGTGGCAAGGCTTGCAAACTATTACAGACTACAAAGGGAAGCACAGCCGTGAGGTGCCCAGTGACACGAGCCTACCAGACGAGCTAAATCACTTCTATATTTTTTCAAGGCAAGCAACACTGAGGCATGCATGAGAGCATCAGCTGTTCCGGACGACTGTGTGATCACGCTCTCCGTAGCCGACGTGTGTAAGACCTTTAAACAGGTCAACATACACAAGGCTGCTGGGCCAGACAGATTACCAGGACGTGTGCTCCGGGCATGTGCTGACCAACTGGCAGGTGTCTTCACTGACATTTTCAACATGTCCCTGATTGAGTCTGTAATACCAACATGCTTCAAGCTGACCACCATAGTCCCTGTGCCCAAGAACAAAGGCTACCTGCCTAAATGGCTACAGACCCGTAGCACTCACGTCCGTAGCCATGAAGTGCTTTGAAAGGCTGGTAATAGCTCACATCAACACCATTATCCAAGAAACCCTAGACCCACTCCAATTTGCATACCGCCCAAACAGATCCACAGATGATGCAATCTCTATTGCACTCCACACTGCCCTTTCCCACCTGGACAAAAGGAACACCTATGTGAGAATGCTGTTCGTTGACTACAGCTCAGAGTTCAACACCATTGTACCCTCAAAGCTCATCACCAAGCTAAGGATCCTGGGACTAAACACCTCCCTCTGCAACTGGATCCTGGACTTCCTGACAGGCCGCCCCCAGGTGGTGAGGGTAGGTAGCAACACATCTGCCACGCTGATCGTCAACACTGGAGCTCCCCAGGGGTGCGTGCTCAGTCCCCTCCTGTACTCCCTGTTCACCCACGACTGCATGGCCAGGCACGACTCCAACACCATCATTAAGTTTGCTGACGACACAACAGTGGTAGGCCTGATCACCGACAACGACGAGACAGCCTATAGGGAAGAGGTCAGAGACCTGCCGGGTGGTGCCAGAATAACAACCTATCCCTCAACGTTACCAAGACTAAGGAGATGATTGTGGACTACAGGAAAAGGAGCACCGAGCACGTCCCCATTCTCATCGACGGGGCTGTAGTGGAGCAGGTTGAGAGCTTCAAATTCCTTGGTGTCCACATCAACAACACGACAAAGCACGACAAAGCCTATTCGCCTTCAGGAAACTAAAAAGATTTGGCATGGGTCCTCAGATCCTCAAAAGGTTCACAGCTGCACCATCGAGAGCATCCTGACCGGTTGCATCACTGCCTGGTATGGCAATTGCTCGGCCTCCGACCGCAAGGCACTTCAGAGAGCAGTGCGTGCGGCCCAGTACATCACTGGGGCAAAGCTGCCTGCCATCCAGGACCTCTACACCAGGTGGTGTCAGAGAAAAGCCCTAGAAATTGTCAAAGTGCCAAGTCTAGGACAAAAAGTATTCTCAACAGTTTTTACCCCCAAGCCATAAGACTCCTGAACAGGTAACCAAATGGTTACCTGAACTATTTACATTGTGTACCCCCCCCCCCCCCCCCCCCCTTTTACGCTGCTGCTACTCTGTTTATCTTATATGCATAGTCACTTTAACTATACATTCATGTACATACTACCTAAATTGGCCCGACCAAACAGTGCTCCCGCACATTGGCTAACCGGGCTATCTGCATTGTGTCCCACCACCCGCCAACCCCTCTTTTTACGCTTCTGCTACTCTCTGTTCATCATATATGCATAGTCACTTTAACCATACCTACATATATGCATACCTACCTCCTCAATAAGCCTGACTAACAGGTGTCTGTATATAGCCTTGCTACTCTTTTTTCAAATGTATTTTTACTGTTGTTTTATTTCTTTACTTACACACACACACACACACACACACACACCTTTTTTTCCCCGCACCATTGGTTAGAGCCTGTAAGTAAGCATTTCACTGTAAGGTTTACACCTGTTGTATTCGGCGCATGTGACAAATAAACTTTGATTTGAGTTTTATAAATAAACATAAATACAAAAATAAGGAACACAAACACACAGACATAACACTGGAACAGAAACAATAACGCCTGGGGAAGGAACCTAAGGGAGTGACATATATAGGGAAGGTAATCAGGGAGGTGGTGGAGTACAGGTGAGTCTGATGACACACAGGTGCGCATAACGATGGTGACAGGTGTGACAAAAAATATATTTCTGCTACTCTAATTAAGTTGGTAACCAGTTTATAATAGCAATAAGGCACCTCGGGTTCGTGGTATATGGCCAATATACCACGGCTAAGGCTATATCCAGAAGAACAACCCTTAGTCGTGGTATATTGGTAATCTAACACACCCCCTCGGACCTTATTGCTTAAATATACTGTATGTACAGCACCAGGGTGGCTGCTGAAAACCATGTTGCCTTAGAAAACCTGTTTTGTTCTATTTGTCCTTTCACTCATACTTTACTTTTAATAAAACTTCAGGTCAAGAGTTATGAATGGAACCGGTTTCTAGTGATAGCAAGATTAGGAGATAGAATGAAAAACCTCTTTCAGTCACTGAAAATGCAATAGCATATGGGTTGTTCCACCAATTATAGTGCCTTCAGAAAGTATTCATACCCCTTGATTTTTCCCCACATTTTGTGTTTCAGCCTGAATTTAAAAATGATTAAATGTAGATTTTTTTTTTGTTACTGGCCTACACACAATACCCAATAATGTCAAAGTGGAATTATGTTTTTCGAAATGTTTACAAATGTATTAAAAATGAAAAGCTGAACTGACTTGGGTCAATAAGTATTCAACCCCTTTGTTATGGCAAGCCTAAATAGCAGCAAATAATGTAACAGGGTTGACCGTTTATCTTAGAAGGCATTGGATGTCTGATAGCTGTGCTGGTGGTTGCATGCTGACATGGGTCAGATAGATAGATGGGATTAGATGGGATTCCACTGACTGCAGGAATGCTGAGGTTTGTGTGTTTTTGTGTGCGCACTACTATCTGATCTAGGAATCTCTTGGATGACCTGCTTCACTATGTAGGCTATGTCTTGACCTTTTCTACTCCATATGAAGCATGATTATGCATGATACACAGACCCTGCATTAGATGAGTGGAATGTACAGAAAAACACACACTGACCACTGTGACAGGAATTCACATTTGAGTTTCCAGAAGCATGCTGAAGTGTATGCTTGTGTAGTGATTCATAAGACGTATGCTATATGTACCTTTTAACACTTCCTGCCGTGGTTTATGATATGGTATTATAATGTCTGTATGTGTGGTCTTTGGCTTCAGTTGATGTATAACTTGACTTTCACTCCATTATGATGTGGATCTGCTGTCCAGGGTGACGGCGCCAGAAGATGGGAGCTCACTGACAACGTGATATTTCTGATTTAATTTCTCCTCTATCAATGAAGTCTGCACAGTGCAGAGTGGCCTTATACAATGATTAATAAACAAAAAGATTAGTCAAACACCTGTGAAGTTCCTTCTGACTGGATGAACTGTGTGGGATACCCTTTCTGTAGCTGAACACAGCTCTGGTTGGCAGTCTTGCAAAAGGTTATTTTGTACACTGTTGTTGTAAAGAGGATAACAGCATATAGTCATGAAAAATTACTTTTATTCTTAAGAGTAAGAAACATTTGATACAAAACAATTGCTTATTTCTACACTACCAGTCAAAAGTTTGGACAAGTTACTCAGTCAAGGGTTTTTCTTTATTTTTATATTTGAGATTCTTCAAAGTAGCCACCGTTTGCCTTGATGACAGCTTTGTACACTTGGTATTCTCTCAACAAGCTTCATGAGGTAGTCACTTGGAAATCATTTAAATTAACCAGTGTACCTTAAAAGTAAATTTGTGGAATTTCTTTCCTTCTTAATGCATTTGAGCCAATCAGTTGTGTTGTGACAAGATAGGGGTGGTAAACAGAAGATAGCCCTATTTGGTACAATACCAAGTCCATATTATGGAAAGAACAGCTCAAATAAGCAGAGAAATGACAGTCCATCATTCCTTTAAGACATGAAGGTCAGTCAATACGGAACATTTCAAGAACTTCAAGAAAGTTTCTTCAAGTGCAGTCAGTCGCAAAAACCATCAAGCGCTATGATGAAACTGGCTCTTATGAGCACCGTCACAGGAAAGGAAGACTCAGTTACCTCTGCTGCAGAGAATACGTTCATTAGAGTTAACTGCACCTTTAGATTGCAGCCCAAATAAATTCTTCAGAGTTCAAGTAACAGAGACATCTCAACATCAACTGTTCAGAGGAGACTGCTTGAATCAGGCCTTTATGGTCAAATTGCTACAAAGAAACCACTACTAAAGGACACCAATAATAAGAAGAGACTTGCTTGAGCCAAGAAACATGAGCAATAGACATTAGACTGGTGGAAATCAGTCCTTTGGTCTGATGAGTCCAAATTGGACATTTTTGGTTCTATCCGCCGTGTCTTTGTGAGACGGAGAGTTGGTGAACGGATGATCTCTGGATGTGTAGTTTCCACCGTGAAGCATGGAGGAGGATGTGTGATGTTGTGGGGGTGCTTTGCTGGTGACACGGATTTATATAGAATTCAAGGCACAATTAACCAGCACGCCTACCACAGCATTCTGCAGCGATACGCCATCCCATCTGGTTTACGCTTAATGGGTCTATCATTTGTTTTTCCAACAGGACAATGATACAACACACCTCCAGGCTGTGTAAGGGCTATTTGACCAAGAAGGAGAGCAATGCTGCATCAGATGACCTGGCCTCCACAAGCACCCAAGCTCAACCCAATTAAGAAGGTTTGGATTGAGTTGGACTGCAGAGTGAAGGAAAATCAAACAACAAGTGCTCAGCATATATGGGAACTCGTTCAAGACTGTTGGAAAAACATTAATTTGTTCATTCCAGGTGAAGCTGGTTGAGAGAATGCCAAGAGTGTGCAAAGCTGTCAAAGGCTAAGGGTGGCTACTTTGAAGAATCTTAAATCTAAAATATATTTGGATTTGTTTAACACTTTTTTGGTTACTACATAATTCCATGTGTTATTTCATAGTGTTGATGTCTTCACTATTATTCTACGATGTCGAAATTAGGACAAATGAAGGAAAACCCTGGAATGAGTAGGTGTGCCCAAAACTTTTGACTGGTACTGTATGTACACAGTCAAATGTATGATATAGAGCTAAAGAGACAACTGATTAGCAAACAGGGATAAGTTTCCCAAAACAAAAAGGTTTCAAAACCATTCAAAGATAGTTACTTGATTCCAGGTGCCTCTATACACTGTCACCTATCCAGATGAGCAACATTGTAACATGATGTAGCATTAGAAGAAGTGATAGTACTTTCAAGATCATCCCTAAATCCTTACTCAACCTTAACACACTCCAAGGTTTCCTTCTTACCAGTGCAAGACAACTTTTGTTGTTAATATATATATATATTTTGGTCTCACGTAGTGGGATATTGTGTCGCTTTGTTTTTAGGCACAAGTACGTCCGGTATAGTTTCACTGGACATTAGAATTCTTCCATTAGTTTATCCCACCTCCCAAATATACTCTTCCCCCTCTCCATAAACATGTCAGACTTTTACAATGAAGGATGGAAGGAGAGTGACCAAATCAACTCAAATCAACTCAAATCAACTCCCAACTATTTCAGAAGCAGAGTCAAATCAATTCCCAACTATTTCACAACCTTTCAATAACCTACTTATGACTTGTTGTTAAACATCACATTCTCAAACTTGACTATCCTCCCTCCTTCAGTCTCTACCTCATTTTGCTCCCAAGTCTCCACTTCCCCATTCCTTTGCTCATAGCGGCGGATTCGCACCTTGCCCGTCGTGGGGAGTGGGCATGGGAGACCCTTTGGGGCCTCTTTGAAGAGAAGTTGTTTCATGACATCTTGACTGGGTTGAACCATGCCTGATGGAACCACCAGTGCATTACCCTGGTCTACCTTTGGAAGGGGAGATGGTGAGTTCTTGACTTCAGGCTTTGGAGAGGCTGCATGCTCCCATCTTGCCGGGGAAGGTGACCGCTGTACGGGTTGTGGTTGCAGTGTCGTCTTGACCTCAGTCATTGGCAAGGCTGCATGCTCCCATCTTGCCGGGGAAGGTGACCGCTGTACGAGTTGTGGTTGCAGTGTCGTCTTGACCTCAGTCATTGGCAAGGCTGCATTCTCCCATCTTGCCGGGGAAGGTGACCGCTGTATGGGTTGTGGTTGCAGTGTCGTCTTGACCTCAGTCATTGGCAAGGCTGCATGCTCCCATCTTGCCGGGGAAGGTGACCGCTGTATGGGTTGTGGTTGCAGTGTCGTCTTGACCTCAGTCATTGGCAAGGCTGCATGCTCCCATCTTGCCGGGGAAGGTGACCGCTGTATGGGTTGTGGTTGCAGTGTCGTCTTGACCTCAATCTTTGGCAAGGCTGTGCACTCAGCTCTTGATAGCGGGGGAGCATGAGGACGTGGCGATGTGTCTTTTACCTCAGTGTGAGGAAAGGGTGTCAGAAGATGTCCTCTTTGTTGCTCCCCGGTGTTGCCACCTCCCCCTGCCCTTCGCATCTCTGGCATGATCCCGGCCATGGTGGCTCGCACTGTGGGGTCGCTCTGCACCATCCTACAGACAGCATTACAGTACTGCTGTCCTTGGAGACTGAGGATCTCATAGATCATAGCCGGACAGACACTAGGGGTGTGCAGCCTGACTCTGGCACAGAGTTCAGCAATGATTTTACCCATAGCCCACACGTCTGAACGCTGGTCTCGTTGGCCCCGCCTCTGCAGGACCTCAGGGGAAGAGTAGGCCTCGTTGCCCATATCCACAGCAGAATTTAGGCCATTGCGGAAGAATTTGGCCAGCCCCATATCAATGATCACAGCTCTGTGAGTGTCATGCTCTACCTGGAAGAGATCATTTGAGAGGGGTGGAAAAATATTGTTTTATATCTAATCTAAGCATTTAGTGTGACAATGTCCTTTATTCCCAACAACAGGTGAACAACTGCTTCTAAAGTCTTGCATCATTAATGAAGAACATTAAAACAACAAAAAACATTTTAATGCCTGTCTCACCATGATGTTCTCAGGCTTGAGGTCCTGATGGACGATATCTTTGCTGTGTAGGTGAAGTAGTCCTTCACACATGCCTGTGATGATGGTGGCCTTTACAGATGGAGTTAACTGTGGGAGATCAAAGGCTTACATAATCAACTGATGAGTTAACTTGCACTTTTTTGTAATAGGTATGGAAGGCACCCTGAAAATCCTGTATGCTTAGATACTTATTTATCAAATATATTTAGAGTTTTTCTATGTGAACTTTCATCAACACTGTCACATGCATGTTTGGTGGCAGCAGTGGGATCCATAGGCCTACCTGTATTTGAGATTTTTGTGATTTGAAGATGGTTGTCTCCAGTTCTTCTCCAAAGATGAACTCCATGGGGATGATCCACTTAGAATCCTTGAGTGTTGGATTACCCAGAAGCTTCACTATGTTAGGATGAATTGCCTTACTGTAGTCCCAGGTCACAGAGAAAGTGTGAAAGAAAATGGTGAGAAAGGGTTATGAGGGCATTGGAGTCTACAGACAGCACAACTAATCACTTCTGTAGTGACCTTCATCAGCACCCTCATCTTCACATGTATCCCAAAGTAAAGCAAAATCCAAGAAGAGATCATCTTTCCCCCTTTGTTTCCCACTGGGCTCCCAAGTGGCGCAGCGGTCTAAGCCACTGCATCTCAGTGCTTGATATATATATATATATATTTTTATCATAGACACAAATGAGCTCACTTTAACACCAAAATGAGACACAGATAATTTTCTTATTTTTAAAAATGTCTAGAAACAACCACATACACTATATATACAAAAGTATGTGGACACTCCATCAAATGAGTGGATTTGGCTGTTATTGTGAAGTGGAAATAACAACGGCTCGGACGAGAAGTGGTAGGCCTAACAAACTCACAGAACGGGACTTCCGAGTGCTGAAGCGCGTAGTGTGTAAAAATCGTCTGTCCTCGGTTGCAACACTCACTACCGAGTTCCAAACTGCATCTGGAAGCAATAGAATAACTGTTTGTCAGGAGCTTCATGAAATGGGTTTCCATGGCCGAGCAGCCGCATAAAAGCCTAAGTTCACCATGCGCAGTGCCAAGCATTGACTGGAGTGGTTGGACTTGCCGCCATTGGACTCTGGAGCAGTGTAAACGTGTTCTCTGGAGTGATGATTCACGCTTCACCAGGACGAATGTGGGTTTGGCAGATGCCAAGAGAACACTACAGTACCTGCCCCAATGCATAGTGTCATCTGTAAAATTTGGTGGAAGAGGAATAATGGTCTAGGGCTGTTTTTCATGGTTTGGGCTAGGTCCCTTAGTTCCATTGAAGGGAAATCTTAACGTTACAGCATACAATGACATTCTAGATGATTCTGTGCTTTCCACCTTGTGGAAACAGTTTGGGGAAGGCCCTTTCTTGTTTCAGCATGACAATGCCCCCATGCACAAAGTGAGGTCCATACAGAAATGGTTCAACATCTAGTGGAAAGCCTTTTCAGAAGAGTGGAGGCTGTTATAGCAGCAAAGAGGGGACTAACTCCATATTAATGCCCATGATTTTAGAATTAGATTTTCGACGAGCAGGTGTCCACATACCTTTGGTTATGTCGTGTAGCTCATATTCGTTTCATTCAAATCAAAATAATATATCTAAATTATCTTAAATAATTGAATTCACCTGTACAGGTTTCCATGCATGAGACAATGAGATTACAGCTAGATCTGAAATAAAACTTGATTTGACTATATTATGACTGCAATGATTTGGATGCTCCTTCTCAAACATGTCTGTTTTCACATAATATTCTCATTGCTGCATTTTTTTGTGACCAACTGCTGCAACTGGCCCACAACCACATCACGTTCCGGCGGGATTTTTTAAATTTCAGTGCGAGTTATCTAGCTCACTAGAGATTCACTCACTGTAGTCTTTTCAATTGTCAAGCCTCTACACAATATTAGCTGTGATTTCAACGAGAAGACTTCAAAACTTTCAACAAAGTAGACTATTAAAAGACTTTTAAAAAACTGGGGTAAGGGAACAATGTACACAGTATATCTAATGTTAGGTGGCTAACACTAGCTAATGTTATTCATATCATACAAATTCGTAACATATGTATTTTCAAATTTGTAACATATTGTATGAATTGCAAATTGCTAACGTTAGCTGTGTTTAGCTAGCTGGCTAATGTTAGTATAACAATATTTTCAACCCACTAGTTATGATTTAGATAACTAGCTAGCTACATTAACAAAATGTAACGTTAGCTAGGTAGATTCTTTGGCTCACCTTGACTAGCTAACTAACGTTAGTGTCCGAACAGCAAATGCTGTAAATTTAACTATTTATTAGCTAAAGTCACCTACTTAACTTAGCTTGCTACCAGAGATTAACATATTTTCTCAAACTAACGTTAGCTAGCTAGGTTATTTGCCAACTATCTAGCTAGCAAGCAAGCTAACTTGCTATATCAAACTGAGTAGCTATTAGGCTAGCAGCTAACCTTTTTTATTTTTTTAGATATAGCTAGCTAGGTGACTAATGTTAGCTAGGCTAGGGGTTAGGGGAAGGGTTAGCTAAAATGCTAAGTAGTTGCAAAGTTGACAATTTGCTAAAATGCTAATGTCTTCCGTGATGAGATTCAAACATGCAACCTTCAGGTTGTTAGAGGTTTGCGTTATACTCCTACCCATCAACCCCAACTAACCACCCTCATTTTGTTTTTGCCAGAAGTAACCTTCTGTCTTATGTAACCATACCAAACGTAACATATTCTAATTTGAGTGTCCTGGATTTACATTTACTATGTTGCGTCTAGTCTATGAGACCAGGCTGATAGACTGTGTATTCTTACCTCTGGAATCGTGAAATGTATAGCTAGCTAGTTAACAAGTGTCTATTTAGTGTTGATAATTTTAACTGTCAGTGCCAATATGTGTTTAGGCTAGTTCTTATGATAAACATTTACAATGCATCAGCTGCCAAACTAACAGGACTAAGGGGACTGCGGGAAAGCTGGGTAGCTAGAGACTAGAGAGGAGGAAGAGAATGGCCTTTTTTACACGATGCATAGAGTTGTGTCATAGAGACATGAGAAATGATTGTACTCAATATCTTTGTACTGGAAAGTTTTTACATTTCTTTATATGACAACCTTGTCATATAGAGACAGTGATGGCCGCCTCACTTCGCGTTCCTAGGAAACTATGCAGTATTTTGTTTTTTTTATGTGTTATTTCTTACATTGTTACCCCAGGAAATATTAGGTTTAATTACATACAGTCGGGAGGAACTATTGGACATAAGAGCAACGTCAACTCACCAACATTACGACCAGGAATACGACTTTCCCGAAGCGGATCCTCTGTTTGGACAATGGATCAGATCCCAGCCGGCGACCCAAAACAACGGCGCAGCAGAAGGGGCAGACGAAGCGGTCTTCTGGTCAGGCTCCGTAGACGGGTGCACCGCTCCAGAGCATACTACTCGCCAATGACCAGTCTCTTGACAACAAGGTAGACGAAATCCGAGCAAGGGTTGCCTTCCAGAGAGACATCAGAGACTGTAACGTTCTTTGTTTCACGGAAACATGGCTCACTCGGGATACGCCATCAGAGTCGGTACAGCCACCTGGCTTCTTCACGCATTGTGCCGACAGAAACAAACATCTCTCTGGTAAGAAGAGCGGGGATGTATGCCTTATGATTAACGAGACGTGGTGTGATCATCACAACATACAGGAACTCAAGTCCTTTTGTTCACCTGACCTATAATTCCTTACAATCAAATGCCGACCGCATTATCTACCAAGAGAATTCTCTTTGCTCATAATCACAGTCGTGTATAGCGAAGCGAAGGTAACTGACCTAAATGACTATCGCCCCGTAGCACTCACTTCCGTAATCATGAAGTGCTCTGAGAGACTAGTCAAGGACCATATCACCTCCACCCTACCTGACACCCTAGACCCACTCCAATAGGTCCACAGACGACACTACAGTGGTAGGCTTGATTACCAACAATGACGAGACGGCCTACAAGGGGGAGGTGTGTTGTCAGGAAAATAACCTCACACTCAATGTCAACAAAACAACGGAGATGATTGTGGACTTCAGGAAACAGCAGAGGGAGCAGCCCCCTATCCACATCGACGGGACAGTAGTGGAGAAGGTGGAAAGTTCCTCGGCGTACACATCACGGACAAACTGAAATGGTCCACCCACACAGACAGCGTGGTGAAGGAGGTGCAGCAGCGCTTCAGGAGGCTGAAGAAATTTGTCGTCACCAAAAGCACTCAAACTATTACAGATGCACAATCGAGAGCATCCTGTCGGGCTGTATCACCGCCTGGTACGGCAACTGCTCTGCCCACAACCGTAAGACTCTCCAGGGGGTATTGAGGTCTGCACAACGCATCACCGGGGGCAAACTACCTGCCCTCCAGGACACCTACACCACCCGATGTCACAGGAAGTCCAAAAAGATAATCAAGGACGACAACGACCCGAGTCACTTTCTGTTCACCCCGCTATCATCCATAAGGCGAGGTCAGTACAGGTGCATCAAAGCTGGGACCGAGACTAAAAAACAGTGGCTGCAGTGGCTGCTGCCAACATACTGACTCATTTCTAGCCACTTTTAATAATGAAAAATTGATGTAATAAATGTATCACTAGCCACTTTAAAACAATGCAACTTTAATAATGTTTACATACTCATCTCATATGTATATACTGTACTTTATACCATCTACTGCATCTTGCCTATGCCGTTTGGCCATCGCTCATTCATATATTTTTATGTACATATTTTTTTTCATTCCTTTACACTTGTGTGTATAAGGTAGTTGTTGTGAAATTGTTAAGTTAGATTACTTGTTAGATATTACTGCATGGTCGGAACTAGAAGCACAAGCATTTCACTACACTCTCATTAACATCTGCCAACCATGTGTATGTGACAAATAAAGTTATATGTATTTTTATAGACATGTTTGTCTGTGTGAGAGTGTGTGTATCTGCAGGCCAGTAGAGGAAGAAGTATTATGACCTGATGACTGTGCCTACAGGAGGCCCTGACCTGAGGCTTATCACAACCATCATTTTCATGTAATATTTATGATTTACCTTTATGGTGCCTCATGCTTGAGACTCATTGCCTGCTTTTGTGTAATGTATCTACCTAATCCGCTCTTCTCATTGTTTCTGTGCAGTCTTCAGATATCAGGCGGAAGCTGTCCTCTGAGATAGCTGGCTTGGCAGCAGGGATGCTAGCACTTAACCCCAGATGCACCAGCCCCTGCTCTGTGGACACGAGCTTCAGTTAACAGCATCTAGACACACCCCCCTCCTCCATGGGGGAACCCTACACCCCAGGCTCCTCTGCTTCCTCCCTGGGAAAAGGAACGCACTACTACACACCTCACTCCTGGACTCCGTTGTCACAGGACTCGGGCTACTCTGTTGCCAGGTCAGTCCGTCATGTCACCACACATGAAGTTCCCTCAGGAAATAAAGGTTATTTGAATTGAAACACCCTACACCCTGTTGGGGTGACATTGAGTCTATGGAAGATAATAATACAAATATAACATTAGGCTATAAACATGCATAACAGTAGTCTAGAAAATCCGATCCTGGGCAAGTGACTAGGGTCTGATTTCAATGTCGGACTATTTTGGCATCTTTGATAAGGGATATTTTTTCCGGGTGGGTCCTCTTCAGACAGACAACTCTCCCAACAAATCACCAGGCAAACCAAAGTCTCTCCTTCCAGACTCACATGAAGCATCTCCAATCAAAAATTAAATCTAGAATCGGCTTCCTATTTGGCAACAAAGCATCCTTCACTCATGCTGCCAAACATACCCTCGTCAAACTGACTATCCTGCCGATCCTTGACTTCGGCGATGGCATTTACAAAATAGTCTCCAACACTCTACTCAGCAAATTCGATGCAGTCTATCACAGTGCCATCCGTTTAGTCACCAAAGTGACTATACTACCCACCACTGTGACCTGTATGCTCTCGTATGCTCTTGATGGCTGGCCCTCGCTTAATATTTGTCACCAAACCCCCTGGCTCCAGGTCATCTATAAGTCTTTGCTAGGTAAAGCCCTGCCTAATCTCAGCTCACTGGTCACCATAGCAGCATGTGCTCCAGCAGGTATATTTCACTGGTCACCCCCAAAGCCAATTCCTCCTTTGGCTGCCTTTCCTTCCAGTTCTCTGCTGCCAATGACTGGATCGAATTGCAAAAATCACTGAAGCTAGAGACTCTCCCTCACTAACTTTAAGCACCAGCTGTCAGAGCAGCTCACATATCACTGCACATAGCCCATCTGTAAATAGCCCATCCAACTACCTCATCCCCATACTGTTATTTATTTTTGCTCCTTTGCACCCCAGTATCTCTACTTGCACATCTATCACTCCAGTGTTTATTTGCTAAACTGTAATTATTTCACAACTATGACCTATTTATTGCCCTACGTCATTTGCACACACTGTATATACACACACCATTTATATTGTGTTATTGACTGTATGTTTGTTTATTCCATGTTTAACACTGTTGTCGTTTGTGTCGCACTGATTTGCTTTATCTTGGCCAGGTCACAGTTGTAAATGAGAACTTGTTCTCAACTAGCCTACCTGGTTAAATAAAGGTGAAATAAAAATAATAGAATAAAAAAAAGTTTGCAGGCAAAACCTTTGCTGTGGTTTTACTGAAGATAGTTGATGAAAACTAGCCACTTGTGAAATGCATTCATTAAAAAGAACCTCTGATCTCCATCTTGCTAGCTACTATTTTATCCAAGCAGATATAGTGACCTAGTTCCTCTATGCCAAACGTATGTTCTATTACATACAGACGCTGTTAAGTTAGAGCATGGAACGATGTGCGCTGAGAGTCGGGAAGCAAGTTCAGGGAGTGAGTGTTTTAATAAATAAACACAACGTAAGACAAAATAATAAACACGAACAACGCACAGACATGACACAGGAACAATAACGCCTGGGGAAGGAACTAAAGGGAGTGACATATAAAGGAAGGTAATCAGGGAAGTGATGGATTCCAGGTGAGTCTGATGCACAGGTGCGCGTAACGATGGTGACAGGTGTGCGCCATAACGAGCAGCCTGGTGACCTAGAGGCCGGAGAGGGAGTACATGTGAAAATACACCCTCCCCGACGCGCTGCTCTAGCCGCAGAACGCCGACCAAAATGACGATCCCGGGGATCCGGAGCGGACCGGTCACCTCTGCTGAGGTGCTGGAAACCTATCAATCTGGCTGAGCAGGGAGCATGTCGACCTAGAGTGCCGGAGAGTAAGCATACGTGACGGTACCCCCTCCCCGGCGCGTTCGGCTCCAGCCGCAGGTGGCCAACCAAAGGGACGACCCCGGGGATCAGGAGCGGACCGTCACCCCTGCTGATGCACGGTAACCTGACAAACCGACTGAGGCACAAGAGCCGGCGGAGGCAGGGGAGCCTGGCGGAGGCAGGGGAGGCAGGGCAAGCCTGGCGGAGGCAGGGGAGGCAGGGGAGCCTGGCGGAGGCAGGGGAGCATGGTGGAGCCTGGCGAGCCGGCGGAGGGATGAAAGATTGTAGTGGCTCCCAGACTCGACGTCATTCCACCTGACACAAAAAACACACTCCCTGATGCTTCCCTTAGGTGTGGCGTTATTCTGTGACGATGTGTGCTGAGAGTCGGGAAGCAAGTTCAGGGAGTGTGTTTTTTAATAAATAAGCACACCATAATACAAAATAAGAACCATAAATGCAGACATGACACATAAACAATAACGCCTGGGGAAGGAACCAAAGGGAGTGACATATAAAGGGAAGGTAATCAGGGAAGGGATGGAGTCCAAGGGAGTCTGATGATAAACAGGTGAGCGTAATGATGGTGACACATGTGCGCCATAACGAGCAGCCTGGTGACCTAGAGGCTGGAGAGGGAGCACGTGACAGAGCATTTGTATTCCCACCACTCGCACCACTCAGAGTGAGAGAGAGGGGAGAAGGTCTACAGATGAGACAGCCTGGGCTCCAGAGACCACGGCAGACACCGTAACCACCACTCACACAACAACAGCAGCTACCACAGTCATATACAGTTTGTGAATAGCGTGAGGTAAAATTCAGTGTTATAGTGATACAAGATGTGGATATCAGTGATAAAAAAGTTCTGCAGTAGTATCGTGATACTTTCACATGCTGTAACGTCTGCTTCCCAACTCACACTCTCAAACACACAGATCCCTGAACGCAGCTCACTCTCCAGATCCCAATCACCTAAATTCTGATCACCTGTTCACACACCTGTATGTCATTTACACACATTATTTAGTTCAGTTCATAACACCCCATCATTGTGAGGTATTGTTTTTGTACACATTCTAGTCAGAGCGCTGTTTAATTCCATATTAGTCCTCCTGTGTGTCGTAGTTTTTGGCCATCCTCACTGACAAGGTTTTTGGCCTGTTGACCTTCTGCCTGTCCCTGGACCCTGCCACCTCCTGTGTTTTCCTTTACCAAATAAAACACCTACCCTGTGCTTGAAACCAGCACTCTGTCTCCCATCATACTCATTACACATGCATTGTTTTGTGGGTAATATTTTGGCATCAGGGCAACCCTAATAGTAATAAAGCTAAGCATCAATACAGTTAAATATCGGGATATAATCTTTGACGCTATATTGTATCGTTTTGACAATGTCGCAATATAATTCTGTGCGCTAGTTGGCTGTACCTGCACCAAAACTCCAGTATTTTTCCTTCATTGCGTGTTCTCCCTCTTCTTTTTAAAAAAGGGAGCCAATTTTTTCTCAACACTTATTTCCGTGACTGATCAAAACTTGTTTTCGCATGGCTCTCATCTCTCTGCAGCAGACATATGGTTGGTGAGCAATATGTTTGGAATATCGAATCGAAATAAAATCTCAGTATGGAATTACAATACATATAGAATAGTGAGAATCGCAAAAACATATCGTATCACGATAATATTGTATCATGAGGTCCCTGGCAATTCCCAGCCCTAATCCCTATAAATTATGTAATTTAATTTGGGTTAATCTGCATTTCAGGTGAACCCCAGGTCCATTTTGACACATGTAAGATGTTTACAATCATCTGTTCAAGTGTTCACGGGTTAGTGATGACACCTTCAATTTCAGACTTCAGTATTTATACAGAGTTTCGCTAAGTGTGAAGTTGGTACAGTTTGTACCAGTTATGAGCTGGTAGGTGCTGACTGACAACTTTTTAGACAGCTCCCCCAGGCATTTTGCAGGGAGTTTTCCACTTTGGCTCTGTCTAAATAGGGTGGCGAAGCGTTTGTGGTTTACCCAATAAATTACTGGGAGCCGTATATAGTGTTTGACTCTATTTTTAAATAGCATACAGTTTTACTTGCCGTCAGTCAGCACCTCTACCAACTTTTTTTATTGTGTGCGCCACCTCATGTTTTTATATGGGGTTAATGACAGCACTTTCAATTTCACACCTATTTTAGAGAAGGCCATATTTGAACTATTTTGATATTTTGCAAGCAATACTATTTTGTATTAAAAGCAATCTAACCTCTTCCCAGTCATTTTCTTTGTATGTTTGACAATGTTGTATGAAACAACCCCATTAAACATTAAAAGTTGTTAACATTTAAGGAATCTGTTGTTGTGATACTTGAATGTGTTTAATGCGTGCACATTTTTATAATGCATCTCTTAAATGCTCAAAAAGGCATTTCTGGTGCAATAAATTAGCTGATGAGGATACAATGATAAGATCTCATCTATTTCTCATGCTTCTCAAATGGAAGTCTCAATCCGAGCTCATTTGTCTCAAGAATTCATTCTCTTAGGAGAAACAGTTCAGATAAATGATACAAAATTGAGATCTCCCATATTTCTACAGAGATGAAAAAAAGACCACTGAGCAAAATACTTTCACTCTGGGCTGATATCACCATTTAGCAACCTACCATGATAGCACATTGTCTGTCATACTCACTTGTATACTTGACACTCTCTCTCCAGGTCTCTCCTATTGATTAAGTGTTGTGGCACCTTCTTGATTGCAGCCCAGGTGTCATTGTACTTCTCCCTGTAGATCTTCCCAAAGCAGCCAGCAGCAAGAGTTTTGGTGGAATACTCCATCTAGGGGGTTTGGTGGGCAGTGGGGTCAAGAGCCGATAGAAATGTGACCAAAAACTACAAAAGCATTGACCTCTGCATAACAATTGTTATAGTACTATTGTAAGGTTAAAGTACAACCTACAAAGTCAATTCTCTCAAAGTTACAAAGACAAAGAGAGAATTCCGAAGAAAATCATGGAGTGGATGAGAAGGGTGTGTCTGTTGACTACAAACTAAAGCAAACAATGTTGCAACTGTAGAACAGAGAAATTCTACAGACAGTGGCCGTGTCCGAATAGCCTACCCATACTTGCGTCCTAAATAGTAGGTTGTTTGAGTATGTGAAAAAAGAAAGTTTAATAGTATGCAACATTTAAAAAATCAAGTATGTTTTAAATGCCCGGATGTCATTCTCAGTTTGGCTTTGACAACTGCTGAACAATTAGATATACGCATGGTGGAAAAAGTACCCAATTGTCATAATTGAGTAAAAGTAAAGATACCTTAATAGAAAATGACTCAAGTAAAAGTCCAGCAAAATACTACTTGAGTAAAAGTATGAATGTACCTGGTTTTAAATGAACTTGCGAGGGGTGGGGGTGTGTCAATGTCTAATATTAAAGAAATCTTGAGTTATTGCTCACCTGAGGTAGAGTACCTCATGATCAGCTGTAGACCACACTATCTACAAAGAGTGTTTTCATCTATATTATTCGTAGCCGTCTATTTACCACCACAAACTGATGCTGGCACTAAGACCGCTCTCAACGAGCTGTAAAAGGCCATAAGCAAACAAGAAACTGCTCATCCAGAAGCAGCACTCCTAGTGGCCAGGGACTTTAATGCAGGCAAACTTAAATCCGTTTTACCCCCATTTCTACCAGCATGTCACATGTGCAACCTGAGGAAAGAATACTCTTAGCCACCTTTACTCCAAACACAGAGACGCATACAAAGCTCTCCCTTGCCGTCCATTTGGTTAACATGAATATAATTCTATCCTCTTGATTCCTGCTTACAAGCAAAAACTAAAGTAGGAAGTACCAGTAACTAGCTCAATACGGAAGTGGTCAGATGAAGTCGATGCTACGCTACAGGACTGTTTTGCTAGTACAGACTGGAATATGTTCCGTTGTTTATCCAATGACATTGAGGAGTATACCACCTTAGTCACCGGCTTCATCAATAAGTGCATAGACGACATTGTCCCCACAGTGACCGTGTGTACATATCCCAACCAGAAGCCATGGATTACAGGCAACATCTGCACCGAGCTAAAGGCTAGATCTGCCCGCTTTCAAGGAGTGGGACACTAATCCGGACGCTTATAAGAAATCCCGCTATGCCCTCAGACGAAACATTAAACAGGCAAAGTGTCAGTACAGGACTAAGATTGAATCCTAATACTCCGGCTCTGACGCTCGTCGGATGTGGCAGGGCTTGCAAACGATTACAAAGGGAAACCCAGACGCGAGCTGCCCAGTGACTCGATCATACCAGACAAGCTAAATGCCTTTTATGTTCGCTTCGAGGCAAGCAACACTGAAGCATGCATGAGAGCACCAGCTGTTCCGGACAACTGTGTGATCACGCTCTCCGTAGCCGATGTGAGCAAGACCTTTAAAAAGGTCAACATTCACAAGGCCGCGGGGCCAGGCGGATTACCAGGACGTGTACTCAGAGAATGCGCAGACCAACTGGCAAGTGTCTTCACTGACATTTTAAAACTCTCCCTGACCCAGTCTGTAATACCTACATGTTTCAAGCAGACCACCATAGTCCCTGTGCCCAAGAAAGCGAAGGGAACGTGCCGAAATGACTACCACCCGTAGCACTCACATCGGTAGCCATGAAGTGCTTTGAAAGGCTGGTCATGACTCACATAAACACCATCAAAACCTCAAACTCTAGACCCACTCCAATTCGCATACCGCCCCAGCATTCAGTGTTCTCAGTGTTCTCAGCGTTCAACACCATAGCGTTCAACACCATAGTGTCCACAAAGCTCATCACTAAGCTAAGGACCCTGGGACTAAACACTACCTCTGCAACTGGATCCTGGACTTCCTGAAGGGCCGCCCCCAGGTGGTAAGGGTAAGCAACAACACATCCGCCACGCTGATCTTCAACACTGGGGTGCATGCTTAGTCCCCTTCTCTACTCCCTGTTCACCCACGACTGCGTGGCCAAGCACGACTCCAACACCATTAAGTTTGCTGACGACACCACTGCCTGATCAACAACAACGAGAAAGCCTATAGGGAGGAGGTCAGAGACCTGGCAGTCTGGTGCCAGGACAACCTCTCCCTCAATGTGGGCAAGACAAAAGGAGCTGATCGTGGACTACTGGCAAAGGAGGGCCGAACAGGCCCCCATTAACATTGACGGGCTGTAGTGGAGCGGGTCGAGAGTTTCAAGTTCCTTGGTGTCCACATCACCAACAAACTATCATGGTCCAAGCACACCAAGCCAGTCGTGAAGAGGGCACGACAACACCTTTCCCCCTCGGGAGATTTGGCATGCGTCCCCAGATCCTTAAAAAGTTGTACAACTGCACCATCGGTTGCATCACTGCTTGGTATGACAACTGCTCAGGATCCGACTGTAAGGTGCTACAGAAGGTAGTGCGTGCGGCCCAGTATATCACTGGGACCAAGCTTCCTGCCATCCAGGAGTTATATACTAGGCAGTGTCAGAGGAAGGCACAAAAAATTGTCAAAGACTCCATTCATCCAAGTCTCAGCCTCCAGTATTTATGCTGCAGTAGTTTATGTGTCGGGGGGCTAGGGTCAGTTTGTTATATCTGGAGTACTTCTCCTGTCCTATTCGGTGTCCTGTGTTAATCTAAGTGTGCGTTCTCTAATTCTCTCCTTCTCTCTTTCTCTCTCTCGGAGGACCTGAGCCCTAGGACCATGCCCCAGGACTACCTGACATGATGACTCCTTGCTGTCCCCAGTCCACCTGGCTGTGCTGCTGCTCCAGTTTCAACTGTTCTGCCTTATTATTATTCGACCATGCTGGTCATTTATGAACATTTGAACATCTTGGCCATGTTCTGTTATAATCTCCAACCGGCACAGCCAGAAGAGGACTGGCCATCCCACATATGCTCTCTCTAATTCTCTCTTTCTTTCTCTCTCTCGGAGGACCTGAGCCCTAGGACCATGCCCCAGGAATACCTGACATGATGACTCCTTGCTGCCCCCAGTCCACCTGACTGTGCTGCTGCTCCAGTTTCAACTATTCTGCCTTATTATTATTCGACCATGCTGGTCATTTATGAACATTTGAACATCTTGACCATGTTTTGTTATAATCTCCACCCGGCACAGCCAGAAGAGGACTGGCCACCCCACATAGCCTGGTTCCTCTCTAGGTTTCTTCCTAGGTTTTGGCCTTTCTAGGGAGTTTTTCCTAGCCACCGTGCTTCTACACCTGCATTGCTTGCTGTTTGGGGTTTTAGGCTGGGTTTCTGTACAGCACTTTGAGATATCAGCTGATGTACGAAGGGCTAAATAAATGTATATATAAATACATTTGATTTGATTTGATAGCCTGTTCTCTCTGCTACCGCACAGCAAGTGGTACCGGAGCTCCAAGTCTGGGTCCAAAAGGCTCCTTAACAGCTTCTACCCCCAAACCACAAGACTGCTGAACAATTAATCAAATGGCAAAGCGGACTATTTACATTGACACCCCCCTCTTTGTTTTACACTGCTGCCACTCGCTGTTTGTTATCTATGCATAGTCACTTTAGCCCTACCTACATGTACAAATAACCTTGACTAACCTCTACCCCTGCACACTGACACGATATCGGTATGTATATAGCCTCGTTATTGTGTTACTTTTTATTTAAATATTTTACTTTAGTTTATTTAGTAAATATTTGAACTTTCTTGAGCTGCGTTGTTGGTTAAGGGCTTAAGTAAGCAAGCATTTCATGGTAAGGTCTACACTTGTATTTGGCGCATGTGACAAATGCATTTTTATTTTATTTGAAAGTATCAAATTTAAAACTGCTAAAATATACCAAATATAAATATCAAAAATAAAATTATAAATAATTTCAAATTCTTTATATTAAGCAAACCAGACTGTACATTTATTTTTTTACATTTACGGATAGCCAGGGGCACACTCCAACGTAATTTACAAACAAAGCATTTGTGTTTGGCGAGTCCGCCAGTAAGGATGACCAGGATGTTCTGTTCCTATCCTGCCAAGCATTCAAAATGTAATGAAAATGCATGGAGTAAAAAGTAAATCATTTTCTTTAGGAATATAGTGAAGTAAAAGTTGTCAGAAATAGAAAAGTAAAGTAAAAATACAGCATAACTACTTAAGTAGTTCTTGAAAGTATTTTTTTTAAAGTAGGTTACTTTACACTACAGGATATGGGTGGGGATGCCCTAGCGGAATCAACGAATAGCGGGAAACAACGCGCATGACGCATTGTCAGTATGAGAAAATAGAATGTTTTAATATGTGCATTTTTGAATCAGGCCTTTTGATTTGAACATATGGCTTGTTTAAGTTTAGGCTAGACTACCTATTTATTTACTTTATGGATCAAGCCTTAGCAGTCATTCTGATCTCGTTCTCAATGATCTGTGCTTTAGTTTATTATGTTGCTGTCACGCAGTTCTGAATTTGCGATGCACCCGACTGTCCACGTTTTTCCTGTGCAATAGCCTTTCGTTTTGAACATTTGAAGTGTTTTGCTATGTGTACTAGGCCATTTGGTTTCACTAATAAATATGTTGAAATGGAACCAAATTATATTTTTCTGTCTTCAGTCCTTTTTAAATAGAAGAGATGCTGTATGGGCTATGGGGTCGAATGTGATTAGGCAGACTGAGTAGGCCTATAACTCCATTCCTATTCCGAGTTTACAGAAATGAATCAAATTGGAAACTAGCTACTATGAGGCTGGTTAATAGTGCATGTCTGCTGAATTTGGAAAAAATCTACCTGCACTCGGTCCCGCCCCACCTACTCAGCCAGTCAGGAGCTGCTACTGCGTTGCATCCGTGACACACTTTTTACTAAATGGTACGTGCTAAATATTATGCAACGATGAGTACATAGTATGCAGTTTAAGTATGTAGTATGGGTATTCGGACACTACCAATTTCTCATATATTAATGTGGAAATTCTATTAATTCTAAACTGGTATTCTAATCCATTCAATACCAACCAACAACAATTGAGGCACTCCCATATTCCTGATAGCGCAGTACCCTATTTATGCCAGCGGGGTAAAATGATGTCAAACAGGTTATTTCATACTCTGCACAGAAACAAAAAGTCACATCCTGTGTTGTGTCATCCATTTGCATAGTAACAATATACACTGAGTGTACAAAACTGACCAGGTGAAATCTATGATCCCTTGAGGTCACCTGTTAATCCACTTCAAATCAGTGTAGATGAAGGGCAGGAGACAGGTTAAAGAATGATTTTTATGAGACATGAATAAATGGAGGGTGGATGGGCAAGACAAAATATTAAAGTGCCTTTGAAAGGGGTATGTTAGTAGGTGCCAGGCGCACTGGTTTGAGTGTGTCAAGAACGGCAACACTACTTGGGTTTTTAACACTCAACAGTTTCCCATGTGAATTAAGAATGGTCCACCACCCCAAATACATCCAGCCAATTTGACACAACTGTGGAAAGTATTGGAGTTAACGTGGGCCAGCATCCCTACACATTGTAGAGTCCACGCCCCAACGAATTGAAGCTGTTCTGAGGGCAAAAGGGGGTGCAACTTAATAGTAGGAAGGTGTTCCTAATGTTTTGTACACTCAGTGGAGATTAGACAGAGACATAGCAAGACATAAATGATGTATAGGAGGAAAGCTGTCTGAGGGACAGCCATCAAGATAGGTAAATACCTTTCAGCGACCATTTGTGGCCTGCCATCAAATATAATGTGACCCCTACTTCTGTTCCCAACACTACAATTATTTGAAAAGATTTGATGTTGGGAGTGACAACGCATTACAATAATAAATTCATAGCTCATGCTATTTAAGCAAAAGAGCGAATTGCTAAACTATGAGCATGTATAGTGTCTTCAAAAAATATTCATACCCTTTGACTTATTCCACATTTTGTTGTTACAGCCTGAAATCAAAATGAATAAAATTGTACAAAATTCTTACCCATCTACACACACAATAGCCCATAATTACAAAGTTAAAACATTTTTAATTTTGCAAATGTATTGAAAATGAAATACAGAAATACATATCTCATTAGCAAGAGTACTCACACCCCTTAGTCAATACTTTGTAGAAAGCATTTGGCAGCGATTTATCATTTTTTGTAAAAAAACAAAAACATTTAACCTTATTTAACTAGGCAAGTCAGTTGAGAACAAATTCTTATTTACAATGACGGCCTACCCTGGCCAAACCTGGAGGGCGCTGGGCCAATTGCGGGCTATGCACTATGGGACTCCCCATCACAGCCGGATGTGATACAGCCTAGATACGAACCAGGGTGTCTGTAGTGACGCCTCAAGCACTGAGATGCCGTGCCTTGAGGCGTCACTAGTGTGAGTCTTTCTGGGTAAGTCTAAGAGCTTTCCACACATGGATTGTGCAACATTTGCCCATTATTCTTTTCAAAATTCTTCAAGCTCTGCCAAATTGGTTGTTGATCATTGCTAGACAACCATTTTCAGGTCTTGCCATAGATTTGCAAGTAGATTTAATTAAGTCAAAACTGTAACTTGGCCACTCACTGTCTTCTTGGTAAGCAACTCCAGTGTAGATCTGGTCTTGTGTTTTAGGTTATTGTCCTGCTGCAATTACAAGCATACCCATAACATGATGCAGCCACCACTATGCTTGAAAATATGGAGAGTGGTACTCAGTAATGTGTTGTATTGGATTTGCCCCAAACAAAAAGTTAATTGCTTTGCCACATCTTTTGCAGTATTACTTTAGTGCCTTCTTGCAAACAGGATTCACATTTTGGAATATGTTTTACTCTGTACAGACTTCCTTCTTTTAACTCTGTCAATTAGGTTAGTATTGAGGAGTAATTACAATGTTGTTGATCCATCCTTAGTTGTTTTCTCCCATCCTAGCCATTCAACTCTGTAATTGTTTTAAAGTCAGTACATGCAACCTATTATGTGACTTGTTAAACATATATTTACTCCTGAACTTAATTTAGGCATGCCATAACAAAGGGGTTGAATAGTTGACAAGATATTTCAGATTTTCATTTTTTTTTAATTGCAAAAAACATTGATATTATGAGGTATTGTGTGTAGGCCAGTGAATAAAAATCGTGTAAAGTGTAACACAACAAAATTTAGAAAAAGTCAAGCGGGGTGAATACTTTCTGAAGGGACTGTAAATATACAGGAATGAAAATTAATTTTTCCCCCCAGCAATGTGCAGTTCTCCTGACATAGCCTTTACACTATTGGCCACATTGGGCAAATTACGCTGACACCTCTAGAAACCAGATATACATGTTTTTGTAATGCCTCATGATAGGCAATAACATTTTGCAATCCTCTCGAGTAGCTACTTACATTTAATTGGATATTGATACAACATATTCATATAAAATCGCAATTTCCTTTGTTCTACTTTAAAAAGGAAAGTTGATTAACTTAATGCTTGTTATAAAATGGGAAGTGAATCAAATACAGTTTATATCTTAAAAAAGAAAATAATCTTACCTCTACCTCAGTCAGTTTAGTTCAGGAATGGCTGCTGTCTTGCTGTGTCAGGTTTAAACATGAGAGAACACAGTTGTCTGTGTTTTTTACCTCTCCTCTGCCCCACCCCTAAAGTATTAACACCCCTTTATCTGGTGTCATACTGTGATGAAACTGTGGGACAGCTTGTAAGAAAAGACATGTCCAAATAATTAACTAATTGCTCATACCTGCTCCTGCTTGCTAAACTCTGCCCGGGACTCTGATATAAGGCAGAGAAACTGATATAAGGCAGGGCCGAGAGCACAGGCAGGTCTTGGCGGGGGAGCTGGTGCTTTGATGTATATTGTATTTTGTAACCCTTGCAAGTATCCGCAGTTCAAGTTTTTTAGGGTGTCTGCTGGTGTGTTCCATAACGAGCCTTTCAAAGCACTTCAGGATTAGATGCGAGGGCCACAGAGTGGTAATCATTGTGGCAAGAAGCCTTAGGGTTCTTGGGAACAGGAATGATGGCAGTCATTTTAAGATGTTGGGATTACAGACTGGAACATGGAGAGGTTGAAAATGACCATGAATATGCCTTCCAGCTGATCTGTGAATGTGCTGAGAACTCGCCCTGTAATACTCTCCGGCCCACGGCCTTGCCAGTGTTGATCTCATTAAAGAACTTAAATCACGCCGGCCTCGAAGCGCGAGATCAGTCCTCTGGGTTGGTGGGGGCCCTCATGCACAGTCCAGTGTTAATGTCTAAGCATGCATAAAATGCATAGAGTTTTTCTGGAAGAGAGGCATTGTTGGGTAGACCATAGCTGTGTCTTCCTTTTTAATCCGTAATGGACTATAGCCCCTGCAACATTCGGCAGGCGTCGGTGCCTGTGTAGTATGGTTCCACCTTATTCCTATATTGACCTTTTGCTTGTTTAATGACTCTGCGGAGGTCGTAGCGGGACTTCTTGTACTTGTTCCTATCCTCAGCCGTAGCCTCAGGGTTGTCTGTGATAGCCCTGTGTGCGGTAGCCCTGTCCTTTAGTTTATCCAGGGCTTTTGATTGGAGGAGCAGCGAACCTTCGCCGATGCATTCACTTATGAAGCCGGTGACAGAGGTGGTTAGCTTGTCGATGTTATCGGCGGAGTCTCAAAACATATTCCAATCGGCGCTGGCAAAGCAGTCCATAATCTCCGTTTCTGATTTCTCAATGGAGCGAGTCACGAGTCATAATCTGATTTGCCGATCTGAAATGCCAAAGGTCAGTGCTATCCAGAATCCTTGGAATGTCCCAACCCTAAACCCTAACCTAACTTTAACCACTACCCTAATCTTAACCATAGTCCTTACCTTAATCTTTTTAAATGTTAAACTTAAAATGGGGTAGGGATGTCCCAAGGATCCCAGATAATTCTTTGAGCCTAATTCAGATAATGCATGTCTAGATACCCAGCGCTTGCCCACTCCATAGCAAGCTGCTCTATACGTAGTAATTTAATGTTAAAATCAGATTTCAAAGGTTTAAAAACCGATTCAGAACTGTATTTTGCTGGTTATAATGGTTCTGTTCATAATGAAATGATTGGGAAATCATTTTTGGTTCCAACCCCTGCATAAGACAGAAGGTTACTTCAAGATTTTGTCAATAAAGCCCTTTATCTACATTCCCAGAGTCAGATGAACTGTGGATACATTTTTATAGCATGCTAGTAGATACCATAGACTTCCAGTCATTGTGCTGATGCTAGTTAGCACTGGCTTGTGAAACTACTACTAGTATCCTGTTTGAATGTTAAATGACGAGACAGAGGCATTGATGCGAGTAACCAGTCTTGTTCAGTACATCACAACACATCTGGGTATCTCAAGCACCCCAGTAAAACACAAGAGTTGCAGTAATAAACATTTACCAACAGATGGCATCACTGTGCCATCTTACACCCATAATATATCCCTTTAACGCAAGATGGGTGGGCGTATAATGCGAATGTCTAGAAACCTAAAAGGTTGCCCGTTAGCATTTTAGCAACTACTTACTACTTTTTAGCTACTTTGCAACTATGTTAGCTAACCATTCCCCTAACCCTAGCCCTTTACCTAAGCTTAACCCCAAGCCTGGCTAATGTTAGCCACCTAGCTAATGTTAGCATTAGCCACCTAGCTAATGTTAGCATTAGCCACCTAACTAATGTTAGCCACAACAAATTAGAAATTTGTAACATCATATATTTTTCAAATTTGTAACATATTGTACAAATTCCAATTCGTAACATGTCATACGAAATGGATGCTGGACATTCACAAATTAATAAATACCATATGAAACGTAACATATACTAATTGGAGTGTCCTAGATTTACATTTAAATCAATCAAATTGATTTGTAAAGGCCTTTTTACTTCAGCAGTTGTCTCAAAGTGCTCATACAGAAACCCAGACTAAAATCGAAAAAGAGCAAGCAATGGTGCTAGGAAAAACTCCCTAGAAAGTTTATAGAGCGTTGGGCCAGTAACCAAAAGGTTAGATTGAATCCTGAGCTGACAAGGTAGAAATCTGTCTTTCTGCCCCTGAACAAGGCAGTTACCCCACTGTTCCTAGGCTGTCATTGTAAATACATCTTTGGTCCACGCTGTCCTATGAATTGGTATTTTCTAATAAAGATCATTGTTTGTTATAACTGTGTTGAGTGTCCAAGCCTCGGACACCTGAGCTACTCTGCTCAATCCAGTACTTGTCCCACCTCTCGAGTGGTCCGCAATATTTTTTACAACAAATAGAGAAAGTGTGCCAGGAGTTGAGCCATGGTATGGAAAGGACGGATTCAAATGCAACATAAGCTGAATTTTTTTAGGGGACAATAATGTCACATGATTCAGTTAGAGACCATCTAATGCTGCTGCTCTATAATACACACACTGCTGGGTTCTGTTCTTCACCAAATTAGGGCTATCTTTTGGTATCCTTCCATAACAATGTACATGACAACACTTTATGACTGCAATGAGCCTTTGTTTTTTTGCAGCCTAACAGGCAGCCTAACTTTGGTAGCAAATAATATTTAGTGCCTTCAGAAAGTATACAGACTCCTTGACTTTTTCCAAATGTTGTTGTGTTACAGGCTGAATTGTAAAATACCTAAATTTAGATTTGCTTGTCACTGGCCTATACACAAAAACCCATAATGTCAAAGTGGAACTATGTTTTATATTTTTCTTTCTTCAGATCGATAAAAAAGAAAAGCTGAATAGTCAATAAGTATTCAACCCCTTTGTTATGGCAAAACTAAATAAGTTCAGGATTAAAAATGTGCTTAACAAGTCACATAATAAGTTGCACTCTGTGCGTAATAACAGTGTTTTACATGATTTTTTTAATGACTAACTCATCTCTATACCCCACACATACAATTATCTGTATGGTCTCTCATTCGGGCAGTGAATTTCAAACACAGATTCAACCACAAAGACCAGGGACGGTTTCCAATGCTTTGCAAAGAAGGGCACCTATGTATGGGTAAAAATGTAAAAAAGCAGACATTGAATATACCTTTAAGCATGAGGTATTAATTACACTTTGGATGGTGTATCAATACACCCAGTCACTACAAAGATACTACAAAGATACTGGTGTCCTTCCTAATTTGCCAGATAGGAAGGAAACCACACAGGGATTTCACAATGAGGAAAATGGTGACTTTAAAACAGTTACCGGGTTTAATGGCTGTGATAGGAGAAAACTGAGGCTGGATCAACAACATTGTAGTTACTCCACAATATCCTAATTGACAGTGAAAGCAGCCTGTACAATACAAACATTCCAAAACATGCATCCTGTTTGCAACAAGGCACTAAAGTAATACTGCAAAAACAAATTGCAAAGCATTTAACTTTTTGTCCTGAATACATGTTATGTTTGGGGCAAATCGAAACTCTCAATACGTTCAAGCATATTGGTGGCTTAGTCATGCTTTGGGTATGCTTGTAATCGTTAAGGAATGAGGAGTTTTTCAAGATAAAAAGAAACGGAATAGAGCTAAGCACATGTAAAACCTTAGAGGAAAACCTGGTTCAGTTTGCTTTCCACCAGACACTGGAAGATTAATTAACCTTTCAGCAGACCAGGCACGACTCCAATACTATCATTAAGTTTGCCGATGACATAACATTGGTGGCCTGATCACCAACAACGATGAGACCGCCTATAGGGAGGAGGTCAGAGCCCTAGCCGTGTGGTGGTGCAAGGATGACAACCTCAACGTGATCAAGACAAAGGAGATGATTGTGGGCTACAGGAAAAGGAGGACAGAGCACGCCCCCATTCTCATCGACAGGGCTGTAATGGCGCAGGTTTTGAGCTTCAAGTTCCTTGGTGTCCACATCACCAACAAACTATCATGGTCCAAACACACCAAGACAGTCATTAAGAGGGCACAAGAAAGCCTTTGGCATGGGACCTCAGATCCTCAAAAAGTTATACAGCTGCACCATCGAGAGCATCCTGACTGGTTACATCACTGCCTGTTATGGCAACTGCTTGGCCTCCGACCGTATGGCAACTGCTTGGTTAGCAGATGTTGATGCGAGTGTAGCGAAATGCTTGTGCTTCTAGTCCGACAGTGCAGTAATATAACAAATTCACACCAACTACATTATACACACACAACGTAAGGGGATGGAATAAGAATATGTACATATAAATATGAGGATGCGCGATGGCCATGAGACATAGGCAAGATGTAATAGATGGTATAAAGTAGAGGTCGACCGATTATGATTTTTCAACGCCGATACCGATTATTGGAGGATCAAAAAAGCCGATACCGATTAAAAATCGGTCTACTTTTTATTTGTAATAATGACAATTACAACAATACTGAATTAACACTTATTTTAACTTAATATAAAACATCAATAAAATCAATTTAGACTCAAATAAATTATGAAACATGTTCAATTTGGTTTAAATAATGCAAAAACAAAGTAAGTAGAAGAAAGTAATATGTGCCATGTAAAAATGTGTGCCATGTAAAATATGTGCCATGTAAGAGCTAACGTTTAAGTTCCTTGCTCAGAACATGAGAACATATGAAAGTTGGTGGTTCCTTTTAACATGAGACTTCAATATTCCAAGGTAAGAGGTTTTAGGTTGTAGTTAATATAGTAGTTGTAGTTAATATAGTATTTATAGGACTATTTCTCTCTATACCATTTGTATTTCATATACCTTTGACTATTGGATGTTCTTATAGGCACTATAGTATTGCCAGTGTAACAGTATAGCTTCCGTCCCCCTCCTCGCCCCTACCTGGGCTCGAACCAGGAACACATCGACAACAGCCACACTCGAAGGATCGTTACCCATCACTCCACAAAAGCCACGACCCTTGCAGCGCAAGGGGAATAACTACTCCAAATCTAAAAGCGAGTGACGTTTGAAACAAGTATTAGCGCACACCCAGCTAACTAGCTAGCCATTTCACATTGGTTACACCAGCCATTAGCTGGGTATGCGCTAATACTGTTTCAAACGTCACTCGCTTTTAGATTTGGAGTAGTTATTCCCCTAGCGCTGCAAGCAAATCTAAAGTCATAAACAGCGCTGTGCTTGCGAAGAGTTGCTGGCAAAACGCACAAAAGTGCTGTTTGAATGAATGATTATGGGCCTGCTGCTGCTCAGTCAGACTGCTCTATCAAATCAGACTTAATTATAACATAATAACACACAGAAATACGAGCCTTTGGTCATTAATATGATCGAATCCGGAAACTATAATTTCGAAAACAAAACTTTTATTATTTCAGTGAAATACAGAACCGTTCGGTATTTCATCTAACGGGTGGTCTAAATATTGTTGTTACATTGCACAACCTTCAATGTATGTCATTATTACGTAAAATTCTGGCAAATTAGTTCCCAATGAGCCAGGCAGCCCAAAATGTTGCATATACCCTGACTCTGCGTGCAATGAACGCAAGAGAAATGACACAATTTCACCTGGTTAATATTGCCTGCTAAACTGGATTAGTAGTTATAACTAGTGATTATAATTGATTGTTTTTTATAAAATAAGTTTACTGCTAGCTAGCAATTTACCTTGGCTTCTACTTCATTCACGTAAAAGGCAGGCTACTCGTGGAGTGCAATGGTTAGAGCGTTGGACTAGTTAACTGCGGTTGCAAGATTGAAACCCCTGAGCTGACAAGGTGAAGATCTGTCGTTATGCTCCTGAACAAGGCAGTTAACCCACAGTTCCTAGGCAGTCATTGAAAATAAGAATGTGTTCTTAATTGACTTGCCTAGTTAAATAATCGGAAATCGGCGCCCAAAAATACCTATTTCCGATTGTTATGAAAACTTGAAATCGGCCCTAATTAAATCGACCTCTAGTATAAAATACAGTATATACACATATGAGATGAGTAATGTAGGATATGTAAACATTATTAAAGTGGCATTATTTAAAGTGACTAGTGATGCCATTATTAAATTCATTCATTAGTGGCCAGTGATTTGAGTCTGTATGTTGGCAGCAGCCTCTTATGTTAGTGATGGCTGTATAAACAGTCTGATGGGCTTGAGATGGAAGCTGTTTTTCAGTCTCTCGGTCCCAGCTTTGATGCACCTGTTCTGACCTCGCCTTCTGGATGATAGCGGGGTGAACAGGCAGTGGCTCGGGTGGTTGTTTGATCTTGATGATCTTTTTGGCCTTCCTGTGACATTGGGTGAAGTCCACGATCATCTCCTTTGTTTTGTTGACATTGAGTGAGAGGTTATGTTCCTGACACCACACTCCGAGGGCCTTCACCTCCTCCCTGTAGGGCTGTCTCGTTGTTGTTGGTAATCAAGCCTACCACTGTAGTGTCATCTGCAAACTTGATGATTGAGTTGGAGGTGTGCATGGCCACGCAGTCATGGGTGAACAGGGAGTACAGGAGGGCTGAGAACGCACCCTTGTGGGGCCCCAGTGTTGAGGATCAGTGGGGTGGAGATGTTTCCTACCTTCATCACCTGGGGGCGGCTCGTCATGTAGTCCAGGACCCAGTTGCACAGCAAATTGGAGTGGATGTAGGGTAGGGTGGAGGTGATATGATCCTTGACTAGTCTCTCTAAGCACTTCATGATGACAGAAGTGAGTGCTATGGGGCGATAGTCATTTAGTTCAGTTACCTTAGCTTTCTTGGGAACAGGAACAATGGGGCCATCTTGAAGCATGTGGGGACAGCAGACTGGGATAGGGATTGATTGAATATGTCCGTAAACACATCAGCCAGCTGGTCTGCGCATGCTCTGAGGACGCGGCTAGGGATGCTATCTGGGACGGCAGCATTGCGAGGGTTAACACGTTTAAAATGTTTTACTCTCGTCGGCCACATTGAAGGAGAGCCCACAATCTTTGGTAGCGGGCTGTGTCGGTGGCACTGCATTGTCCTCAAAACGCTCAAAGAAGCTGTTTAATTTGTCTGGGAGCAAGACGTCGATGTCCGCAACGGAGCCGGATTTCTTTTGTAATATTTGATTGTCTGTAGACCCTGCCACATACGTTTTGTGTTTGAGCCGTTGAATTGAGACTACTTTGTCTCTATACTGACGCTTTGCTTGTTTGATTGCCTTGCGGAGGGAATAGCTACACTGTTCGTTTTCGGTCATGTTTCCAGTTGCCTTGCCATGATTAAATGTAGTGATTCGCGCTTTCAGTTTTGCTAGAATAATGCCATCAATCCACGGTTTCTGGTTAGGGAATGTTTTAATAGTCACAGTGGGTACAACATCTCCAATGCACTTCCTAATAAACTCACTCACCGAGTCAGCGTATACGTCGATGTCATTGTCTGAGGCTACCTGGAACATATCCCAGTCCACATGATCGAAGCAATCTTGAAACGTGGAATCCGATTGGTCAGACCAGCGTTGGACAGACCTAAGCACGGGCACGACCTGTTTTAGTTTCTGCCTATAGGAGGGGAGCAACAAGATGGAGTCATGGTCAGATTTGCCGAAGGGAGGGCGGGGGAGGGCCTTGTATGCATCGCGGAAGTTAGAGTAGCAGTGGTCCAATGTTTTGCTTGAGCGGGTGCAACAATCAATGTGGTAGAATGGTAGAATTTAGGTAACATTGTTCTCAAATTAGCTTTGTTTAAATCCCCAGCTACAATACATGCAGACTCAGGATATAAAGTTTCAAGTTTACATAGAGTCCAGTGAAGTTCTTTCAGGGACTTTGTTAGGAATTTTATGAATAAATGACTAAACAATATCCTAATTTTAAATAGAACTGTAACTAAGTAAACTTATACTCTGTTTTAGTATATCTGATTAACAATATGAGTTCATAAGAAAGGATTATGTGGCATGGACAAGGAGTAATTAAACATAATGAACACCATTCCAACTAGTCTGGGGAGGAATGGGTTGTGGGTTAAGTAAGCAGATAGGGTCGTTAACCTATGGTTGAACCGACGAAACTTAGCTCTGGGGTGTTTTAGGTTCTGTTAACTAGAACTGTCAGCTAAGTGGTGATCGATAATGGTGAGGGGTCAAGAGTTAATTCAGTTATGTTGTGTCCTGTGTGTGTGTTAGTGCGTTGGAATGAACTTTGAACTTGCTTTATTCTTGGTCGGGAGGAGGAGATTCATTCTAGAAGCAATGAAATGGTGTCATGTTTTGTATATAAACTGTTGTTCGTGGTTACGTGGCAGCGCGCTCCGAGAATAAATACTATTATCCATTTTTGACAAGACTGGTCTCTGTCTATTTTATGCAAATAAGAATCTTACAAATTTTCATAAAATAGACTAAGTGAATTCAATTAATGAAAACATATTGGAAATAACGTAATTACAGTAACAGCCGTCGAGGTATCTGCTTGGGGTGATATACACGGCTGTGACTAGAGGGTAGTGTGTACACGGCTGTGACTACAGAGGGTAATGTGGACGGCCCAGTACATCACTGGGGCCAAGCTTCCTGCCATCCAAGACCTCTATATCAGGTGGTGTCAAAGGAAGGCCCCCCAAAAAATTGTCAAATAGTTCAACCACCCTAGTCATGGACTGTGCTCTCTGCTACCGAAAGGTAAGCGGTACCGGAGCGCCAAGTCTAGGTCCAAAAGGCTTCTTAACAGCTTCTACCACTAGGCCATAAGACACATGAACATCTAATCAAATGGCTTCCCATACTATTTGCATTTCCCCCCCCCCCTCTCTTTTACGCTGCTGCTACTCTGTTTATTATCTATGCATAGTCACTTTAACTATACCTACATATTACCTCAATTAACTCGACTAACCTGTGCCCCCGCACATTGACTCTGTACCGGTACCCCCTGTATATAGCCGCTCTGTTATTTTACTGCTGCTTTTTAATGATTTGTTATTTTTAACTTCTCTTTTTTACTTTATTTTACGTTATTTTTCTTAAAACTGCATTGTTGGGCTTTTAAGTAAGCCTTTCACTGTAAGCATTTCACCTATTGTATTCGGCACGTGACAAATAACATTTTATTTGAATAACCTAAAACACAAGACCAAATCTACACTGGAGTTGCTTACCAAGAAGTCAGTGAATGCTCCTGAGTGGCTGAGTTACAGTTTTGACTGGCAGTCCTCAACTGGCAGCTTCATTAAATAGTACCCGCAAAACACAGGTCTCAACAAGGCCAGAATCCCGGAGTCGCCTCTTCACTGTTGACATTGAGACTGGTGTTTTGCGGTTACTATTTAATAAAGCTGCCAGTTGAGGACTTGTGAGGCATCTGTTTCTCAAACTAGACACTCTTATGTACTTGTCCTCTTGTTCAGTTGTGCACCGGGGCCTCCCACTCCTCTTTCTATTCTGGTTAGTGCCAGTTTGTGCTGTTCTTTGAAGGGAGAAGTACACAGCGTTGTACGAGATCTTCAGTTTCTTGGCAATTTTTCGCATGGAATAGCCTTCATTTCTCAGAACAAGAATAGACTGACGAGTTTCGGAAGAAAGGTCTTTGTTTCTGGCCATTTTGAGCCTGTAATCGAACCCACAAATACTGATGCTCCAGACACTCAACTAATCTAAAGGCCAGTTTTATTCCTTCTTTAAATTAGCACAACAGTTTTCAGCTGTGCTAACCCTTTTGCAATTATGTTTTCTAATGATTTATTAGCCTTTTAAAATTATAAACCTGGATTAGCTAACACAATGTGCCATTGGAACACAGGAGTGATGGTCGCTGATAATGGACCTCTGTACACCTATGTAGATATTCCATAAAAATAAAAAATCAGCTGTTTCCAGCTACAATAGTAATTTACAACATTAACAATGTCTACACTGTATTTCTGATCAATTTTATGTTATTTTAAAAATGGACAAAAAAGTTGATTTTCTTTCAAGAACAAGAACATTTCTAAGTGACCCCAAACTTTTGAACGGTAGTGTAGGTAAGTGGTTGCAAAGGGCATCAGTGTCTTAACAGCGTGATTTGCCAAGGCAGGATACTGAGTGCAGACCAATCCAGAAATCTGGCAGTGGCTTCTGATTAAATTAAATTTTCACAGAAGCACTTGTTGCAATTTCGATGAGGCTCTCTTGTTCAGATATCGGTAAGTGGACTGGAGGCAGGGCATGAAAGGGATAACGAATTCAGTTGTTGGGGTCATCCGTTTCAGGAAAGTACCTGCGTAATTGCGCACCCAACTCATTCAGGTGCTTCACTACATTTGACATTGTCCGTAAGCTTGAGTTCATTTGCACACAAAAAAAACATACAATGATGGAAAGACCTGTGTCTGTCCTTGTTAATGCAGACAGAGAAGAGCTCCAACTTCTTAATCATAGCCTCAATTTTGTCCCGCACATTGAATATAGTTGCGGAGAGTCCCTGTAATCCTAGATTCAGATCATTCAGGTGAGAGAAAACACCCAGATAGGCAAGTTGTGTGAGAAACTTGTCATCATGCAAGCAGTCAGACAAGTGAAAATTATGGTCAGTAAAGGAAAGCTCATCTCTCAATTAAAAAAAAACGTGTCAATACTTTTCCCGTTGATAACCAGCACACTTCTGTTGTAAAAGCGTTCATGGGCCTTGCTTTAACAAAGTTAACCATTTTCACTGTAGTGTCCAAAACGTCTTTCAAGCTGTCAGGCATTCTCTTGGCAGCAAGAGCCTCTGGATGCTGCCGTGTTTCCAAGTAACGTCGGGAGCAACTGCTTGCACGTGAGTTACTACTCCACTAGGTCTCCCTGTCATGGTGTAAAAGTATAGCTTTAGACCGTCCCCTCGCCCATACCCGGGCGCGAACCAGGGACCCTCTGCACACATCAACAACAGTCACCCACGAAGCATTGTTACCCATCGCTCCACAAAAGCCGCGGCCCTTGCAGAGCAAGGGGAACAACTACTTCAAGGTCTCAGAGCAAGTGACGTCACCGATTGAAACGCCACTAGCGCGCACCGCTAACTAGCTAGCCATTTCACATCCGTTACAATGGCTTTTGTGCCAACAGTACAGATGCCAACACATCTTGACCACCAAAGTCCATTTGATGTAACAAAGCTGTCCAGTACTTTAAAAATATCCTCTCCTGTTGTCCTAGTTTCCAGTGGTTTGCAGAAAAGGATGTCTACCTTAATTGACCCCCCATAAATGTAAAGGATATATACCAGGAGCTGTGCCAGGCCCGCCAAGTCTGTTGACTCATCCAGCTGTTAATGCATAGAATTCACTGGCTTGTATGCAAAACAGATTTTTTTTTCAAAACATCTCCAGCCATGTCACTGATGCGTCATGAAAGAGTGTTGTTTGATGAAGATATTATCTGTATAGTTTTTTTGGCCTTTTCCCCCAGCATTGTCCCAGCCATATCTGTGGCAGCAGGAGCAATTAAGTCCTCCATAATAGTATAGGGGTTGCCTGTCCTAGTCACTTGGTATCTCACCATATAAGACGCTTCTAGCCCCTTCTCATTAATGGTATCTGTTGCTTTTATACATGTCTTACTACTCAAAAGTCATCTTAATTCTCACTCAAATAACTTATGTGGCTTATTTTTCAAATTGGCATGCTTTGTTTCTAAATGTCTGCGCAAGAGTGAAGGTTTCATCGAGTTATGAGATAATACTTTTGTAAATATAACACACTGTGGCTGAGGAAAGGCACTACTCCCAATATAAGTGAACCCCAAATAAATGTAGTTCTCATCATATTTGTGCCTCTTCCATTGTCCAACGTCCCGGTCTGTTGTTCGGGGCTTTCCCAGGTAAGGGGGCAGTAGCTCCTCGGCTGCATCAGATTCACAACTGTCAGTGTCCATGCTAGCTGGGCTAACAACAAATGTAGAATTACTGATGCTAGCAGTGGATGTGCTTGTGGAAGCAGAACAACTTGTGTCATCGACAGGTGCAGATGTAGTACTGCTGCTAGTAGCAGTACTACCAGTAGAGCTGGTATGTGCATCTATGGACGCGGGCCTTACTTTTTTATTTTATTATTAATTTTCAAACAAACGGAATGAGCAGCAGTTACGTTTGCCTACATACTGACGTTTAGTGGAATTCCCGCAAGAGAGTTACGGTTAATGTGATTGAATGTTAATTATTTGACTAGGCTACCTGTATTTTACATTGTGTTGTTATTATTTCGCTGAACACTAGATGGTTTAATTTTATTTTTGAGTAATGAAACGAGACTACTCAGGCAAGAAAAAAAACACCCAAATGTATAGCCCCGTTGGAAAATAGAAATGGACTGTTTGAAAATGTGATGTGAAATATATACACATGTATAAATGTGAATCACATTTTGTATTTGGCGATCCCCGGACGGTACTGCGCGTACCCCAGTTTGGGAACACCCGACCTAGAACAATAAAGGGTCCTTCAGCTTGTCCAAGGTGAAGAACCCTTTATGGTTCCAAGTAGAACCTTTTCACCCAACAAAGTTGGGTGAAGCCTTTATTCCAAAGAGAAGGAACCCTTGCCCCTGTAGAAGAGCCCTTTAGAACCGGTTTTCTATATGTAATACAGCTTTAATTTTAGGCTAATATGAATAGGCCTATTATGCCCATTTGAAACACCAGGCGGAGATGTTTCTCAAATTTCAATTACTCTTTATATAAGGATCATACCGGTACTGTCCAGTCCAGCATGTGTATTTTCTTGAAGTCGGTTAAAGCATACTGTAGGCTACACCCGACACGTACTGGGCTCACTCAAACTTCGCGACAATGCTTATTATTATCACAAAGCTGACTAAGTCTACATTCAAATATATCATCTAACTTAACTTGTATGATTTGAATGTTCATTATTGTGCTCGGAATAGCCTATACGATGCCGGAGTTTTTTTTAACGGTACCGGTTGGGCTGAGTAAGGCCTGCTAAGCTATTTCTGAACTTCGTAGACATGTTGCGCGCAGAAGCCCGATAATTGTTCTCCGATAATACGGTCACGGAGGAAAGGTGAAAACTGTATGGGGTTAGTTATCATAGTCTTTGATAATGCTGTCTAGAGTAGCCCATTTTAGCATATTAAAATTGAATCGAAGTTCAGCAATTTTCACAGCGGGGGTCTCAGTCTGCATCGAATAGCCTAAACAGGCCTATTTATTTGTTTTTTTGGCTAGAACCACGGAGTTACCACAAGTCGCGAAGAAAACAGGAGTTGCCTCCACTATTCCAGCTTCATCAAATCACCTATGCTTAGTCTAATACAGTGACAACTAAAAGATATCAAAACTATTTAGTCCAATTAACGCGTGTTAAATATCATGTGGCTGTCAATGGTTCAGATTTCTGTGTGCTCGTGCAAGTAGAAAAATACATGTTGACTCACCCTACTTGTAGATAAACACCAATGCCATCATCCTCTCTTTCACGTTGATGAAACAGTCTATCACTCTGTCAAACAGTACACTGTTTGCAGTACTTATGATACCTTTTCAATTAATTCATGTTCTATTCCAGCTTGTGTAAGCCGAGGTCATAAAATAACACGTTTATGGGTGTATTTCTTAAAACAATGTCTATGAACTTGGGTGACAGTCAGAATTGCAATGAATGCCGTTATGCTGTATCAATAAATGGTATAGCCTGGGGCTCCCAGAAAGTCTGAAAAAAGTAAATAGCCTGCTAGATAAATCAATTACGGAATCCAATATTGGAGAGATATTCCATGTCGAAACCTTTTGGTAGCTAAGCTAAATCTTGAATAAATGATGAATAGTTTGATAAAGCATAGCCTAAACGGAACATAAAAAAATGTATGTAGCCCGTGCAGAATAGCCTGTATTTCGTGGGGTAGTACTATATAAAATGTTTGCCTGCCTTAAACTCGTAGTTTTAATACAACTTCAATTTTGCCATCGACATAATTTATGATTATCACATTTTTGAAGATTAATGGTTCATTCAGCTTAATCGTTATCCTATTTAGTGTGTGTAATTGGACAAATAAGCTATTATAGGACTTTTGTATTTCTATTAGCCTGTGCTATTTCTCTTGACCTGTTATTTTTTTTTAAATGTTTAGATAAGGCGCGTGTAACTCCAATAACGTGTGCCATGCCATTTACAATTCCAATAGTTAGTAGCCTAGTAAAGAAAAAAGACCTGTCCTCAGACATCACAAGGTCCATAACGCAACTCATACTCTACAAAAATGTAGCGTTTTATTTTTCTTGTTGTTATTTGGCAGTAGATTATTAATGTGTAAGCATTTAACGGCTGATTAATTTAACTATGCCAACATCATATTCCCCAGGCCCCTATTTACGCTTTCCCAACGTCACGATAATGATTCATAATTACTGTTTTTATTTACCCCACAGGTGGATCATTGCAGCATGCTCAGGAAAGTGGGTAAGTCTACAAATAACTCGTCTGTGTATGCACATGTTTGCTTAGATCATGGATTGGCATTGAGTTTAAACAAAGCTAGTTATCTCTAGTCATGTTAAGAAAAATGGTCAAGTGGATGATTTCTACACTCATGGGACTGACCAGAGATCTACCCGTCCAGGTTGTGTCTCTACAGTGGTGAAGAAAATGTATGAGTCCTCAAGGGGATCACCAATCCGAAATGGGGGTGATAGCAGCACCCAGCAAATCCATATCTGCCTTTGAACCAGAGACCAACTCTGGAAAAGATGCTGAGGCAGTCCATCCCCGACCATCATACTCTGCATCGAGCTCTGGTTCCAAAGAAAGGCCCAGCAACAATGGATGGTGTAATGGGGTATAAGAGAGGTGCAAAATGGAACATTGCTACCTACAGAAGAGATGAAGAGGCCCCAAATCTTAAATTAACCGTGGCTCAAAGTCAGGAGTTGAAAGGCCTCCCACTTCCCGTTACCCAGCGACTTCCTGTTACCCAGTGTGTGAGTGAACTTGCAGCTCGTCAACAAATTAAAATGACCTTTTACAGAAGAAGGGGGGCTGGGATGGAGCATGTGACATATACTGGTATGTATTTTTCCTTTCACTTGCATTGTTATGTGTTTGCAGTAGCGGGTGCGAGAGTAAAAATCACTGGGGAAGCCAAGCCATGTGTTGTGATACTTGCGTTGTTTACTCTATAACCTGTTAGTTCATATGCCTTGCGACCGTGATATATAGGCCTAAGGCTGAGACAATAAGAAGACAGTGGCAGAAAAAATTCAAACACCTTTGTTTCATCACAAGACCAGAGAGCAACCTCTGTCCAGGGAAGTCCACAAAGCAAGCATATTGCATATAACAAACAGTTACATGATCTAGAGCATGGTCAAGCAAGTTAATGTTTCAGAAATTGTCTAACCACTAAACTATTGATTTAGAACCACGGAGAGTTACCACAATTCGCAAAGAAAACAGGAGCTGCATCCACTATTCCAGCACCATTTCAACTTCAACCTCATCAAAACACCTATGCACCTATGTCTAATACAGTGACAACTAAAATATATCAAAAAACAACTTAGTCCAATTAACGTGAGCTAAATATCATGTGGCTGTCCATGGTTCGGATTTCTGTGTGCTCGTGCAAGTAGAAAAAGACATGTTGACTCACCCTACTTGTAGAGAAACACCAATGACATCCTCTCTTTCACGTTGATGAAACAGTCTACCACTCTGTCAAACAGTACACTGTGTTTGTAGTACTTATGATACTTTTTCAATCCATACATGTTCTATTTCAGCTTGTGTTGGAATCAATAACGTTGAACAAAATAGGTGCTTTTTGGTGATTGTTACAATGAAAACAAACAAAATAATCATAATGTCCTGTGTTTCCAGTGTTTCTTCAGTTCTTAATCATCACTGCACCAATTCAAGACTCTAATGGTGAGCTCTGGCTTTTTATCCGTTTGCTCTTTAAACATTTTGAGATGATTTTCTGCAATGAAAAAAGCTCTATACATTCTGATGTGTGTTTAGATTGATAGAGCAGCCAGTCATGTAATGAGCTCAACTTGACTGACACACATGCAGGAAGTGGAACACTCGCTCTCAGGAACACTCCTGTAAGTGAGGCTGTGTGATCAGTTGAAACTAGTAGTGTCATTCTCTCACTCCCTCTGTTTCACCCCCTCCCTATGTCTCTTTCCCACCCTGTATGAGATATGTACTGCTTTAAACAACCACAGATTTTTTGTTGTGTGGCATTTTACTATTATTTTCAAATCCATCAATAAAAATGTAATGGAGATTTTAAAGTTAAATCCATCTATATGGTCAAACTTCTGAGAAAAACGTAATATTCCAAGTGTTCATTTTAATGTTCCTACTTGCTGCCTTTGTATTCATCCATGCCTCCTTTTTGTGTGTTACCTCAGGAAGCTGTTCAGCCTGCAATGACGACGGATGTGCAAAAGTGCAGACAATATATGGATCGAATGACACCATAGTGTATCAGAGAAGTAACCCCATCGAAAACCTCACAAGTTGTTCCACCACCTCTGCACCACCTCCTCAGAGTCGGAGTTGTGTTTTGTGTCTTGCTGATATCAGAGATATAACCCTCTTTTGCTCAGACAGCTGGGAAGCAGCTGGGCCGCTCGACTGGGAGGTTGATGGCATCCGATTGAAAAACATCTTTATGGTTGGTAAGTATAACATATGGCTAAAATCGGACTCAATAGTGAATTAAAGCAAATGTGACAAAACAGATTGATATAACATTACTATTCAACTGTCAGGATGGGAAATGTATCTTCACAGTTGCATATTGTCTTTTGTTTTTTTAAATGTGATTTGTTATTCTAGAAATAAGTAATTTAAATACCCTTCGCTCGATTGATGTTTATAATCATGAACTGTTTTAATGACAGACTGCCCAGCCATGAAGACTGTTGATCGTGTAACAGGTAAACATCTGTTAAAACATTGATGTTATAAAATAGAAAGTGATATATTCACCTATAAAAGATCAATACCATATTTCTAAATCAAATATGATTTTGTATCCCCTAAGACCTTATCCCTGGTGATATTTCTGGTACCCTCAACCCTGGTGGAATTGCCGTTATTGGTATGTATCCATGTACCAGTACTGTTTTTTTAAAATATACTTTTGGTGTTTTGTGTAACTTGAATAAACACCCATTACCGGTTTGTTTTTTTGATACTAGAGTTGGGAATGTCAAGACCAAAATATATTTTGTAGTTTAAAAGTATGAAAATAAAGTCAGCAAAAAAAGAAATGTCCTCTCACTGTCAACTGCGTTTATTTATGTCTAAATATTTGTTTGAACATAAGATTCAACAACTGAGACAAATTGATCAAGTTCCACAGACATGTGACTAACAGAAATTGAATAATGTGTCCCTGAACAAAGGGGGGGGGGGGGGGGTCAAAATCAAAAGTAAGTCAGTATCTGGTGTGGCCACCCACTGCATAAAGTACTGCAGTGCATCTCCTCTGATGGACTGCACCAGATTTGCCAGTTCTTGCTGTGAGATGTTACCCCACTCTTCCACCAAGGCACCTGTAAGTTCCCAGACATTTCTGGGGGGAATGGAAATTCAGGAAATCACGCACAGTATGGCTGGTGACATTTCATGCTGGAAGGTCATGTCAGGATGAGCCTGCAGGAAGGGTACCACATGAGGGAGGAGGATGTCTTCCCTGTAACGCACAGCGTTGAGATTGCCTGCAATGACAACAAGCGCAGTCCGATGATGCTGTGACACTCCGCCCCAGACCATGACGGACCGTCCACCTCCAAATCGATCCCGCTCCAGAGTACAGGCCTCAGTGTAACGCTCATTCCTTTGATGATAAACGCAAATCCGACCATCACCTCTGGTTTTACAAAACCACGACTTGTCAGTGAAGAGCACATTTTGCCAGTCCTGTCTGGTCCAGCGACGGTGGGTTTATGCCCATAGGTGAGCGACGTTGTCAGTGATATCTGGTGAGGACCTGCCTTACAAACAGGCCTACAAGCCCTCAGTCCAGCTTCTCTCAGCCTATCGCGGACAGTCTGAGCACTGATGGAGGGATTGTGCGTTCCTGGTGTAACTCGGGCAGTTGTTGCCCCCACCCTGTACCTGTCCCGCAGGTGTGATGTTCAGATGTACCGATCCTGTGCAGATGTTGTTACACGTGGTCTGCCACTGCGAGGACGATCAGCTGTCCGTCCGGTCTCCCTGGAGTGCTGTCTTTTCCATCTCACAGTACAGACATTGCAATTTATGCCTCCTTGCAGCATGCCTAAGGCACATTCACGCAGATGAGCAGGGACCCTGGGCATCATTCTTTTGGTGTTTTTCAGAGTCAGAAAGGCCTCTTCAGAGTCCTAATTGCCTACCGTCTGTAAGCTGTTTTAATGACCGTTCCACAGGTTCATTAATTGTGTGTGATTCATTGAACAAGCATGTGAAACAGTGTTTAAACCCCTTACAATGAAGATCTGTGAAGTTATTTGGATTTTTACAAATTATCTTTGAAAGACAGCAAAAAAAGAAACAACCTGAGTTTGTTTATCCATAGTGGTCTGCTGTGCTGGGATTGGCCTCGTGTCAGTGTCAATCTGTTTCTATTATCGCAAGATTGAACGGTATGTACACAATTTAAGATTACAAATTTAAGGGACCTCTTATCCAGATTTGATGACCTCTTTAAAACAGATGAAATGATATCAAGTTATAATTAGGAAGGCTATTCTCTATTTTATATCATAATCCAACCACAACATTCTATACAATAAAATGCTAATGTATTTATTAAAACAGCAACAACCAATAAAATGGCTAAACTTATGGCTCAATGTTATTTTCTCTCTCCCCTTTTGTGTTTTTACAGCGATCGTCAAGAGAGGAGGTAGGTTTGGTTAAATTTGTCCCCCACCCCTCAGGTGATGGGTAAGACAGCTATTAAACAACACACGTTTATTCTTATTGGCCTAAGTAAGGCTTTTGATCCATTTTAATTTCTCTCTATAGGCCTGAAGCTCTGTAGATGACAAAAGTATGAGGAACATGCAGTGGAGCATTTTGGAGAGGAACAGTGAAGCGTTCTACATTTTCAAACAAACATGTCTTATGAGTTGTTAACACTAGTAGAAACTACAATTGTATCGTTTGTGCTGGACACTTCTATAAGGGGAAAAAAGTTACAATGACAGTGCATGCCTTTAGAAACATTTTCTTTCCTATATATGTTTTCCATATACTTGCCTACAGTTGAAGTCAGAAGTTGACATACACCTTATCCAAATACATTTAAACTCAGTTTTTCACAATTCCTGACATTTAATCCTAGTAAAAATTCCCTGTCTTAGGTCAGTTAGGATCACCACTATTTTAAGAATGATGCTGAATGAAGAATAAAGTGATCCTGTAAATTGAGCTCGGTGCATTTTAAACCCTGTCATTTGTAGTTCTAGACAGCTGCCCACAGGGAGAGATGCAGTCTAGAGGCATGGTGGATCCTGTTTGCTGTTTGATGGGAGCACATGGCTAATAACGTTTGAGAGCTGTAATGGTAATAATTCTAAAGACGGACGCCTGCCTTTTGTGCTGCACTGCTTCCCGTTTCTTTGTTTTTCCAATTTGAACTATGTTTTTAAAAAGTAAAGTGATTGATAAGAAGAATAGTAAAGAAATCACAAAAGAATAAGAGAATATTCTGGAACTTGTGATTGCAAACAGTTTTTGTGGATAAAACCATGCTTGTCTTTTTTTAATTTAACCTTTATTTTAAACAGGGAGTCACATTGAGATTAAAATCTCTTTTACAAGAGAGCCCTGTACACATTACAATAAAAACAGAATATTAAAACAATATATTTCAGAACACAATTAACATTTAATAAAAACAATCACATTTAACTACATGGAGGTCCTCAATCAATAATTTAAACTGCCTGAGTGGCACCATCACATCTAGCTGCAGTGAACTCTTTCTATTGGTCCACAAATTAGGGGCAAAAACCAAACACGATTTTCCCAGATCTGTGGGGACTGAAGGGATCTGTAGTGCTGTCCATTCCTGTGAACGGGTTTGGTAACTTATGATTCTTATCTTAATTAATGAAGTTCTATACGGAGGGAGTTTCTTTAAGATTACTTGGTAAATAACTAAAAGAGAATGCAGAGCTCTTCTTACAGACAGAGGTCCATCACACATTTTATACAGACTACAATGATGAGTCCTAAAATTGTCCCCTGTGATAAAACGTATTGCGGAAGGGTTTTAAAATAGAGGTTGCCGCATGCATGTAAACAATTTCACCAAAATCCAATACAGGGAGTTGTTTGAACAATCGTTCTCCTATTTTTAATACTAAGGCATGATTTATTTCGATATAAAAAGAACAATCTTGGATCTTAGCTTCTTAGTCAGATTTTTTTTATATGCATTACAAAGGATAACTTGTCATCAATCCAGACACCCAGGTACTTATATTGAGAAACAAGCTCAATTTGTGCTCCATTTATAGCGCACATTTGCAGGTCCTTAGGGTCAACATTTGGTGACCTAGAGAACTGCATGAGCTTGGTTTTACTTGTATTTAACACTAATTTAAGATCTGTAAGTGATTTCTGAATTGAATCAAAGTCATGTTGAAGTTCACGAATGGCCTGCTGCACTGAGGTGGCACAGGAATACAAAACTGTGTCATCTGCATAGAGATGAATGCTAAAAGAATTAAGTGTTTCCTATTCATTAATATACAAAGTTAACAATAATGGACCCAAAATCAAACCCTGAGGAACACGTTTTTGAATCAAGAAATTCTGATTTAACCCCATCGATCAAGATGGCCTGAAGATAATTCTAAAACTGTAAACAGTCTCTATATCCCAGGCCTACTCTTGATAATTTCTTCAGCAAAACAGAATGATCAACAGTGTCGACTGCCTTTGACAGATCAATAAACAAGGCAGCACAGCTCTTTTTAGCATCGAAGACATTGACAAGATCATTAACAACTAGCGTGGTTGCTGTGGTAGTACTATGCCCAGGCCTAAACCCAGATTGGTTTATATTAATACAATTATCAGATAAAAAGGAACAAAGTTGTACATGAACCAAGGATTCAAGAATTGTAGCTAAACAATGAGTCTTGAAGTGGGGCAATAGTTGTCAAGATCTTTTGTGTCCCCACCGTTATGGAGTGCCAGCACATATGCAGATTTCCAAGCTTTTGGAATACTTTCTGATAACAATGTTAAATTAAAATGTGGTCTACTGAGCCAGCGATAAGGGGTGCTGCACACTTAAGCAGACAAGGCTCCAAATGATCAGCCCCTGTAGTTTTTTGGGGTCTAATGTTAACAAAGCATCCAGGACTTCTTTATCAGTGAATTTCTGAAACGAGAACTCCGGACTAGCATTTTCAGTATCATTCAATAAACTTTCACCATCTACATCCAAACTACTCTTTTCAAGAGCTGGCTTGAAAATACATTCAAATATAAAGCCTGCAGAGATAAAACTGTGATTAAATGCATTAATGATATCAATGTTGTCAGTAATAGGGACAATCTAAATTAATTTATTGGGGAGAGAATAGGAGATTACAACCCTTCAGTGAATTAACTGCTTTCCAAAATGGAGCTTGGTTCCCTGTACATTCAGATATCTGATTATTATGTTAATACACTTTTGCTTCTTATTTATATATATATATATATATATATATATATATATATATATATATATATATATATATATATATATATATATATATATATATATATATATATATATTTTTTTTTTTTTAAACAAATTTTACACAGATTTCTCAACCGCCTAAAAGACTGCAAGTCTGGGCCCGAGTCTGTGAATCTAGCTTTGGCCTAGGCAGCATCTCTGTTTTATAAAACTTAAGATAGCTCTGGACTGAACCAAGGGCAAGATCGATTTTGTATTCACATTTTTTTAAAGGGAGCATGTTTATCTACAATACAATTGAAAACATTTGAGAAGTGGTTCAGAGCCAAGTCTGGGTCAGGTATAGATGCAATAAAGTCACCAAAATAAAAGGTCAAAAATAAAAGGCCTGCTCATTGAAATGTATATTGTTGATAAAACAAGGTTTGGATCGAAGCATCCATATATCCCTGACACATGCAATGGGACAGTGGTCAAAGCAAATACCCCACTCCCAGCATATTTGTAAATATGAGGTCAAAGTCGACTTTGTAGGGTCCTTTAAGTTTGGACGTGGGGGCTTTGTAATCAGCTGAGTCAAATTTAGATTAGTACAAAAATAATTTAGACAATCCGCATCCTGCGTTCACCATGCAAGATTAAAATCTCCAGCGATCGACACCTCTGGGGTAATGAAAATGGCAATTCAATCAGTGAGTCCGTTTAGTACACACTTCTTGGCAGAAGGTGGACGATAGATTCCGATACCTGTTATTCTTGAGTTTGTACAACTGAAGACTTAAAGCCAACAATTCAAATAGTTTAGGACTGGAAGTAGCCTTTAACAGAGACACAGAAAGATTCTTTGTGTAAATAGCAACACCACCACCTTTGCCTTTCCTACCAGCCCTGAACACATTGTAACCATCCGTAGCAACATCAGAGTCCAGGGTTTTATTAGTTAACCAGGTCTCAGATACAATATAAATATCAGGGTCTGCCTGTGAGGCCCAGATCTTGACATGATCAATTTTAGGTAATAAACTACAAATATTAACATGTAAAAATGTCAAACCTTTTCTGCATTTAAAATCATATGGATTCTATACTTTGAGATTTCAGAACAGGATACTCAAAGATTGGATTATACCTGTTAGGAAAACAAAGCAAGAATAGCAATGACATTTCTCCAGTTAGCACCATTTGGCATGTCACCACTTTCAGACAACATGTGGAACTCTCACAGTGACCAATGAGGAGATGGTAAAAACTGACTTACATGTAATGCTAATATTGTCCTCATGTCTATTTAGTTGACCAACAACGTTCCCAATGTTTGATGACAACAGCCGGGAGCCATTTTCACCCAGGTGAATTCCGTCTTTCACAATAAATCTATCAAAGCTGTCCTTTGTGCTCGGTCTCTGCTTCACACTGCATGCTCAACCCAGATCCAAAATAACCTGTTGCTTTACACCCTGAGACATACATGTATGCTGACATTCATTTGTTGAGGTGTCTGCTTTCTAACCAACTATGTGTACTATATTACAGTAGGCATATGCACCTTCTGTGGAAGGTTGTGAATTGATTTGCTATTGAATCAAATCTGACAAAAGTAAAACAAAATTATTGGACTGCCAATATTTTGTCACCATCTATGTAGCCAGGCCTACTGAGAAAAGTTAATAGTGTGAAACCAGAATAATTGTCTCCTATGTTATGCATCTGGATGACATTATTATTATGTTCATTGCATTGAAAGGGACCTCTTTTATCTTTCATAACTGACAGTGATGTGAAAAAGCCGAACCAGCTAAAATAAAGAAGGTACTTCATGGGTAAGCATCTGTATGAAGGGGATTGAGGAATCCCAATCAAGAACAACCGAGGTAAAGCCAGATTCAGGTTGGATATTCAACGGATATTTGCCTGTAGTTTTCCTTACGTCCACAAACAGCAGTTAGGGGCCGTCAACATAGTGACAAATCTTATTTATCAAATTTCAATAGCTCTTTAACCATTACTCCTAAAACTGGTTGTTGCTAACCAAATGGCATAGACACACATTGCACACACTTTTTGTTGTTGTTGATTTACATCTTGCACTATTTTAAATTATTTAAATAGCGAGACATCCAGTGCAGTAACGCGACCGATCCCGGAGAGGCTGGCGGGAGCCCCGGGGAGAGTACTCTTTTCTTTGTGAAGGGCATCGCGCCCTGGAATTGGTTCGCCCTGAGAAAGGGGTCCAAGCCCTGGAAAGCCTTGTGGTTTTGGCTGCGTCCGGTGAGCTCTCCCTGGCCCTTGAAAATCCAGGGGAGATGGTGTAAATCTCACACTGGGCCGTACCCATATTCGCAGCAGGTCTCCAAGGTAAACAGCCTCTGGCATGTTATAACAATGTAGGTAAGGGAAGTTGGCAAAAAAGATCCGGGATAAGAATTGGCTCTACGGTCTGGGTCAGTCAGGGGTGCGAAGCGGGGCTGGGGGAGCAGTTGCTCTGTCGCCCTCTCATCACTATTAGAAGTTTGTTGTGCGGCCCATCTCGCGTTCTCTCGTGCGTGGTCTCGCAAGGGGCTGCATGCGGGGGTTCGTCGGGGTGGTGTCCGTCAGAGGGCCGAAGGCGGACCTTTTTCTGGGGGGGGGGGGGGGTCCAGCAGGTGGCGGCCCTTCTCGTGGAACTCCTCAGCTACGGTGCTTGCCGGCCCCACACATTGAAGGTGGGGAGGTCTCCTCTATGCTCACTAGACTTGAGGCGGAGACTAAACCCATTGGCCCCGCAGTGATAGGGCATTTCATGGATCTGGCTCATGCCCTACGAAGTGGGGAGAGGCATCTCCAGCTTGTCTGGGGAGGAAGGCCTACATCTGATGTGGGTAGTGCCGCTAGATACTGCAATGGGTATTTGGTTCTCAAGCCTATAAGTATTGCACTGGCACTTGATGTCGATTGGGTGTAAAAACACAGTTAAAGTCCACTGAAGGTTAGTAGCGGCAACTGATGTCCAGTTTGTAAGACAGAAAATGTCTCTGATGATACCACAGGGTGTGATTCTAATGACATTTGGTGTATTTGCTTGGCTAAGAAGCCTATGGTGCGAAGCTACCATCTGTGGGATTATGACTGAATGCCTCTAAGTCAGAATCCCCTTAAATGTAACAATACCATAGCACAGCGGATCTTCGGTTGGCCCGGTATAACCTGCCTCTTTTGGCAGGTGAGGAAAGCCGTCTGTGACGGGGTTGGGGTGCGGACGGATGAGTTGTCGCCCCTCTCCTGATGCACACTGCATGTTTGTGGGGAACCTGTTGCTAAATCACTCGTAGACAACCTGATTCCGGGTCAGGGTTTCATACGTAGCAGAGCAGCTCACTCACTCGCTGCAATCTATTGAAAGTCAGCCCTCGATCCAAGCTTTTGTCGGGGACGGAGGGCGTCTTCCTCCACCATCCTCCTCCTTTACTTACGGGTTACCAGGTGAACGCAGAAAGACTCAGAGTGTGAGAGAGCCCAGGCAGGTGGGTCGAAGGCATAAGACATTTGGCTCTGGATAGGTAGGGGGCTAGGTTGTGGTCGCCCATCTGCCCAGGCCCATCCTCTGATGGGACTGTGAGTCAGGTTAGGACTCGCTGTGGAAGTCAAATGGTCACCAGGTGCACGAGCAGGCCTCCCCCAAGGCAGGGGGCACTCAGAGTCCGAGCAGGGGCGGCCAGATTCAGGGGCTGGGGGCAGCACTCAGGCTGTGGAGGTTGGGTTGGGGACTTTGTCTCTGAGCGGATAAAAGCGGGCAGGTCACCAGGTGCACAGAGCTTGTTTCAGGTTACCAGGTGCACGTGGTTCCTGACAGCGGGACTATAGACATTTTAGTAATTCCAGGGAGTAAGCTATACTCTAAGGCCAAGGGAGAGGGGTGTTGACCGGGTAGGGAGAGTAGGTGTGGAGGCCTGGAGGTCTGTAGTTCCAGGGAGTAAGCTGTACACTCAGGTCCAGGGAGAGGGCAGGCAGGTGGGCGGGCAGGGAGTGTAGGCCTAGAGGCCAGGAGTCAAGAGGTCACCAGGTCAATGGGGGCCTGCCTGGAGATCAGGAAGGCCCCAGGGAGAAGGCCCAAGTGAATAGGTGTATGAGTGACACTGAGTGACACTGAAGGGCAGAGCAGGCTAATTAATGTTTTAAAAAAGTGTGAGATGAAATTGGACAAGCTAGAGGGTGTGCAATATAAAAGGATAGTTAGTGGACATTCTGAATCTTGTTTGAGGTCAGTAGGTCACATGACCAAGGAGCTATTGAAATTAGTATCATGGAAAAACATTGAAAATTCATGTAAAATTTCATGAAATGAAGATGGACAAACTAAAGCATGTGCAGGCCCACTGAGTGTACAGTCGTGGCCAAAAGTTGAGAATGACACAAATATTAATTTTCACGAAGTCTGCTGCCTGTTTGTATGATGGCAATTGCATATACTCCAGAATGTTATGAAGAGTGATCAGATGAATTGCAATTAATTGCAAAGTCCCTCTTTGCCATGCAAATGAACGGAATCCCCCCAAAACATTTTCACTGCATTTCAGCCCTGCCACAAAAGAACCAGCTGTCAGTGATTCTCTCGTTAACACAGGTGTGAGTGTTGACGAAGACAAGGCTGGAGATCACTCTGTCATGCTGATTGAGTTCAAATAACAGACTGGAAGCTTCAAAAGGAGGATGGTGCTTGGAATCATTGTTCTTCCTCTGTCAATCATGGTTACCTGCAAGGAAACACTTTCAGTCATCATTGCTTTGCACAAAAAGGGCTTCACAGGCAAGGATATTGCTGCCAGTAAGATAGCACCTAAATCAACCATTTATCGGATCATCAAGAACTTCAAGGAGAGCGGTTCAATTGTTGTGAAGAAGGCTTCAGGAAAGTCCAGCAAGAGCCAGGACCATCTCCTAAAGTTGATTCAGCTGCAGGATTGGTGCACCAGCAGTACAGAGCTTGCTCAGGAATGGCAGCAGCCAGGTGTGAGTGCATCTGCACGCACAGTGAGGTGAAGACTTTGAGGATGGCGTGGTGTCAAGAAGGGCAGCAAAGAAGCCACTTCTCTCCAGGAAAAACATCAGGGACAGACTGATATTATGCAAAAGGTACAGGGATTGGACTGCTGAGGACTGGGGTAAAGTCATTTTCTCCGAATCCCCTTTCCGATTGTTTGGGGCATCCGGAAAAAAGCTTGTCCGGAGAAGACAAGGTGAGCGCTACCATCAGTCCTGTGTCATGCCAACGGTAAAGCATCCGGAGATCATTTATGTGTGGGGTTGCTTCTCAGCTAAGGGAGTGGGCTCACTCACAATGTTGCCTAAGAAAACAGCCATGAATAAAGAATGCTACCAACACATCCTCCGAGAGCAACTTCTCCCAACAATCCAGGCGCAGTTTGGTGACGCACAATGCCTTTTCCAGCATGATTAATTCACAAATGGTGTCCAGGGCACAGCTGGGAGCAGAGGTGGGTCGATAGCAGGCGACAACAGTGAGAGACTTATTTCTGGAGAGGTTAATTTTTAAAATTAGAAGTTCAAACTGTTTGGGTATAGACCTGGAAAGTATGACAGAACTTTGTATATCAATCGAATATTTAACATTTCTTAAAATGTTCATGTTTGTTCAGAACATAACTGTAGCCATCAGGGAGTACCTTGCCATAAGGCAAAACTAAGTAGCTCGGGGAACAAAACATCCATATTTTGGGTCCATGGCCAGGAAACTCCACAGATCTTAATCCCATTGAGAACTTGTGGTCAATCCTCAAGAGGCAGGTGGACAAACAAAAACCTACAAATTCTGACAAACTCCAAGCACTGATTTTGCAAGAATGGGCTGCCATCAGTCAGGATGTGGCCCAGAAGTTAATTGACAGCATGCCAGGGCAGATTGCAGAGGTATTGGAGAAGGGTCAACACTGCAAATATTGACTCTTGGCATCAACTTCATGTTATTGTTATTAAAAGCCTTTGACACTTATGGAATGCTTGTAATTATACTTCAGCATTCCATAGTAACATCTGACAAAAATATCTAAAGACTGCAGCAAACTTGAGAAATTTATATTTGTGTCATTCTCAACTTTTGGCCACGACTGTACATTCTGAATTGTGTTTAAAGTCAGGTCACATGACCAAGGACCATTGAAATGTGAATGTTTAAATTCATGTAAAATCTTGAGATGAAAATGGACAAACTAAAGGGTGTGCAATATAGAAGGGTAGCCAGTAGACATTCTGCACCTTGTTTGAGTCCAGTAGGTCACATGACCAAGGAGCTGTTGAAATAAAAGTTTGAAAAATGAATGTAAAACCGTGTGAGATGAAAATAGACCAACTAAAGGGTGTGCAATGTGTAGGCCCACTGAGTGTACATTCTGAACCTCGTTTGAGTCACATGACCAACACAATTCAACTTGGAATACAAAATGGTGCTCACATTTCCACATGTTTATTAGCTTTGCAAGGCAAATTAATAATGTCCAAATTGTGAAAATAAGACCTCTGCAATGTTGTGTGTGCAATTTTTCCAACATCATGACACTTATCTGGAGTGTGGCTCAAGTGGTTTGAAAGTGCGATTATTGAATATCCAACCTGAAACTGGCTTTACCTCGGTATCAAAACAAATGTGAAACGTGTAGGATACCATCGCTAAGGATATTCAGAGTGAAAACTGTGTGTAAAACGAATTTTCTTCAAAGAAAATGAAACAGTTGAAGACCACAACTCAAACTCAAATAGAAATTGAAACCCACAATTGAAAGCCCTGGCAATACTGGCATTTCCCGCATAGGGTTATACTTATAAACAAACCATCCTCATAAAACAGTGTTTGACTAGGCAATGAGATTGAGATCACCACATTGCTGCTGTTTAGCATACAGGCAAAACAAAAAAAACTAGTTTCGAGTTAGGCCATACCAACTATCGCTACCGGTAGTTTGAGGTGGAATGGGTGTATCCCAGGTCACGTTCAAATGTAGATTATCAATGCAGAGGGCGATAAACTAAAACTAATAATATATATATATTTTAATTCCAACATATTTCACATTCAAATCCTAGGGCTCGCTATTGGAAACTAATATTAGTTTCCAATGGCTAGCCCTATGATTCGCATCAAAAGCCCCCCCCCCCCCATTGTGCCAGAGGTTTGGCAATCTCACCTGTCTGGTCCGCCTCCTACTCGCATACCTACGCCGTGAGACAAAATGTCGGAAGGCCTACCTAGTTAAGAAAAAAACAATACATGCTTGGGGTTCTACAAGGTTTCTAATGGCATTTATGCAGGCCTTGAATTAATTACTATACATGGTTTTTACATTAAGGTTTTTAAATTGAGACTTCTCTAAAATATACTCACTTCGGATCGAAAGATGTTCCTGATTTTTGTCGTGACCGTCCTTATGGCAACAGGTAGGGAGAGGAAATGCAATGTTTTTCGAGAAGGGAGGGTCAGGGCACAATTTAATCAATAAGTTAGTTACTGATTTGTGTATTTCTTAATAAACGTCTTCTTTTAAACCGTTTATATTAACTTATTTTGATGTCGAATTCGTAGGGAAAAGTGCTAAATTGTATTTTTTATTTTTCATCGTTAGAGGTGACCTGGATCTCTGGAGTTCGTTGTTTTGTCAGGTGTTGATCACCAAATGGCTACATCTGTATTCATTTGAACATGTATAAATGCTATGTACCCGTTGGCATCATCACGTGCCCGAAATACTATGTTTATGTATTTTTTACAGTTGTGTGTAGGCTTTGTAAAATCACCACCGTATAAGTAATATTGAGTGTTTTTCCTATAGAAAGAAAATGTATAACGTTAATAATAGTCCTATGTATTTTTCAGATAACCATTAGTGGATTTGTGATTCATTAGTTAAATCACAGATATCCAGTTCTCCAATGGTGGACAACAATCTATATTTACATGTCAGAATACAGTAAACTAAGGTTTACTAGACACTTTCATTTTAATGCCTTGAATCATAGTCAACGCCTTTTCTTTTCTTTTTTTACTTTCAGATGAAGTATTCATCATATCATATAATATGTTTGACTCCTGACATTGTTTTGTGCACACACATGGCCTGGAATAAGGTGAAGGGGTGTGATTTTGATAATATCACATCAACGATACTAGTCAGACTATCTCCCTACTCCAAATATGATATGAAACTGTAGTTCAACAGATTAGTCTATCTAGCAGGAATTCCACAGTGATGCTACCTTTTTGACAATTGAAGAGCGGTGAAGCAATCTTAGCAAGTTGAAGTTTCTGATGGAGCCAAGTGACATCTAATATGTTCATGCCGGATGCCAATGTCTGCCTTATACATTTGATACCATTTTACCCCCTATGAAATGTATAATTCAGTCAAAGCTGAACTATTACAGCATTTAGGGCTTTTACTCAAATGTAGAGTTTTGTTGATGGAACATGCACAGCTTAAGGTCTTGGTGAGTCATTGCATCTATTCTCTATGATACCAGTCTTTAGTTATGACATGTTGTTGTGACTGTCACTTGCAGACTGGTCAGCTTCCTGCCACACCCAGAGTACCTTCACTCTCACAGAGCTGCTGAATTACAAATTAGAAAATGTAGCAAATAATGTACTCACAAGAAAAGTACACTGCCTTCAGTTAACAACAAACACTTTCTTGCACACTGTTATGGGTGGTGAAGATATCTATCTCTACCTGCATGCATTGAGACAAACTATCCTCTTTAAACACTCCTATTCTCTCTCCAGGCTCCACCATGGCCATCTCTGTCCAGTGTCCTGTCAAGAGGTACGTGGTCATCCTGTTCCAGCCGGTCACGCTCACCTGCAACTTCCAGACGTCTTCCACGCAGCCGCCTGTCATCACTTGGAGGTACAAGTCCTACTGCAGGGACCCCATCCAGGCAGCCCTGAACCCCAGCAGCGCTGACAACATCCTGTCCCAGAACAACCCTAACTACAACGCCAACATTGAGTGTGCCGACAACATGCGGACAGTGCGCATCGTGGCCTCCAAGCAGGGCAGTGCTGTCACTCTGGGCGAGGAGTACCAGGGGCGAAAAGTCAGCATCTTGAACAGTGAGTTTGACTTTTTGTGATTTCAAATGTGATGTGTGTGTGGGGGGGGGGGGCAAGCGGTATGTGTGCCTGTCTCTCTCTGTCTGCGTGTTACTTCCATTACAAGGCTCCTATATCAGAGTGAGTCTTGTCTGTTGCCAGTGTCCCCTCCTCAGACCCACCGTACTTGTCTCTTTAGACGCAGACCTGAACCTTGCCCAGACGGCGTGGGGAGACAGCGGCGTGTACGTGTGCTCTGTGGTGTCTTCTCAAGACCTGACAGGGAACAGCGAGGACTACACTGAGCTCATAGTGCTGGGTGAGTGGCTCCTATCCTCACAGACCCTTTTTAGAGCTCCCCTGACCTGCTGTCATCTTCCACCTGTCCACCACCACCCCCCCCCTCCATTTCCACCAAGTCCTATACTACTGCTCCTCACAGAACTGCTGTCTTATGAGGAACAATCACTTGTTTTCTCTGTGCTAGTTTCTCCTTAGTTCTCTTGGGTTTATTTGTTGAGTTAGCTGGACACCATGTGGAGCAACACAAAATCTAATAGCAGTAGCAATCAAATGTAAAATATCTTGAAAAGCCAAATCCAATTTTCAGGCAGTTCCACAATTTCCAAATGTGCTATTTGACTCCGGATTCTGTATAAATGAGACGGCACCCATCAAGGCTGAGTGAAGTTTCTCCGGAAGGATCCATGACTTCTATTTTGAAGTGATTCATGAATCATGAACCACTTAGCAGGGACTTCCAAGAAGGACAAGTTGTTGTGAGGGAGACTCAAGAGGGCAAAAGTGTAGTCATTTATTAGAAAGATAGTTGGGGCTTTTAAAAATAATTGTGGCTTTCTTTCTTTCTTTCTTTCACAGAGAGAAAGTCAAATACCACTGATCTCCTGCCTGAGATTGACTTACTGGTTATGGAAGGTACTTTCCAGTTTGCCCCTTAAAACCAGTAGAGCTCAACCCTAGCCTAAGAGCCCTGTTTTTTTAGTAAACTAGGTCACGGTTTAGGTTCAGTTTCAGGAGAATGACGTTTGGCCTGAACCCTCTTGCAAATACCTCATAGCTTTGAATGAAACGACATGTGGTCAATGTAGTTAGAAAATATAGAGTCAAAGAAGCAGCCTCCCTTGAGAAAGGCCGACAAAACTACGGTTTTGCTGGTTTGATTGATCAAGCCTGGTTGACTTTAACAAGCTTGTTGGTGTTTTTATCAAGGTAGTTCGTGCAACGAATTTGTCTGTACTGAATCAAGCCTTTGTTGTCTATTTTTAAACATTACAGCACCTTCAAGGTCTAACTTTAGAATGAGGAACCACATTGCTTAACATCTCAAAATGTGCACTGACAGACAGCTAAAAAGCTACCAAAAAACACCTCTTTAAAAAATTTTAGGGAAGTCCCCTCACAACAACTCAAACAATGGATAATTAACCCTTGAAATATAAAATTAGTTGGTTGCATTGGTTAAAAAGTTATATTCAACTGTAACATTATTTTCTCTCCTTCATGGTCGAGACCACAAAACTCTCAGCAGAACATCATGATAGCCCTAAAAGCTGTGACATTGTTGTAATATGGGGCCACTCAGCACATAGCTCTGGTCTGTTTTGTGTTGACTCAAACCGCAAAATAACTCTTCAGTCAGACTGCAGCCTATGACATTTATAGGAAATGTGTGGTTGAATATGTCCTCTTTCAGTATATTGGCATGTATTGTTTTTCTTTCCCGTACAGCTAGCTCCCTCATCTGACAGAATGACTCACTGAACCCATTGTTTGAAAAAAATGAAAACCGAAACCTGTGTTATCTGGTTTCTCTGATGTCTGAAATGAACCTCTCGTGTAGATGCTCCATTGTTTACTGCTTGTCCTTGTGACTTTTCACACTACTCATACTGTAGCCTTGCATACTAGACCGACCATTGGACTAGCCAAGCTACAGGTTCTAATACAAATGTTTATTTTTCGATACTAGGGCTCTGTTCTCCAGTGTTCTTGATAGACTAGTAAATTGTCACATTCTTGTCCACATTTTTGAAGAAGTTAGATTTGTCAAGTTGTCTTTTTGAACAATGGAAGTCCTCTACTTCTCTGGTTTAAACAGAGCCACAGGAAACCTAGAACTTCATGAACAAGTGCTATGTAAATACAGAAACGTTAATATTCAACCATGCTGATAGTCACCCAGAGAACGCAGAGGAGATGTTTCATCTTGACTGAATGGCAAACACATTAGCTTGTCTATACATGCATAATTATAATCTCCCCCCCCCCTACTCTTTCTCTGTATACAGACTGGTTGTTGGTAGTGCTGGTAGTGTTTGGCTTCCTGCTGCTGTTGCTCCTCATAGCAATCTGTTGGTGCCAGTGCTGCCCCCACACCTGCTGCTGCTACATCCGCTGCCCCTGCTGCCCAGAGAAATGCTGCTGCCCTCGGGCACGTAAGTACCACCCTCTACCCCTACTTGTCCCTTTTCCACTTGGCACAGAGCATCCTGTTTCGATGCCACTTTCACGTTAGTATGCCCATTCCATTCAACCAAACTCCTTTTTCTCATTTCGTTTCACGTTGTGAATTTGTGACCCTGGCACTGTTTACCTTTCATTTGCCATTCTCATGTATATTATTATTACATATTATTTATACGCTTTGTGCGCTCTTATCTTCTTGGGCTCCCAAGTGGCTCAGTGGTCTAAGGCACTGCATCTCAGTGCTAGAGGAGTCACTACAGACCCTGGTTCGATTCCAGGCAGTATCACAACCAGCCATGATTGGGAGTCCCGTTAGATTGGCGCACAATTGACCCAGTGTCGTCCGGGTTAGGGTTTGGCCGAGGTAGGCCGCCATTGTAAATAACAATTTGTTCTTAACTAACTTGCCTAGTTAAATAAAGGTTAAATAAAATACAATTCATAGAAAAACTTAAGGTTTTGCTCACGCACAACACACCGGCAAATGAAGTAAGTCCTCCAGAATATGTATTTACAGTATGCCACCTAACTACAACGTCAATGTGTCGTAACACTGTGAACTCACTCCTCTCAATTCAGTGTACGAAGCAGGCAAGGCGGTGAAGTCAGGCATCCCCAGCAACTACGCGCCCACGCTCTACGCTCCCAGCATGTACGCCCAGCCACCCTACGGAGGGGTCATGCAACAGCCCGGCATACCCATGCTGCCCTTACCCCAGGGAATGGGCGGCCCCCCACTACACCCCAACGGCTACGGACGGGACTACGACGGAGCCAGCTCGGGTAACTACAGCCCCTCTCCAGTTTTAACGTGACAATTAGCTTGATAAAAGCAAGGACTTGATGCGCAACTTTTTTTCCCCTCTGTGGGCTAATACCAGTATTGCACATTTTCGCAGCAATGTGGTTTTCAATGCTGGTGTGAGGAACCTTTTGATAATCTCTGTTTTTGTTTTCTGCTTGTAGTTGGACATGGCTCCCAGGTGCCTTTGCTGCATGACCAGGACAGTGGTGCAGGAGACCAAAGTGAGTGGTTAAAATGCTTAGTGCAAATTCTCAGTCTGTTTGATTATTTGTGATAGTACAAAAGTCTAACCAGAGCTACAGCTCCGCTCCCGAATCATCTCGGGGGCTGAAAAATGTCAGCATATTTCATCTTGTCACCGGGGTTGGGCTCATTACCATTTCCGTTCAGTCAATTCACAAATTAAACTGATATTCCCATTCAAATTTTCCACATTGCTTTTCAAAGGAATTTTAGTTTACGAAGCAAACAACATTTTTTTAGTTTACTTGAAATGGAATTGAGACCAACCCTGCTTGTCACAATCTCTCATGATTTACTCCCTCCTCAGCTCGGAGTGGCTACCGTATCCAGGTGGACCCAGATGGGAATGCAACGCGGGCCATCTACTACATGGAGAGACAGCTAGCCAACCTGGACCCCACCCGGTCTGGTGACGCCGCTGGGAAGTACAACCGCTGTGAGTCTTACACCTACACATAAACACAGCCATGTCAACTGTACTGTACTGCAGAGATCGGGGCCTGTAATCACAAAGAGCCTCAGAGTAGGAGTGCTGTTCTAGGATCAGTTCAATATTGTGTTTTGTGGGTGTTGTTCAAGTGAAAGGGGGAAGTGTTTGTTCATTTCACACGGAGCCTTCAACTGGCTTCATCGACTTTAATGTGTTGTAATGTTAATGTGATAGGGCTTTTTTAACTCTGACTTGCACTTTATCTTGTGCGTTTCCCCATCCTCTTCCTTTTTCCTTCTCCCCCCCCATCTCTCTCTCTCTCTCTCTCTCTCTCTCAGTGGATGGGGGGATGAGCGAGGTGAGCTCCTTACACGACGACCCACGGGGCCGTGGCGGTGGCCGCTCCCAGGCCCCGCCCCTCGCCACCGTGTACGACCAGGACGAGGCCATGAGCACCATCAGCAGCGTGTCCACGCACGGCCAGCGGGGGCGTGACGACTACCCGCGGCGAGGAGGTGGGCCCTCCCCCCACATGGGGGCCCACGGACGGGCCCGCTCCATGGACAACCTAGATGACATCGCCCGCCGAGACCGCTACCCCAGAGACCCCCGGGATCCCCGCGAAGACTACCCTCCCCACCGCCGCGACGGAGGAGGAGCCAGAGAAAGGAGAGGGTGAGGTTCTTATTTGGCGCCTCTCTCACTCTTTCTCCTTCTAGTGCATGAGTCTTACTTCTCAAAGGTCAAATCTGGGGAAGATAATGATTCGACCCAGTTGTTTACCCACAGTTTTTTTTTCTCCCCTCAGCTCGGATGATGACTTTAGCAGCCGCGGCGGCCACGACCGCGGCCGTGACTTTGACGACCGCAGACGGCGCGAGCCCTCCCCTGATGACCGTCGCCGCGGAGGCAGCCCGGTCAGCGGTCTCCAGGGGAGACGCAGCCGTAGCCGTGACGACCTGATGGACATCGAACGTGATCGGGAGCGCGGTGGCGGCCGGGGTGGTGGGCGGGACGCCTACGATGATAGCTTTCTGCGGGAAGCCATGGAGAAGAAGCGTCTAGGCGAGCAGCAGAGGGCGAGGAGCCGCGAGCGCCTGGACAGCGACAGCGAACGCTCGGACCGAGGCAGGGCCCCCCGCGGACCCCCTCCACTTCCCATGTCCCCGCCTTCCAACTACCCCGACCGTCGCTACGACGACAACTACCCAGCCCCTCACCCGCCTCCCTACATTAGCGATGACGAGAGCTTGACGTCCTCCAAGAAGAGCAACCTACGCAAGGTCAGTCAGTCATCACAGGGTTCTGCATATGGGCGTTGAGCATTCAGGGTGCCACTCAAGGCCACAGCGTTATTTACTGCATTGCCATAATGCCTCGTTGATTGTTTCTTTCATAGAACTACTTTCATCAACATAGTTAAAGGGATACTTCAGGATTTTGGCAATGAAGCCCTTTATCTACTTCCCCAGAGTCCGATGAACTTGTGGATGCCCTTTTTATGTCTCTGTGTCTTGCTTGAAGCAAAAGCTAGCATGTTGTTCCCCATAGCATTCCAGTCATTGCGCTAATGCTAGTTAGCATTTGCGAGTGAAAATACCACTAACTTTGTTCATACAGGATGCTGAGACATTAAAAGGGTATCCACAAGTTTCACCTAAACATCACTGTTACCATGGTTATTCCATAGATAATCAGTCAAAGAAGACGCTGTAAAAAAAGACACAATAGTCTCTACAAGCCAGAATGTTGACTAAAATGAATGTCGTGCTATTGGTCCTCTTACCTCAAGGTAGTGGAGATCAAATGTCCACAGTGAAGTGTTGTTTACCCAACTTTTTGCGGCGCTGGTAGTTTTATGTTGCATGTATTTTTCCATGTCTTGATGCATTTCACGTGATGCACAATATGTAAAGAACAGCCGAATGTAACCCGAACCCTGTCGACTGGAGTGCATTCCATCACAATCAGCTGGAAGTGCTTCTGAAATTTGCCAGCTGATTGCCTGCGACAACTTTCGGTCTGTACTTCGGTTAAGATTGGCCATTGTTGACATATTGTGCAAGTAGCGTGCAAATTGCATCTTTATTGAAACTACAAACCGATATACAGACCAGCAATGCTGAAAGTCAGGTTAATAACAATACTCTGGATATTTTGTGTCAGATTAAGTAAAGTATGTTCAAATTAAGTTTATTCAGCATTCTGACTTGTGAAGGGACTTTTCACAAAAAGGGAGCCTATATGTTAGAGACGAGAGAAGAGTTCCACTCTCGGATTCGTAGAGGCTACAGCGAGTTCCTCTGACTCTTGGGAAGTAGAAAGGGCTCCAAAATCCTGAAGTATCCCTTTTAATGCTAGTTACAAAAAATGGTATAATCATATTTAGCAGAAGAAAATATATATCCAGATCCTAGTTTTGCCAGAATTGTGGTGGTATGTTTCAGCATGTTTTTCTCATATGTATGCTTGTTGTCTCTAGACTGACAGTAATGCTTATAGTACAGTACTAGGCCAACTCATTCTGTTTGTTTCAACTCTCTTTCTTTTCTTTTCAGAATGGAGCCGTGAGTCGGGAGAGCCTGGTGGTGTGAGACGTTTAGTATCCCCCAGCGTAACTGATCTGTCCCGTAACACAATTACTAGTCGTCTATGTCAATAGTACTAATGTTGCAAACTTGGTACCGTGATTTTATTTTCAATACCTAAACTCAGATATCAAAATTTGGTGCTGGATATTTATGTACAAATGACCATATTGGGGGTAATTTAGTAATTGTGTGCTTCATATTTACTGAAAACATTGTCAGCCTTATGTCCTCTCAATTATTTTTAATGTACAGAATAGCTCTAACTGAAGCACTAAGTGTAGTGTGTGGTTGAACATACCAAGGCTTAATTAAAGTAGCCTACACTGGAATTGCAATAGCCAAAGTAAACCAAAAATGGTTTTCATTCACTCTTTTTAACCATTCATTTTCATCTTACAGTTAATGTGAGTAATCCGGAGCTTTAAGATTATAAAGCAAGTATTAATTTGAACTTTTAATTATTTACTGTGAGAAGTCATGGATTTTTTAAATGAAAATGAGATCATGCTGTACATTTAAAATGGAATAGATTTTATTAGGGCGGGAGGTAGCCTAGCGGTTAAGAGCGTTGGGCCACTAACCAAAAGGTCGCTGGTTCAAATCGCCGAGCCAACTAAGTAAAAAATCTGCCGATGTGCCCTTGAGCAAGGCACTTAACCCTAATTGCTCTGGATAAGAGCCTCTACTAAATGACTAAAATCAAATAATAGCCATGTTATTTTTACATTGTTTATCATCGTATTTGGAGTTTTGGATTAGTTTTAACTGTCTGTCCAACAATGATATTTGTCATGAATAATGTCAGCCATAGGCAGATTATATTTGTTCATTTAATTTTTTTATTTTATTATTGCTATGAAAAATGTACTTACTCCATTGTTGTACAGTCTACTTGTCATACCCACTGTCCGTACTGTGTTGACTGTGATTTACAACAAGCGTAATTTTACAATAAAGCTTTTTCAAAATGCTCAGGGTTTTTTTCTATATAAAAATACAGTCTATGGGGCAAACTTCTACTTAAGTCAAATAGTCACTAAGTCATGCGTTGACGTCAATTGGAAACCGGGTGAAAATTCTATAATAGGCTCTGACATGCTGTTCTAGGAGGTACCACCGGATGTCACTGTCTTGTTTCTGTGGCATGAAGAAGAGCTGTTCGCTGAGGGAGTATCATTTAGGGAATGCTGTATAACATACAGAAGGCACACTAGTATTTCAGTATTTGTTTTTGTCTTTATGGGTATCTACTATTTTCACCACATGAACATCATAACCATGCTTTCTTTCCTATTTCCATAGATTTTACTCTAAAGGCCTTTCACATTGCTTGTTCAATCTCCATGTTCAATGTCTGCCAATATGTAGACGTGATGGATGTGCTGTAACACTGGGTCTGACTGAATGGTGGCCTTTGTTTATACCTGTTATTGAAATGTGTTCAGGAATTTAATTGTTGACAAATTTTGCTATGGCAAGTCATGAGGATTGGTACTGTACCAGGTAAGAGCCCAGCTGCCACCTGCTTGGTACATCAACTCTGCCAGCACACCAGATTTTCCTGTGTCACCCTGTTTTTGGATAGATCTAATGATATGAAAGCAAATATGCAAACTAAGAGTTATATAGATAATTACAAACCGTGTGGTTCGATCCCTTTATGCTGATTGGCTGAAAGCCGAGCTTTATATTGAAATGTTCCACAAAGAGGGCCCAACTATCTTTAAATCAATGTTATTCACTCACTACAACCTGCCTGGCACTACAATTAAATGTTGTTGCCTATATAAAGACAGTGATTTATGTTTGACATATTTATTCTAAGGGTATGAATACATATTAAAAGTAATACAACTGATACAGAATTGTGTTTTCCCTTTGTTTTCTTTGATTGATTTAACAATGGAGAGAGCGAGAGAGAGAGAAGGAGAAAATGAGAGCGGGAGGGAGTAGGAGAGAAGGCAGATGCCATAGGAGAGGAGGACTTGCTGGTTCCTATCTGCTGGGCATTAGAGCTCTTCACTGGGTGCATATCAACTGATGAGGTAAGAGTCATACCACATGTATGGGACTTGTGTTCTTATGTTTCATTTTAGCTTTAGATTACTCATCTTGATTTTATTGCAATTATGTTACTTGACTTTTGATTACTATTTTTAATTGCATCAGTCTGTTCAGGGCTGTAATACCTATTGAGAGCAATATTGGTCTTGTTGCGTAACACTACTTTATTTGATAGTCTGCTGAAATGCTTCCATTGTATTCCATTGTTTGCCTTTAATACCTCACTGTATTGCATGCTCTGTATCAGGGTACCATTACAATTCATTGGTTATCACAAACCAGTTCACAAGGTGTGGTTTGTGAGTTCAGCCTCGTGTCTTTCAAACGTGTTAGCACCTGGTTGTTGGCAGCCACATTCAGGCTTTGGTGACAGGGGGAGTGTGGCATTGTGAGAGTGAGTTGGTGACCTTTTATAACATAAGAGTTGTTTTCGTGTGAAAGCTGTGGAGGTTTGGGACCAGTACGGCTTTAGAAGCCTTGATATAGCAACAGAGTTTCTCTCCTCATCCGTGGTCTTTTTTTAAGGCCGAAAACAACAGCATGACTCACACCAATTCATTAATGCCACAGTAATGTACAGTATGTTGTCTTGGGTCTATACGCAACATTGTAACAGAACAACTAGGATAGCTAGATGGGTAGTGTAATGGTTTTCTTCGTGAGAAGGAGAGTCGGACCAAAATGCAGCATGTAGATTGCGATCCATGTTTTAATGAACAAACGTAAAACACGAATCAATACAAACACTACAAAATAAAGAACGTGATGAACGTAACGAAAACCTAAACAGCCTATCTGGTGAAAACACATAGACAGGAACAATCACCCACAAACACAGTGAAACCCAGGCTACCTAAATATGGTTCCCAATCAGAGACAATGACGAACACCTGCCTCTGATTGAGAACCATATCAGGCCGAACATAGAACTAGACAAACTAGACATGTAACATAGAATGCCCACTCAGATCACACCCTGACCAATCAAAACATAGAAAATACAAAGTAAACTATGGTCAGGGCGTGACAGTACCCCCCCCCCCCCAAGGTGCGGACTCCGGCCGCAAAACCTGAACCTATAGGGGAGGGTCTGGGTGGGCATCTGTCCGCGGTGGCGGCTCTGGCGCTGGACGTGGACCCCACTCCATGACAGTTTTAATCCCCCTCCTAAACGTCCCTAAATAGGTTACCCACCACAATGATAACATGGGACAGAGGGACAGCTCGGGACAGAGGTAACTCGGGACAGATGGGTAGCTCAGCACTGAGAGGAAGCTCAGCACTGAGAAGAAGCTCAGCACTGAGAAGAAGCCCAGGCAGGTAGTAGAAACTACCAGAACCTGGCTGGCTGGCGGTTTCAGCAGATCCTGGTCGGCTGGCGGTTTCAGCAGATCCTGGTCGACTAGCAGATCTGGAAGAATCTGGTCGACTGGCGGATCTGGAAGAATCTGGTCGACTGGCGGATCTGGTCGACTGGCGGATCTGGTCGACTGGCGGATCTGGTCGACTGGCGGATCTGGGAGAATCTGGTCGACTGGCGGATCTGGGAGAATCTGGTCGACTGGCGGATCTGGGAGAATCTGGTCGACTGGCGGATCTGGGAGAATCTGGTCGACTGGCGGATCTGGGAGAATCTGGTCGACTGGCGGATCTGGGAGAATCTGGTCGACTGGCGGATCTGGGAGAATCTGGTCGACTGGCGGATCTGGGAGAATCTGGTCGACTGGCGGATCTGGGAGAATCTGGTCGACTGGCGGATCTGGAAGAGTCTGGTCGACTGGCGGATCTGGAAGAGTCTGGTCGACTGGCGGATCTGGAAGAGTCTGGTCGACTGGCGGATCTGGAAGAGTCTGGTCGACTGGCAGATCTGGAAGAGTCTGGTCGACTGGCAGATCTGGAAGAGTCTGGTCGACTGGCAGATCTGGAAGAGTCTGGTCGACTGGCAGATCTGGAAGAGTCTGGTCGACTGGCAGATCTGGAAGAGTCTGGTCGACTGGCAGATCTGGAAGAGTCTGGTCGACTGGCAGATCTGGAAGAGTCTGGTCGACTGGCAGATCTGGAAGAGTCTGGTCGACTGGCAGATCTGGAAGAGTCTGGTCGACTGGCAGATCTGGAAGAGTCTGGTCGACTGGCAGATCTGGAAGAGTCTGGTCGACTGGCAGATCTGGAAGAGTCTGGTCGACTGGCAGATCTGGAAGAGTCTGGTCGACTGGCAGATCTGGAAGAGTCTGGTCGACTGGCAGATCTGGAAGAGTCTGGTCGACTGGCAGATCTGGAAGAGTCTGGTCGACTGGCAGATCTGGAAGAGTCTGGACGACTGGCAGATCTGGAAGAGTCTGGACGACTGGCAGATCTGGAAGAGTCTGGACGACTGGCAGATCTGGAAGAGTCTGGACGACTGGCAGATCTGGAAGAGTCTGGACGACTGGCAGATCTGGAAGAGTCTGGACGACTGGCAGATCTGGAAGAGTCTGGACGACTGGCAGATCTGGAAGAGTCTGGACGACTGGCAGATCTGGAAGAGTCTGGACGACTGGCAGATCTGGAAGAGTCTGGTCGACTGGCAGATCTGGAAGAGTCTGGTCGACTGGCAGATCTGGGAGAGTCTGGTCGACTGGCAGCTCTGGCTGCTCCATGCTGACTGGCTGCTCCATGATGACTGGCAGCTCTGGCTGCTCCATGCTGACTGGCTGCTCCATGCTGACTGGCAGCTCTGGCTGCTCCATGCTGACTGGCTGCTCCATGCTGACTGGCAGCTCTGGCTGCTCCATGCTGACTGGCTGCTCTGGCTGCTCCATGCTGACTGGCTGCTCCATGCTGACTGGCTGCTCCATGCTGACTGGCGGCCCTGGCTGCTCCATGCTGACTGGCGGCCCTGGCTGCTCCATGCTGACTGGCGGCCCTGGCTGCTCCATGCTGACTGGCGGCCCTGGCTGCTCCATGCTGACTGGCGGCCCTGGCTGCTCCATGCTGACTGGCGGCCCTGGCTGCTCCATGCTGACTGGCGGCCCTGGCTGCTCCATGCTGACTGGCGGCCCTGGCTGCTCCATGCTGACTGGCTGCTCCATGCTGACTGGCGGCCCTGGCTGCTCCATGCTGACTGGCGGCCCTGGCTGCTCCATGCTGACTGGCGGCCCTGGCTGCTCCATGCTGACTGGCGGCCCTGGCTGCTCCATACTGACTGGCGGCCCTGGCTGCTCCATACTGACTGGCGGCCCTGGCTGCTCCATGCTAACTGGCAGCTCTGGCGGCTCCTTGCAGACTGGCAGCTCTGGCGGCTCCTTGCAGACTGGCAGCTTTGGCGGCATCCTGCAGACAGGCAGCTCTGGCGGCTCCTTGCAGACTGGCAGCTCCATGCAGACTGGCAGCTCTATGCAGACTGGCAGCTCCTTGCAGACTGGCAGCTCCTTGCAGACTGGCAGCTCCTTGCAGACTGGCAGCTCCTTGCAGACTGGCAGCTCCTTGCAGACTGGCAGCTCCTTGCAGACTGGCAGCTCTATGCTAACTGGCAGCTCTATGCTAACTGGCAGCTCTATGCAAACTGGCAGTTCTGAACAGGCGGGAGACTCCGGCAGCGCTGTAGAGAAGGAAGGCTCTAACAGCGCTAAACAGGCGGGAGACTCCGACAACGCTGGAGAGGAGGAGGGCTCCGACAGCGCTGGACAGGCGAGGCGCACTGTAGGCCTGATGCGTGGTGCTGGCACTGGTGGTACTGGGCCGAGGACACGCACAGGAAGCCTGGTGCGGGGAGCTGCTACCAGAGGGCTGGGGTGTGGAGGTGGTACTGGAAAAACCGGACCGTGCAGGCGCACTGGAGCTCTTGAGCACCGAGCCTGCCCAACCTTACCTGGTTGAATGCTCACGGTCGCCCTGCCAGTGCGGCGAGGTGGAATAGCCCGCACTGGACTATGCAGGCGAACCGGAGACACCGAGCGCAAGGCTGGTGCCATGTAAACCGGCCCAAGGAGACGCACTGGGGACCAGCTGCGTAGAGCCGGCTTCATGGCATTAGGCTCGACGCTCAATCTAGCCCGGCAGACACGCGGAGCTGGAATATACCGCACCGGGCTATGCACCCGCACTGGAGACACCGTGCGCACCACTGCATAACACGGTGCCTGTCCGGTCTCTCTAGCCCCCCGGTAAGCACAGGGAGTCTGCCCAGGTCTCCTACCTGGCATAGCCATACTCCCTGTTAGCCCCCCCCCAAGAAATTTTTGGGCCTGCCTCTCAAGCTTCCATCCGCGTCGCCGAGCTGCCTTCTCATACCAGCGCCTCTCTGCTTTCACCGCCTCCATTCTACGGTAACCTTCCTCGCACTGCTCCAGCGAATCCCAGGCGGGCTCCGGCACTCTCCCTGGGTCGGCCGCCCACCTGTCGATCTCCTCCCAAGTAGTATACTCCATACTGTACTCCTCCTTGGGCTGTTCCTGTTGTTTCTTCTCCCGCTGCACCTTAGTGCGGCTACACTCCCCTGGTTTAGCCCAGGGTCCTCTCCCGTCGAGGATTTCCTCCCATGTCCAGAAATCCTTATTGCGCGTCTCCTCGCGCTGCTCCTGCCTGTTGACACGCTGCTTGGTCCTTTTGTGGTGGGTGATTCTGTAACGGTTTTCTTCGTGAGAAGGAGAGTCGGACCAAAATGCAGCGTGTGGTTTACGATCCATGTTTTAACGAACAAACGTAAAACACGAATCAATACAAACACTACAAAATAAAGAACGTGATGAACGTAACGAAAACCTAAACAGCCTATCTGGTGAAAACACATAGACAGGAACAATCACCCACAAACACACAGTGAAACCCAGGCTACCTAAATATGGTTCCCAATCAGAGACAATGACGAACACCTGCCTCTGATTGAGAACCATATCAGGCCGAACATAGAACTAGACAAACTAGACATGTAACATAGAATGCCCACTCAGATCACACCCTGACCAATCAAAACATAGAAAATACAAAGTAAACTATGGTCAGGGCGTGACAGGTAGAGTGCTGTTTCATATCCCGTCAAAGTGTTGTACACTTATTCTCTTCTTATTCGAGAGGGTGATCCCATTTGAGCTTTTAGAAAATAAGATGAGGTGCCTCGGGAGAAGGGTCCATTGGGACAACCAGTTTAAACAAATTCAATTCAGTTGATCTTGGCATTGTATCTTAGTATAGGGACAACCAGTTTAAACCAATTCAGATGATCTTGGTATTATATCTCAGTATAGTTGACTTAGTTCCCAAGATAGAGCCAGAATTGGGTATGAGGCCAAGTGGGGCACAGTTTGGGGAGCAAATCCTCCGTTCCACAGGGACACAAGCCAGTAGTGACAGACACATCCAATAATCTAGTGACCTGATTTCTTTGGACCCAACAATGGCTGGAACAGATGGACGTAATGACAACATTATCATTCTATGTCATCATAATGTCATGAGACTTCAATGATGGTAGAATGTAGCAGAAGTTTCCAGACCTGGGTTCAAATACTATTTGAAATCTTTCAAATACTTTGAGAGTTTGCTCTAGCCTGCATAAAGCCTGCATAAAGTGCCAGATGGCATATATTGTTTTGATTATTCTATTGATCCATTAAGCCAGGCAACTTCAATAAAGCACCAGATAAAGTACTTGATTTCAAATAGTATTTGAACCCAGGTCTGGAATGTACCAAGATAGCAAGCTAGTATCATCAGATGATGATGATGAATGTTAATCAATGAGAGAGAAAATAATGAGTTTACGTTTCTTTAAAAATATATATATATATATATCAGTGAGAGTAGTACCCTAAGAGCTTAGGTATTTGACTGTTGTACTGTTATAATCTCCACCCGGGCACAGCCAGAAGAGGACTGGCCACCCTTCAGAGCCTGGTTCCTCTCTACGTTTCTTCCTAGGATCCTGCCTTTCTAAGAAGTTTTTCCTAGCCACCGTGCTTCTACGTCTGCATTGCTTGCTGTTTCGGGTTTTAGGCTGGGTTTCTGTATAGCACTTTGTGACATCTGCTGATGTAAAAAGGGCTTTATAAATACATTTGATTGATTGATTGATGTCTCTACTGACACCCTGTTTCTAAGCGTACCAATAAGTCACATTTTCTTTTATTTAACCTTTTTTTAACTAGGCAATTCTTATTTACAATGACAGGCTAATTGTATAGCCCTCCCCTAACCCGGACGACGCTGGGCCAATTGTGTGCCACCCTATGGGACTTACGATCACGGCCGTCTGTGATACAGTCCAGGATCGAACCGGGGTCTTTAGTGACGCCTTGAGCACCGCTAGACTGCTGCTCCACTTGGGAGGTCACAAATGACAACCATGCATCTCTCCTGTCCACCAAAGGTGGATGGGTAGGTGTGGATCCTTTCTCAGTGTGTGCTCTGCTCTCTCACCCTCTCACTCTGGCCTGGCCATCTCTGTCCAACAAGAGCCCAAAACCCCCTAAACACGCCTACATCATACACTAAAAATAGGGGATGGTGTGTGCATGTATGTAAGAGTAAGTGTGTGTGTGTGCGCGTGAGAGAGAGAGTAAGTGTGTGCGTGCGTGTGTGTGTGAGTGTGAGAGAGAGAGAGTAAGTGAGTAAGTGTGTATTTGGCGATGGTAGTGGGTGATGATGGTGGTGGTGATGACAGTGAACTAGAAGAAGCAGAAGAAGAAACATGATTCACTTGAATGCTGCCATGACCAAACAATGGAAGACTAATGTGAGAAATCGTAGAACAAGAAGGGCAATGGGTTGAATTAGCTAATGCCACCAGAAGAGAGAAAAATACAACAAGAGAGAGAGAGAGAGGAGTGAGAGCAGAGAGAAAAGGGGATTGTTGTGATTAAAAGACAATTATCTGTGCACATCGACTTCCCAGTGTTGTGCGGTGTCAGGCTCGAGCTGTGCTGTTCTTTTCTCCCAGCAGGATCTGGGAGACAATGGCTACTGTGTCAGGGGGGGGGGGGGGGGGGTGGAGGAGTCTTGGGTGGAGAGAGGTTAAGTCAAGAGGCACAGGGAGCAGCTCGCCTCAACATTGTGTTATCATGCTCTATTTTCTAATAAAGGCCTGAGCAATACAGAGTGTGTACTGAGTCTGAAAAACATTAGGAACACCTGCTCTCTCCATGACATAGACTGACCAGGTGAATCAAGGAGAAAGCTATGATCCCTTATTGATGTCAATTGTTAGATCCACTTTAACCAGTATAGATGAAGGGGAGGAGACAGGTTAACCTTAAAGAAGGATTTTAAAACCTTGAGACAACTGAGTTGTGTATGCGTGCAATTTAGAGTGTGAATGGCCAAGACAAAAACGTAAGTGCTTTTGAATGGAGTATGGTAGTAGGGTGCCGGGCGCACCGGTTTGTGTCAAGAACTGAAACGCTGCTGGGTTTTTCACACTCAACAGTTTGTGTGTATCAAAAATGGTCCCACCACCCAAAGGACATCAGCCAAGTTGACACAACTGTGTGAGGTATTGGAGTCAACATGGGCCAGCATCCCTGTGGAACGCTTTCGACACCTTGTAGAGTCTATTCCCCGACAAATTGAGGCTGTTCTGAAGGCAAAACTGTGTGCAACTCAATATTAGGAAAGTGTGCCTAATGTTGTATACACTCAGTGTATATCGCAATATCATAATAATATTGCAGTATTATTATCTGGATATGGACATATGCCATGTGCATATCATTGTTTTTCAGCATTTAACCATATTTAGACCTTTCCTCTGGCCCTAAAAACACATGTGAATGTTCTCATACTGCAATTACAGTCACTCTAGTCAATGGGTCATGTTCAGAAGGCTCCAAATGGAAGCAAACATTTTCAGATCGAGACTGTGCCACCTGAACTTGCCCCATTAGATTTGTTCAATATCTTAATTTAAGTGGTCATATCATCCTTAATATTGTTATTGTTATAATTGTTTGTGTCATGAAATACATTTTGTAAATATACTGAACAAAAATATGAATATACAACAATTTCATATTTTTTTTACTGAGTTACAGTTCATATAAGGAAATCAGTCAATTTAAATAAATACATTTCACAGGTCTAGCAGGGGCGCAGCCATGGGTGGGCCTGGGAGGGCATAGGTACACCCACTGGGGAGCCAGGACCTGTGTTTTTCCCCACAAAAAGGCTTTATTACAGACATACTGTAAATGCTGAGTTTCATCAGTTGTCCGGGGGGCTGGTCTCAGACAATCCAGCGAGGTTACACGTGGTCTGAGGTTGTGAGGCCGGTTGGACATACTACCAGATTCTCTAAAACGATGTTGGAGGTGACTTATGGTAGAGAAATGAACATTAAATTCTCTGGCAACAGCTCTAATGGACATTCCTGCAGTCAACATGCCAATTGCACTCTCCCCCAAAACTTGAGACATCTGTGGCATTGTGTTGTCTGACAAAACCGCACATTTTAGAGTGGCCTTTTATTGTCACCAGCACAAGGTACACCTGTGTAATGATCATGTTGTTTCATCAGATTCTTGATATGCTACACCTGTCAGGTGGATGGAATGTCTTGGCAAATCTTTTATTTCAGCTCATGGAACATGGGACCAACACTTTACATGTTGCGTTTATATTTTTGTTCGGTAAATATATTGCCCTTCCTTCTTATATAGTACATTTGAGTTGTCAACCTTCAATCTTGGACAAGGTCATAGAAAATTGGGCTGGAGGGAAGGATAGGGCCCCTTGAGACCTGTAAAGTAGTTTTTGACCATGCGTCCATGGTTTATGAGCTGGTCACGCAGGAAGTGATGCGATTTGAGGTCACATGCTCCTCATTGTGCCCTCAAACACCAGTTCAGTATGGTCAAGTTTAGTGACTTTCATTATTCTCAATATCCAGCCGTTTAGAAGATTGTGGTGGAAAATGTATCGGTCAAGCCCTCTTTTGGCCAGGTTAGGTGGCAGCTACAAGTACTGTAGCTATAGTTGAAATCGGTCTATAGATTACATTTGGACATGAGTGGCATATACTGTATTAGCCTCTGAGAGGTCTTCTACCACACAACAACTAACATTTCCATACAATGACATTGTTATTTTAATTCCCATCTCTTTACCCTGTTTGTCCCCTTTCTCCCCGTCCCCTCTCCCATTCCCCTTTGGCATAGTAGTGACCTCAAACAAGGATGTGGCACTCCATCAATCCAAAACAAACGAATATGCTCGGACCCATCCAATGTTAAACGAATGGCCGTGTTGGATGGAAAGGGTCTTGGAGCTCAAAGCCTCACCCACGTCTGTTGGGATGAGTGGGAACAGTGGAGGTCATTGTGGCCAGGGCGGTGCGGGGTGTGCATTTATGAATGGCTGGGCCTCGAGGCAAAGGCACTGAACAATGCTGGTACACTGAGGAGACTGATTTCCATATGGGAGAGGAGGAGGGTGGGCAGTTTACCCCCCCCCTTCTTGATGGGGCATGGTACAGAGAGGAGCGAGAGGTCTCTTCATGGCAGCGCGAGTGGTGGCGTGACGGTTAGCTTATAGTAGTACGTGTGCTTGTTGTTGGGGACAGGCTTGTTGGCGCTGAGGCTAGAAGCCCAAGAGAGGGAGAGAAACGCCTGTGACACTCACCTGACTGCACAGGTGAGTAAAAGCTCTGGACAATATCCTTTTCATGGAATTAGTTGGAGTTAATTGGTCCATGGAGATAGTTGGAGTCAGTTGGTCCATGGAGATAGTCGGAGTTAGTTGGTTTTATGGCCAAGATTGATTATTTACTTCAATTGATGGAGGCTATTGACTTGGTTGCTCAGTGGTTTTTGGCCTCTCTGTGTGTCGTACATTTTGTTAGAGATGTCTAGATCAGTGGTTTTCAACCGGTGTGCTGAATTGTTTTGATCCCTTACTTATAAAGGTGACCTGACCTGTGGAATGCACATGGAATTTTGACTTGGGAGCACCAGTGCGCTCAGATAAAACATTGACAATACATTAATAATATATTGACATTGGCACATGGTTATATCTGTACCGTTGTTTTTCAAGTCCAATATGCTCAGGTTGGCATCAAGAGCAAAGTCATTTGTATAATTTTACTTTGCCTACAAGAACCATTAGCACAGGCAAGTCTGATTAGGCTAAGCTGTACCACAGCCACTGCCATAGAAACAAACCGATCATGGCTTTGTGTCCGTGGATGAACCTTTACAATGCAGAAAACCGCTCCTCTCTAGCTCAAACCGTTCAAAACTACCTGAGCACATTTGTTATTTTTTGGGGGGGGGGCGTGGATTCCTGGATGCTCTTAAAGGGGTAGCCTACACTCAAATGAATCATAATGAGTAAGGAACTATGCATTAATACATTATAAGTTAATAGGTTAATGTTAGGTGTTCTGCCGAAATGTTTATCCCATCAAGGTGTGCCGCTGTTCATAAACGCTTGGGAACCACTGGTCTAGGTGTTGACTTTGGATGAGTTGTTACACCTGAACGACTCTTGCTGTTCTACAGTAATATTGAAGGTATGAGGAGCAGTGTCTGTATAAGGGTTCAATGTGTCCTCAATAATACAGTGATATAGCAAATGTATTGGATTTCAGTTGTTTTTCAACTGAAATCCAATAGCGGCATGACAGCGGCAATCAGCGGCATGACGCGAAATTGGTAAGACATCGAGTAAAACGAGAATGCTTCTCTTCTTGATTTTCATTTGCAGTAAACAAAAATATAAAATACATATTTCAACGTGATTCTAATGTGAGTGGGTAAGTGAAGTGGCAAATGAGCAAGTGAGTGATCTTGTGATTGAGTATTGTGTGTGTGTGCGTGCGTGTGCGCGTGAGTGGGGGCTAGTGAAAGCCATGCAATAATCACAGGACAGATTATCCTCCGAGTACCACAGAGAAATGAACAGTTCCTGCTTTTACCAGAGCTTTTGCCAGTGTCTCACCACAATTATTTAGAAATCTGAAAGCAGATACTACAGTAAATGAAGATTCCAAATTCGGACGGACTGTTTTGAGCTTATTGTGCCATAATGTCCTTGTGTGCTGAACACATACAAAAGCTTTTTACAGAAACTATATTAAGAGATGTATTTCTTCATGTGCACCATTGTGGCTAAATAGTCTTAAGAAATAGGTTCCTTTCTCTGGCTCTTCTCCTGCGTGACCACTGATGCGAAAGTACTTTATAGGGAGGAATAAACCAACACACACCTTCAATCTATATGTGGTACAAAAGGAAATAATGCCAGCATAGAAGGTTATGCGAAGGCAAGGGATTCGGACATTGAGGAGGTTTGTGGGAGGATTGAAAATGGCGATACAAATCTTTCCGCTGTAGGTCTTGGCCTCCTGCCTTTAGGGCTATGCAGGTGACTGCTCTGTGTGCCGCCCCCTACTGGGCAGGGTGGAAGAGAGAGAGAGAGGAGGCCTGTGGTTCACCATCTGTCCACTGTGCTGGGACTGCATTGGGAGGCACTGTACTGGATACTGGTCCAGAGACACACGGCTGCCAGGTAGAGGATACACACATTAGGATAGACCCACACAAATACACTCTTGAATGCATGCAAGTGCATACACACACACACAAATGCACTCAGAAAATAAATGCCTGGATGCACACATACAGTACCAGTCCAAAGTTTGGACACACCTACTCATTCAAGGGTTTTTGTCTATTTTTTACTATTTTCAGAATTGTAGAATAATAGTGAAGACATCAACACTATGAAATAACACATATGGAATCATGTAGTAACCAAACAAATGTGAGATTCTTCTTAGCCACCGTTTGCCTCTTGGCATTCTCTCAACCAGCTTGGCCGCTTTTCTTTCACTCTGCGGTCCAACTCATCCCAAACCATCTCCAGTGGGTTGAGGTCGGGTAATTGTGGAGGCCAGGTCATCTGATGCAGCACTCCATTACTCTCCTTCTTGGTCAAATAGCCCTTACACAGCCTGGAGGTGTGTTTTGGGTCATTGTCCTGTTGAAAAACAAATGATAGCCCCACGAAGCGCAAACCAGATGGGATGGCATATCACTGCAGAATACTGTGGTAGCCATGCTGGTTAAGTGTGCCTTGAATTCTAAAGAAATCACAGAAAGTGTCACCAGCAAAGCACCCCCACCTACTCTGCGTCTCACAAAGGCACGGAAGTTGGAACCAAAAATCTCAATTTTGAACTCAGACCATAGGACATATTTTCTAATGTCCATTGCTCGTGTTTCTTGTCCCAAGCAAGTCTCTTCTTCTTGTTGGTGTCCTTTAGTAGTGGTTTCTTTGTAGAAATACGACCATGAAGGCCTGATTCACGCAGTCTCCTCTGAACAGTTGATGTTGAGATGTGTCTGGTACTTGAACTCTGTGAAGCATTTATTTGGGCTGCAATTTCTGAGTGGTGGTCCTCATGAGAGCCAGTTTCATCATAGCACTTTATGGTTTTTGCGACTGCACTTGAAGAAACTTTTTAAGTTCTTGAAATTTTCCAGAATGACTGACCTCTTTGCTTAATTGAGCTGTTCTTGCCATAATATGGACTTGGTATTTTACCAAATAGGGATATCTTCTGTATACCACCTCTACCTTGTCACAACACAACTGATTGTCTCAAACACGTTAAGAAGGAAAGAAATTCCACAAATGAACTTTTAAGAAGGCACACATGTTAATTGACATGCATTCATGAAGCTGGTTGAGCGATTGCCAAGAGTGTGCAAAGCTGTCATCAAGGCAAAGGGTGGCTATTTGAAGAATCTCAAATATAAAATATATTTAGATTTGTTTAACACTTTTTTGGTTACTACATGATTCCATATGTATTATTTCATAGTTTTGATTTTTTCACTATTATTCTACAAAGTAGAAAATAGCAAAACCTTGAATGAGTAGGTGTGTCCAAACTTTTGACTGTTACTGTACATGCACACGTAGGAACTGTACAGGCACTGTACATGTCACACCTGCATTTTGTCATCAATTTACAGTTTGTAATTGTGGCCTTATAAGCAGCACTCTACCTCACACAGAATGTGTCATATGGAGTGATTGTGGAGGGGTGGGCTTCTCACAGGCAGCTCCGAGTGCTGTGTGTGTGGGAGGGGGGAAAGGGCTTTAAGACCATCTGCTCCTTGGAGTATTTTAGTGGGGGCCAGAGTTTGTGGACCAGCGCTCGTCACAGTCAAACAGCAATGCAAGCTGTGAGCTGACCTGTTCCGGAGAATTCCTCCAGTTTCTGCCTCACAATGGGCAGTGTTCCACGTACAGTGTTTCCTTTATTCCTATGAGCCACCAGCGAGCACTCACATACATAAAGTATATGATATTAAGAATACAAATTATCTTGGCTAAGCTGGCTCATTCTCTTGAGGACAGTGGGGCCATTTGTTGTTGGTTGATCATTTGGAATGTGAGTCATGGTAATATGGCAAGGTGTCATGGCCTGTTTCTGCCCTACTGATTCTGTGTCGATAGTCTCATTGTTGCACTATTCGTCATGGAAATAGTCTACACTAGGGCATATGCACAGTGTACACTGTGATATTATCTTTGAATAATAATTGATAGAATTAAATTATAGGTATAAGGATGCCTGTGATTATTCTGTCTATTAACTACCTGTGTTGGCGCTGGGATAATCCAGCCCCCACAGGCTATGTGAAACGTTATAAAGAACAGGAGGAGTGATCGAGTGTACGCCTAGGGAGATTCTCAATTGAGCAAAAGTACATCCTCTCCTCGACTCCCCCGTCCTCCTCTCCTCTGTGACCCGGAAACCGATAAGTGGTCGAGAGGTTGAGGACAGCGTCAATTCGTTAGTTGGCGAACGAAGGAGTGTCCACAAGAGCATCCTAGCGGCGGCTAGCGCCGTTAGGCCACACCTCCTTTGAATCAGCTGTTGTTTTCTTGAATGAGAAAAGCATGCACACATTTAAAAATGATACACTACTTATTATTTGACCATTAAAACGTCTTGCACAACTAGCTACATTTTTTTTTTTTTTAATCACTTTACACATTTATTTTGGGATTCCACCTCTAGAAACGTAATTTGCCTGCTGATGCTTGAGTGGAGAAGGAGAGTCTCATTTCATACAAGGACATTTGTTTCCAGATTCCCTGGACAGAGGAGAGGATGCAGGAGGCGAGCAAAGCCAATTGAGATTCTCCCATAGACTCCTAAAGGGGAATTTGTGTTGCAGTCATTTATACAATGTGAATGTTTCTAGAGTGAAGGTCCACACTAAGGTCATTGCTTACGCTGTACATTTCAACTACAGTGTGTATCACAATACAGAACTGTGACCTGTAGCAGTGTAATGTTGTTATAACTGTATAACACACAGAACCCGACAATCATGAATAAGAAACAACTTTATAAAATGATTTCATCAACGTGTTATTTTTGTCTCAATACCATTAACTAAAGTATAGCAGTTTGGAAAATGTTGCCGTGCCAACAGTGCCAACAATGACAGTGCGATAGTGGTCAGATTAGCAGATGAGCATGCATACACTCTCAGCTCTTAGGAGGAACCCTCCCCATGTGGACACGTACATACACACACAGGCGCACGCACAGGCACAGGCACACACAAAAAATGACCATGGCGCAGGGAAACACTGCTTTGTCCCAACGGAACGACAGAGAGTGGAGGAGGATGGGGGAGGAGAGAGGAGGGGGCAGGGAGGAAGGTCACATAGCTGTCGTGGCGCCGTAAGGGCCACTGTGCGAAGTGTGTTGGCACGCCGTGTGCTGCACGTGTGTGTAGGGGTCTGTGGCATGCTGCACATTCGTTTGTACAGGCTCCAGTCTGTGAATGAGGTATTCACTCTGACTCTACCAACCTCCCCCACCCAGGCCTACTCAGCCCGTCCTCAATTGTGTTTGTGTTGGGATTCCCTTGAAAACATCCATGGCTTGGTGGATGTCATCATTTGGCCTATGGCTTAATGGCTCTTGGAGACAGTGACTCACGCCACTTAAACTGTAACAACCGCTCCACTATGAAATAGAAGTATTCTTTGTTGCGTTGATATGTAAAGTAGGGGGTCCTCCTAGTTGCTTGCTGGACCCTGTTGTCATCCCACATTCACAAACATACCTTATGTGGGAAAATATTTGGTGTGTTCCAAGGGAATGCCCAAAACATTTTACAACACCAATATACTTATTTTTAAGTAATAAAATAAGAACCGTCGTTGTTCATTTCTAGATCAAAATCCCAGGTTAGCATCTTTTGGCTTAGTTAAAAAAACAAAACATTTTTTTTACTCATTTTGGCTGCAAACGGTAGTCAACGAGGGCACCGTACAATAACTAAAGCCCCTAGCTGAGGGGATGTATGATTCCAATGGAACTGTTTGGAAATGGAGAATATTCTCATCTGTATGGGTATACACCCAGCCATGCTCCTCTTGTCATAGTCACTAGTCATAGTGGTATTATGACTCAACTTCACCCTGAGGTCACTGGCTCTTTGTGGATACAGTAGGTTCTAGCGGGGAAGTTATCTAATGCTAGCAGGGTTACTTTGACCTGGTTGTGAGAGTCAAAGGCCTGGTCCATGGTCTGAGACAGACTGGCCACAGCAGAGAGGGCGGTAGAGGACAGGAATGCGTGGAGTGGGTCTAGGAAAAGGCAGAGAAATGTTTGAATTCATATTCAAAACTACCCACCACACACATTCACCGCAGCCTGCAGCTCACACAGTCACTCTCTTTCCCTCTTTCCCTGTCTTTCTCTCTCTCTCTGCCTCTGTCCCTCTTTCTCTCCCCATCCCCTGTCCTAGAATCCATAGAACCCGGCAGACAGGATTTTACAACCTGCGGAGACACACAAGGGAACCACACGCCCGGGGAGAACGTAGAACCGACAGAACCGAGGGGAGGAACCGAGAGGGAGCCGGAGCCTGGTGCTGAAGCTGGTATGAGGCAAGTGGTCTGTGGCTGGTCTCTGTGCTGGCCGTTTGTCTGTCAATCAATGGCTCTCGTTGTTGTTGCTGGTGGTGTTAGTGCCCTGCTCTCCGGGCTATTCTGTTCATCCCGCCATTGCTGATGCATTGACTCTCAGCTCAGACACAGTCCCTTCTCTTGGGTTTTTGTCTAATGCAGATTGGCGCAATGTTTAAGAAATATTTTACTGGCATTGGCTATGATTGCCCTGACCTAGAGCCTCATGGTTTGGTTTAAAGGGGTCCAAGTCAACTTTTGAAGTGATCTGTATGTGGGACCGTATTTTTTACTTTGGATTTGAAATGTGTATGTCTGTGTGTATAAGTGTTACGACACAGTTTGGAAATGCGCACGAGCAGGCTGTTTGTGTGCGTACAATCTCATGTTTGAGAATGGGATGTCCGTGTCCCTCAGCCCAGAATAACCTCTCGCTGTTGTGGCCAAACTGCCTAAAACCAACAGAATTTGCCCTTATTTTCCGTAGCAACACAGCTTACCAGCCTATAGACTGTCTGGGGACGTAGTGATGTGTTAATCATGGAGCTCTCCAACACAATCCACTCTTAGGCCCACCATCTGCAGCCACCGGCTGCTCGGAGGGGGGCCAAAGACAAGTCATTGCCTCCATAGCATCATGGATGACATGCAGGGGGAGACACAGACTGGTAGATACAGAGTAAAGGGTCCAAACAACCAACGGACCAAATGATGATGGTTGACGCCATGATGTAATGTAACGGATAAGGGCCTAGGGACTAGGGTAGTGAGTCGTGGTTCTGAACAGGGCCCAACAGTGACTGTCCGTCGAAGACCTGGGACTTACGTATGAATAGCCTAATGAGTGACTCCACTAGCACTCAGAGAGTGTGCGTCACCATGTCTATGTGCCAGTGCCAGTGAAGAGCCTGCTGTCCATCTAAGGCAGCAGGGCTGATGTCATCGCCTGATGCTGATGTCACTTTTTTTTTTTTTTTACAGAGAAGTTAAGGGAGAGGGCTGTTGAGGTGTCTGGGTGTGATTGGGCACCCTCTAGTGAACATTACTACTACTACTACTGCGACCACCAAGCTGAGGAATCAGATATTTTCTGTCTTGGCTACTTTTCGCCCATTGAGCAATTCAAGGTAATAGTCAGTAATGTCTACTGTCTTTTTACACACAATCATGTTGACATATGTCATTGTTACCCGAGATAAAAGCGACATAGGCTTGTAAGAATATGTAAACAAACAAAAAATGACATTTAACCATTGCAGCTACATGTCACCACATACTTATATGTCACTATAATATTATATTCAATATATATCACATAGCATTGGGCTCCATTGGTCCAGAACAGAATGGTAAAGGTTGAAGTTGTGGATGTGTAATTGAGGTCCGATGTCTGTTGCAGAGGCCTCCGGTTCAGGGTTAAATAGACACCATGTGGTGTTTGGAGCTGCTTCTGCCGCTGTTGCTAATCATCAAAGGTAAAACCTGTGTGTTTCTCATTCCCTCTTGTCAGTGTGAATAACTACTCGATTACATCACAATAACTAAGACGATAAATTCCCTTGAAGACTACAGATGTAATGCTAAGATAATCCAGGATTCTAGATATGCAATTGCAATGTGAAACTGATTGACAGTTGACTTTTTAGAGTGTGTCAAACTTACAGCAAACAACACTAAAACAAAAGGGTACAGCGTTGTCACAGGGTCCAACTGGCACACATGGCAGCAGCGAATCAGCCTACTGTTCCATTGCTTTGTGATGGCTGGCTGGTGTCCATCTTGGCTCAACCTAGTCCCTCTCACTTGAACAGTGGTGCCAGTGGTGAGAGTGAGACATATGCTTCCTCCACATAGGGTCTCTGCTCTTACCGTCTCAAGCAGGGATAACATCATGATATCATCCTCTGTTCTCTCTCTCTCTCTCTCTCTCTCTCTCTCTCTCTCTCTCTCTCTCTTTGTCTCTCTGTTCATCTTTTCTCAGTGATTCCATTTGAAACTCTAGATGTATTGTAGATTTATTGTTCATTAATACAGTATACAGTTTCGCTCTCAATATTCCCATTTCCAATCTTAGTCCCATATCCCTCCTTCCCTCCCTCAGATGTCAGTGGCCAGTGGAACGTATGGATACCCAGGGACATCTCGGCCATGACCAACTCCTGCGTGGTCATCCCCTGCACATTCATGTACCCGTCCGGTATCCGTCTGCACTACGGCATCCACGGAATCTGGTACTTTGGCCAGCCCTACCCCCAGCTCTTCCCACCTGTGGTGTTCAAGACGCGCACAGATATCGTACATGAAAGTTACCAAGGGCGTACCAAGCTCATCGGGGACCTGCACCAGAGGAACTGCACTCTGCTCATCAGTAATATTGGTACAGAGCACTCAGGGAGGTACTACTTCCGTGCCGACCTGGGCGGTGCCAACATCTACACTTACCCAGACTTCTCTGAGCTCAAGGTGCTGGGTAAGCCTGCTGAGAGACCCTGAGAGGCCATGTTTATAATTGAATGTGTCACATTTATGGGCTGGTTTGCCCTAGCCTGGTACCATATATGTTGTGCTGTCTTGTCCACTACTGTGGACACTGACAGTAGGAGATGGCAAGCACAAATAGATCTGGGACCAGGCTAGGATTGCACTAGCTGTGATTATAATTATTGTAGTTTTAACGAGAATAGGTAAATATTGTGAATTGGTGAATTTTCACTTGTTCACTTATGTCCTCTCTGTCCCCCAGACCAGCCGAACATTGACATCCCTGAGGAGATAGTCGCTGACGAGAATCTGGAGTTGACCTGCTATGCTCCAGACAACTGTCCAGAGAATAGCCCAGAGATCCAATGGATGTACACAGACTACCTGCCTGAACCTGAGTATACCTCAGACTACGTGGCAGAGAGCAACACAGCCGTGCTGTCCAGCACGCTCACCTTCACCCCCAGGCCCATGCACAACGGTCAGCTGCTGGGCTGCAGGGTCTCCTACCCCAACACCACCCTGGTCTACGAGAGACTCATCTCTCTGGACGTCAAGTGTAAGTGACCAACTGACCGTTGCAGAACCATTGTCAGTATCGACAGTCACCCATTATTCTCCATCTACAGTAGAAGGATAACAACTTGATTTAGCAATGTATTGCATGATTGCGACATGGTACGCATTGGGTATGTTAGCCTGGCATCCAGAACCTGTTTTTTTACGTTTCACCTTTGTTTTTCTTTGAAACCATGATGAGCGCAGTGTTGGGTCTGGTTTAACCAGGTAATACACTTGTCACTTTTACAAGTCTAACCCCACCTTCCCCTTCCTCTCACCCCAGATGCCCCTCGCTCGGTGTGGGTGAACGTGTCCGCGGAGGTGATGGAGGGCAGCTCGGTAACGCTGCACTGCGAGGTGGACAGTAACCCTCCTCCCAGGATCTCCTGGCTATTTGGGGACCAGGAGCAGCTGTGGGACACAGCCTCCAATGCTTCGCTCTCCCTGGAGGACTTAACCCCCTCTCAGGAGGGTATCTACACCTGTGTGGGGGATAACGGCTACGGCGTCATGAACACGTCCATGTACCTGGCCGTCTTGTGTGAGTGTCATTGTGCAACATGGTGTTTGTGGAATAATCAAAAATAGTTACATTTAATCATTGTAGTTATACAGTATGTCAACCAAGCTGACATTTTAGTTTCTGTCACTTGCGGTGACATATGTGACCGACCGGCTCGATTCGGTCTTATTTAGTCAAATTTGAAACAGTGTTTTTTTTTACATTGGATAAAAGTAGAGACTAGAAAATGGTATATCAAACATTAAAGTTGAGGAACAATGCCAAACTAATTCTGCTTTGAAAGTTGATTAACTTGTAACCCCACTTTTAAGAAAATGGCACTTGAATGTTTTGGCAGACCTACTGTAGAGCTCTTCTTTGTCTACACCCATTCAGCATTGTTCACACCCTCTTAAGACATAGCCTCACCCATCTCTGTAAGGATTCACATGTGAGGCCATGTGCTAAACAGTGAGTATGGTCATGTACTAAACAACCAAAGATTTTAAGACTATAGGCTGGTTTATACTACTTCTATCAACATGCCTGTATACAGTTAATCATTACAGGAAAATAAACTCACAACAAGATTATTATGTACAAGTTAATGGTTCGCTAATTACAGAAAATAGCTTATGGTTTAATTTTTTAACTTGGACACTGTCTCGTTGGCCTAACATTATATCCTAATTTGATTTTGGGGCAGGTCATGCTGTTCTTCACATTACAGTCTATGGTAAACACACACTATAACAAATACAATAAAAAAGTTTATTTGTCACATGCACAGTGTAAACTGTACAGTGAAATGGCTAATTGCATAGTGGAGTCTTTTGTTTAGACATGTAGATAACTAGCTATCTGGCTAAACAATGAACCATTATCCCAACTCATAGCATTAGTACCCTACATGAATCTACAGGTAGCTTTACTAGCAAATGGCTCTGCGATACGAATAATATTACTACACAGATCATACACGTAATATTTGCTAGCGAGCCAGCCAGCTAACGTTAACTAGCTAGCTAACGGTACGCTTTAACTTGTAATGAAAACGACTTTCTGACAAAATTAGAAATGTATAATATCTGAAAATATAGCTAGCTATACTCTCTTACAGTACATGGATGAACGCTTCTCCCTCTGTCACGGATGACATGGTTGCCCTTAATTATGAAGATGTAATCCGGAGACATGTGTTTTATACAGCAGACTTCCGTGTTTTCTTTTTGACTGCCTCCACATTTGCTATAAAACGCTTACATTTTCTCCATCTCCTTAGCTATCATGCTCTGCTTCCACAGGGAATTCCACTGATTTCAAAACTCGGTCCTCCAGAAAGTGGAGAACTATCTTTCAGAAAAATCTGTGTTAGAAAGGATGACCTAGACATACTGAGCAACTCATTATAGACAGAAGCATACATGGCAGACCAGTCCGAACTCATCTCTCGGCATGTCCAGCCCATCCATTATCTCAGCCTGTCCAGCCCATCCATTATCTCAGCCAATCATGGCTAGTTCCCTCTTTTTCTGTGGCTAAACCAACTAGGCTCGTAATTTAACAATTATATTCATATTTACAGATGGCATACAAGTTTGATATTAAGGCACATGAAAGTGCACATAATTCAGAAGGCATTTCTGCCCCAAAACTTATTTTTATGAATTAAAAAAATATTTAAAAAAATTCAAATGTGTCTCCTGTGAAGTAGTAATGCGCAATATATATAACAATGTATTAGTTATGTGATAAACCTGGCCCATAGCTTCCTGTTCTTGTTGATACACAGCACAACATTTCATCCTCTGTAACTGACTCCTTTGTTCAACTCCTTTCTTTCTCCTCATTTAACTCTACCTTTCATCACCTCTCTATACTCCTTGCAGACCCTCCCAGTGAGCCAGTGGTAAATGGCTCCCTGACCATTTTGGAAGGTTCCTCCATCTCCCTGCAATGTAGCACACAAGGCAATCCCACGCCCACCCTCACCTGGCTGAAGGACGGGGAGCTGGTGGGCACCATCACGGCCGCAGAGGTGTCTGTGCTGGAGCTTCTGAAGCTCACCCCTCAGGGAGACGGACAGTACCGCTGCCTGGCAGAGAACGAACACGGACGAGCCAGCAGCTCCCTCAACATCACTGTGGAATGTGAGTGGGTCATCATGTCATGATGTATCATAACATGTGGTATCATATCACACCGTATTGTACCACACTACATTACACTACGCTACACCATCCCATCCCACTCTACATGTCAGTCATAGCCCTACCTCCACCCTCTCTTCAGACGCCCCAGTCCTTCTGGACGAGTCCAAGTGCACAGTGGTGAGGGAGGGAGTCCAGTGTGTTTGCATGGCTACGGGTAACCCTGCTCCCATCATCGAGTTCTACCTCCCCGACAAGAACATCACCGTCAACGACACGGACGGCCGCTACAACTACTACACGCACACGGACGGCCACACGTCCACGGGCATGATCAAACTACGGGAGAAGGGCGAGCGCCTGGGCAACGGTGCTGTCAATGTGCACTGCAGCATTAGCAACACGTACGGGTCGGAGAGCTTTCATCTGGAGCTACAGCAGGAGAGTGAGTACACAAGTTCAGGTTCATGGTTAAACACAGAACTGCATACCATTAAAAGGCAAACAATTGTATAGCCAAGCATACATGAGAGATTGAATTGAAATGCGATGTGTAGCACATGTATATGATATGTAGATTGACTGTATAAGTAAGACCACCAACTGGCTACCCCATTGGATTGATATTGAAATGGAATTATCTCGAAGTAAATAAGTTACAGTACCATGACCTAGTTAAACAGTATTTTCTGTTTCTACACTGTCTTCAATATGATGTTCTTGTCCGACGTTAGAGAAGTACATGATGGCAGTGATCGTTGGCACCATCGGTGGAGTGGCTGTCATCGCCTTCATCATCGCAGCAGTGAGATATGTGGGCCATAACAACAAGAAGTGAGTATCCACCCTTCCACTAACTGTGACAGGGGTCGATGCGAGTTACAGGTGGTCATTTCCTGTTTGAATTGACGATAAGGAAACACTTCAGCCTAGCCATCCATTCTAAAACACCTCTGTGTGTATTCATGAGTGAATGATTGATCGATGGACGCACGTGAGAATCATGGTCATTAGTTATGCTAACGCCAGAGCGAGTTAGCGGGTTAGCAAGCCAGACTAACTGTAGCCTAAAGTTTGCAGGCTCAATTCCCTGCTTTGATACTGCTTTGTACCCTTGACCTGCTATGCTAAAAATACAGCCATGGTAGCCTACTTAACTAAGGTGCTTCAGCATTATAGCTAGCTATACATCACATTCAGACAAAAGCTTTTACAGGAAGTCGCTCTAAGAGAGGGTGTCGGCTCAACCGCTACTAAACCCATGAAACATTAACCACAACCATGAACGTCGACCACAACCATGAACCATAGGCCTGTAGATCATTAACTATGTTGGGAAACAGGCCCTTGTTTTAAAATGGATGCCCAGGCTTGGAGTGTCACCCTGAGTTAGTTAGTGGCCATGAGACCGAGTCTGATCTTGTGACTCCACCCCCCAGAGAGAATGGCAACCCTGGGCAGGACCTGGTCTCTAAACTGGAGAACCCAGCATTGTACTACAGCACAGTCAAGAAGGACAAACAATGTTTGAGGAAGAAAGTGGTGAGACATGTTGATGATGATGACAATAATGGAGATAATGACCATTCTCAGATCTGTCTTAGACGGGAACATGATAGCTTACCCGTTGCTGATACTGATACTATACTCGTTCAAATCATGTCCCATTTTTGATGTACAGTAAGGTTAATTCCGTGGAGATACTCAAACTTCTCATGTTAAAGAGAAAATGTAAACTTCCCCAGCCAACTACTGGCCTAGCCTGAGAATCCCAGTACCACTGTAGCTATCAGTCCCAGTACCACTGGGGTAGCTGCGACCAAAACCTTTCCAAACCACTGTTTTCTGCTTCATCGCTTCTCTGCGTTCTTCTGTCTCTTTTTCTCTTTCCTAACTCTTGCACAGCTTAAGACAGAGCTTCTGGGCTCAAAGTTTAACTCCATTCTAGAGGAGAGCACGGTAAGGTTCCTGAACAACCCCGCCCCAACCCCAACTCCAAGTCTCAGTGGTAGACAGCATCCCTCACACACCCCAGACAGCAAAATTATACGATGGCCCAAATTCGGCCATAATCTAAAATATTATGATTTACCGTTTGGCCGAGTTCACCACTTGGTGTTACGGTCCTGAAGTGGATCTGTAGCATGAAATGTCCAGACCTTGCCCGGCAAGGTGGATGTGGCCCACATTCTGACCAAAAGTAGCCCAATAACTATGGGATGTTGTTAGGGCCACTTAAATCAAGCCAGAGATGGCCCATAAGCAAAGTGCCAACCCTCCCCCAGTTCGCAGCTCCTACATTCGGACCATATTTGGGCCATATGACGCATTGTGGTGCCAAAACTGAGCTATACTGTATGTGTCACCAAACAACCAGATCTGGCCCATATTCGTCTGCTGTCTGAGATCCGCTTCCATGCGCTGTATCTCCTTTCATTTCCACGACTGTTGTTGCATGGCTGCCTCGATACTAACAGGAAATGCTAAACCGCCTCAATCTCCTTGTCTTACGCCTCTGCTCACCAATAACCACTAACCCTCCTTTCTCCTCTTTCAATGTCTGTCATGTTATTCCTTTATACACTCTATGTTCTGAGGTGTCAATGGCTTTGGTGGCACTGCGCAGGTATAACCTGTGAGTCTGAATGGGCCTTCTCTCTTTCCATACCTTCAACAGGGAGAAGACGGGGATTATCAACCTGTGGGCTCTATGGCAGACCTGGAGAGGCAAGAGCTGAACTATGCCGCCCTGGAGTTTCTGGGGGGGCGCTCCAGGGATGGGGGGACCTCAGGGAGGGGGGATGACGGCAGCGACTACACCGAGATCAAGGCCAAATGAATCGCGATCCTTCCCTGACCCATCGTCACCGCGGGACACAGTGGCAGCCATGTTGTCGCCCCCTTCCTCACGTCATTCACCCCCTCTTCAAACGTCTTCCCCCCTCCCCCGTGGACACCATCACCACCCTTCACCATCACACCGAGATCCCCCATCGTCTCCCCCCGTCCCTGACTCATTTCAAATGATGCCCCCGTTAGTTGACCCCCAAGCCTCCAGGGGGAGCCCCAGTGACATCTCGCCACCCAGGACTGCTGGTAGCTACTTGCAAGGTCGGAACACGGCCCAGTGGACAATGTAAAAAGATCTTTGTATTATCAGCAGCTCTCGGTCTCCCAGCTCTTACCCTACTGGTCATAGTCACAACATTTCCTCATAACAGGTACAATGTTTTAGTTACTGTACTGTATCATCTAGATTCAATGTTGCTATTCCCATCTCTATACCATTAATTGTTGGCATTGCTATCAAGCTTGGGACACAGTAACACATTTTCTGGGGCTCCCCTTCTGTATGTCACCCTATATCATACTTATAGCTAGCCTGGTTAAACCAGATTGAACGCTGCGCTCACCAGTTTTCCTGTGAAAGGCAACGCAATCAGCTTGGATACCAGGCTAACTATCTAGATCTGTCCATTATAGTCCTTCTCCACTGTGTCCGCTGCCAGTCGAAGTGTCTGGGAAAGGGGTGTATTTTGTGCTTTTTACTTTCTTATCTCTATTTCTGACCCTGGACCTGGAGGAAATGAAGGATCTCTTCTCTCTTCCTGATCCAGTGGTTGTCAACACTGACCAGTGTTCAACAAACGTCAGGCCTGATACATATCCAACTGAAGCCAGTCATCTTCATCTCACATATTCTGCTCCCACATATAGTTCAATAGTGATGTGTGCTGTGACTCAGTGGCTTTTTGATGATGATGAGAAATGAATATTTATTTGATTTTATATAAAGAGAGAAGATGGATACTCTTAGAGGTTTGTCCAGCCTTGAACACAAGGTTCTGTTCGTCCAAGAAAGTGGGCTGATTTTTTAGTTCTTATGCATTATAAGCACTGGTTGAATTGTGGTTTGCTCTTCGGGAACTGTGCCGGGCTAACACAGAATGTTCTGTTTATGCTGTTGCCCATGATTTAATTATAGCATTTTTGGACGATTTCTCTGTTTTGCTAAGGATAAGTGTTAACTTATCCTTAAATGGGAACCAATGGGTCAGAATACATTTTTTGGATCAATCTGGCATACATGACTCCACGGTAGCACTTGCACAGCAGGCCAAAATGTATCTCGTTGAGACAATGTGTGTGTGTGTGTGTGCAAACAGTGCTGAAAGATCAGCGAACACTGATCACAGTGTTTCAAAGTATCACTTTACCGGAGACCGCTTCTCCCAAAATGTCTTCTTCAATGGTTGTGAATTGTGAAATCGAAGCCTAATCCTATACGGTTGTATCAGATGAGGCGTTTGAGTGGCACAACATTAAAGCTGATATACCAGTTGGTTGTGCTGTTCAAATATACGTGATCAACTCATGTAATGTAATCCCCAAGCTCACTAATGGCATCACTTGATAACAATGACTGTTAATACAATATTAATAAGCTGCATATGGATGGGTAAAAAGATACCAGTATACATTATGTAAATAAATACCCTGCATGACTATTATGCTGTCAGCCATATGTGTAAAAATACTACGGTATGTACAGTACATGCTCAGTATTACAACAATGATTTACACAGGCAAGTCGGATACAGGTTTGGTAACACTTTAACTGACTTCTCTGTCATAAGGGTGACATAACGCTGTCATAAGGGTGACATAACGCTGTCATAACATAACACATGTCATTTTCGGTCGTGAAAACTGATGTCAAAATACTGACAACCCTTTACACTGTCATGACACAAATGGATATTTATGTAAATTAGTTGGCTAGCGGTATCCTAAGCCAATAAGCTGACTGAAGCAAAGATTTGTGCCATGAAGGTGTCAAGTCAGCTGTCAAGCTTATGTCAGCTGTCATGACTGTTAATAACATATTTTATGTAATTGTTCTGACATGGTTTAGTCACTAGAAGTAATGTCAGAGTGCTCAAGATGTGTTACCCAACGTTGAGACATGCCAATATGGACATCAGTTTAGTAACACTTACTGTCGTCAGTTCTCTTGAACGCCACATGGGGGGGTTAATTTCTTTCTAAACCTGGAAACAAAATGGAGAAGCGCTGTTCATGTCTTATCTAATTTGTTTGTCACATAGTGTGTTGGAAAGCAGATTTGTACTTTCTTTACTTTGTGGTATTCATTATTGTTATTGTGATGATTTTTTTTTTTTATATTTTTGACACAATAATTCCGATCAGAATTCTGCAATCCTTCTGCAAATTACCACAGTTTTCACTTAATGACAATATGAGCTCTATGATGATGTTTGATCACTCTCTTTATTTTACAAGTCTGTCCCGCCTCAAGCAAAGCCATCTTTCTTTGGGTCCAAACAACAAATAAATAAAGTAAACAACAGAGAATGTGACCCACTCAGTTTATCTATATAGTGTGTTATCTGTTCTCTCATACCCAAAACAGTAAGGAAAATACACCCCAAATACATTCTATATCTCCATGTATTAGTATGACTTTATTAATACAGTATGTACCAGTTATTCCTCCCACACCAGCCCTCATTGTTTGCAGAAGCGACATCACACAAAGCTTTTCTTTCAACCATTTCACTTGATAATATGTGCAAATGTGTTACCTTGATTATCGACATAACATCTTTATTAACATAGTTGAACATGAGGAAGATAACAAAAACTTGTAGCTTCCTTATGTGCTTTTACTTAAAATACAACATAATTTGGTTAAAATGTTGCTTTTTTTTGTTGTTGCATAAAACCAGAGACATTAACTCAGAAAAAGGTTTTAATTCATTCACATAAAAATGGTTTCTGCGCTTCCACACACACCAAAAAACGTAAAGCAATGGAAAATGTCATTTAAGGTTAGGCATTAGGTTTAGCTGTGTGGTTAAGGCAAGGGTTAATTAGGTTTAACATCAGATGTTATGACTTTGGGGCTGTGTCAGCTATTGACCACTCTGCAGAGCTGCCTCCAGAATGAGATTCATGCCAAAAAACAGTAACCTGTGACTTGGTGCCCGGGGAGCTGTTGTTGTGGAGGGTTGTTCAAGGGCACAATGGCAGGCAATGGCATCTAGAATTTTATACCAGAAACCCTCCTGTTTTCCCATCGGACGCGGAATTGGAACTGGTAACCCTCCGGTTGCTGGCTCGTCTCTCTAACTGGTAGGCTACGGTCTCTAGTTGCAAATTTCAGATACCATAACAGAGCTAAAAGGATTTCCTTGAGTATCATTTATCTTGCTCAGACAGTCCTACTTTGCATAATTTATTGATAAAAAAAGATTAATATAACAATGATAATAATTTTATTTTACCTTTATTTAAACTAGGCAAGTCAGTTAAAAACAAATTCTTACTTTCAATGACGGCCTAGGAACAGTGGGTTAACTGCCTTGTTCAGGAGCAGAACGACAGACCTTGTCAGCTCAGGGATTCGATTTTGCAACCTTTCGGTTACTAGTCCAAAGCTCTAACCACTAGGCTACGCTGCCGCCCCAACCTTATGCCATGTGTGAAACTGTGGGATTGTAGTTTTACCTTTTATAAAATTATACCGAAACTTCCTGTTTTCATCACAGATGTCATGATTTTCTTTTATACGTTATGGCTTTACTAGTAAAAAACGTTGGATGGAAATGTGTTTACTGATATACTTTTTCTTGATCAATTGTCTTTTCGCACTTCAGGTGACATTTTCAAAGTGGAAAATAAGTACAAAAAATACGATGAACTTCATAATTGTCACACTTCAGGTAAGACCCAAATGCAGACTGTGTTGAAGTAACAATGTTTATTACAACAGGGGCAGGCAAATGACAGGTCAAGGCAGGCAGGGGTCGATAATCCAGAGTAGCGTGACGAAGGTACAGGACGGCAGGCAGGCTCAAGTTCAGGTCAGGCAGGGGTCGATAATCCAGAGTAGCGGGATGAATGTACAGGACTGCAGGCAGGCTCAGGGTCAGGTCAGGCAGAGGTTGGTAATCCAGAGAAGAGGCAAATGTACAGGACAGCAGTCTGGGTGAGGGGCTCAAAAATTTGTTTCACCTCTATCACGAATCCCTTCCGACTGAGGCAGATGACAGATTGTTGCTCCCACACCACCGTGGCCCAGGCGAATACACTCCCGGAAATCAGCTGGTCCGAGGAGCACGAAGAAGGCTGCAGCTCGAAAACGAGGGAGAACTGGAAGAGAAAAGCCCGGCAGGTTCTGGAATCTCCATCGTAGTGCTCCGAGGGAGGTAAGCAGGGTTCCCAGGGAACCGGGGTGACGGCGCTGCTACCAGCTGGGGCTGGGAGGTTATCATCATGGTAGGCTGCCTAGTAGGCAACCTACGGAATTGCTCCTGCAATGCGTCCAATGCTAGATCATGACGTTCGACCACGGCCTGGAACACTTCCATCAGACCGCGAAGCAACTCCTCGTGCCTACCAATGGTGGCTCCTTGGGAGGAGATGGCGTTGCGGAGCTGGTCCAAGTCTGCTGGGTCAGTCATGGCCAGTTTGTACTGTCATGCTTCAGATAAGACCCACATGCAGACTGTGGAAGTAACAATGTTTATTACAGCAACAGGGGCAGGCAAACGACAGGTCAAGGCAGGCAGAGGTCGGTAATCCAGAGTAGAGACAAAGGTATAGGGGGGCAGGCAGAGTGGTCAGGCAGGCGGGCTCAGTCAGGACAGGTAAGGGTCAATACCAGGAGGGTGAGAAAAATAGAAACTTAGGAAAAGCAGGAGCTGAGACATTGCCAGATTATAATGAGATTAATGGTGAATTTTGCACTTTTGTTCTATGACAATGTTGTTCTCGATGTCTGTGATTTGAGCTGAATTTGAGCAGACTTGAATTGGTGATTCTTCTTCACTCAAATTGTAAAATGTAACACTAGTCCTATACATACATAGAATGTTCAACTGAAGAACTTACGTGTCAGGCTCCCTTCAGCTTGGTGTAGTGTGGGGAATTCCATCTCGGTCTGGCCAATTACATTTCTGCTGACACACTCCACACTGCTGTTCTTGTATTCTGAGGCAGACATGGTGATGGTGCTGTTCACGGTTTGGGCACTCCTGGAGACGATGACACTGTAACTAAAATAGACCCCTAACATTGGCCAAGCAATCACTGGTAAGGGAACCCCCTGCCTGACTGACACACAAACAGGTCAGGACCTCTGCCTGGACCAATGTATCCAGGTACCGCTGGAAGAGAGCAGAAGACACTGCTGTTTCAAGACAGGGCACCTCCCTTTGAAGGGGTGTTTGCCATATTCTGAATGACCATCCAGGCAGACCGAGAGCCTCCCTGTGACATTATCTGTTGCACCTTATCCTTGTACTGGCATCTCACATTTTTTATTTATTTGTTCAGCTCTCTGTTGGTCTTTTCTTTCGAGTGGATTCCCAGAGGCAAACCCGTTTCTTCTTGTTAAACACCACTTTCAATTCTTTGGTCACCCATGCTTTGTTGTTAGGAAATGTCTTACATGTTTTTGGGGGATCACCAAATAAACATAGGATTCAATATAGCCAGATATTACGTTCAGGTCATCTGATGATTCTTCAAATACACTGATGGATTTGGGTTGATTATGGTATATTTACAGTACAGTAAGGCTGGGCACAAAGTTGCACGCAGAGAGGCAAGAGGTTGAACTTCACCGAGTTCGCTCCATTAGTTTGTACTATATAAATCAACGTTTTTTTCTGTGATCGAATCAACATTATATCAACCCCTTTTCAATGCAACAAACGAAAACAAATCTAACTGCAAGATTGAGACTGTGATTTTGTTGTAGGCAGAGCCAGAGCGCAACGGAGTAGAGTTATATTGTCTGGGTAGCCCACGAGCGGTCTTTCAATCAGCAGCGAATGAATGCGCTTTTCAGAAAAGATCAGAGCCACGTGTGTGCACATTTGATGATATGTTTCGCTAGTTAGCAATTTATTAGCCCAGTTATAGAGAAGTATAGGTCAGCAATGGGGAGTTACTGCTTCCTACAAGAGCACAAAATCTGTCGGCTACATTTCAAGCTGTCTTTGAAAAGCCAGTCAGGTTAAAAGCTTAAGTCTTAATTAAAGGGGCAGTGTTGTATTTTGAGACAATCTTGAATATGCAAATAGGCAGAGGGGTAGCCTACATTGTCTAATTTTCTTATGGTAATAATTATTATTTTTATTTTGTAAAGTGGTTTCTTGCATCATACAACACAATACAATGCAATTTACAGTCACCTATTTGGTCCATGGAGTTTCAGACCAAGTAAAAAATCATGAATTAATGTCAAGCCCTTCATAATGTAGAAACTTCTTTAAAGGTATCATGCAATGTAGGCCTGGACACCACATATAGGCTACTGTAGGCTATATAATAGAAATCAAAAGCTATTTCCATGTAAAAATGTTTTTGGACTTGCTCCATTGATTTTATTGGTGTGCCAACAATATGCTCAAATAGTCACAAAAGCCTATTGGCTACTGTCTAAAACTGTAAGGGTACAGCCTCAGTGTTCACTGTAAACGCTCGCCGGAAGTCGCAATTGAAAAATGTTAGGAACAAGTGATGTGCTTTCTGTATTACTCATGACTGTATTCATTTCACTCCATCAGAACTGGCAGCACCACCAACAGCATCATCCTGGACCATCACCTTCAGTCCAGCAGAAATAACAGCAGAGAAGGGACTATGTGCTGTTATTTCATGTACTATCACTCACCCTGATAACATCAAGCCTACCGCTGCAGTATGGTTCAAGTGCACTACAAGTGACAGATGTGATAAGGATGAAAATATAATGTTCCACTCCAAAGAACCCTCTCAAGCTCAGGAGGGTATTAAACAGAGTGTCTCTACTGGAGACTGATCTGACAAAGAAGAACTGTAGTGTGATCATCAACGACATCAGAGAGAATGATGCTGGAGAGTATCAATTCAGACTTCCAAGTTCATATACATACTTGAAGAAAGTGAAAATCACAGGGAGCTGTACTATGACTATTATTACCAGTTACAGTGACAACCTATTATTGTAATTAATTGTATACAGTTCACAATTGCCAAGTTCCCCCTCAAGTCTCCCTTATTATGAAGTGTCAAGACTCCCGCCGAAGTCGGTCCCTCTCCTTGTTCGGGAGGCGTTCGGCGGTCGACGTCACCGGTCTTCTAGCCATCGCCGCTCCACCTTTCCATTTGTTTTGTCTTGTTTTCCCGCACACCTGGTTTACATCCCCTCATTACTCTACGTGTCTATTATCCTCTGTTCCTCCCATGTCTGTGTGTGGTATTGTTTTTTTGTTACGTGTGTGTCTCTTCAGGCTGGTTTTGCGCCGGGTATTGTTATAACCCGTGGGTTGGTTATTTGTGCCATTTTGTGTATTTTTGCGCTATCACTTTGTTCCTTGTTCCAGAGTGTTGTGACGCAGTTGCGTCCGGGTGTTTTTCGTCTGCCTGAATAAAGTGTGCCTGTTCACTCATCTCTAGTGAAGTAGTAGGATAAGCGGTACTCACATGTCACATTCAAAGTTACTGTCTCTTCAATTTGATATTTTTTCTGGAAGGTTACTTGACACGTAACCATCATGTTGTGGTGTTCAGCTGAGGGGTAAAGGTCAACGTTGAGAAGTGGGTTGTTGTCCCATGGCCAGGTCCTCTCTTATCTGTATGGTGGTGTTGTCTCTGAGCTCAGTGATGTTGTCTCCTGTTCCTCTCCATGTCCATGTGATGTTAGGAGGAGTTCCAGAGCACATCCCCGGGGCGATGCAGGTCAGAGTAGCTGGTTCTCCCTCTGTCAGAGGAGGAGTCAACACTGAGGACTTCTGGGTCAGAGCTGGAGGTAGCCCGGCAGATGCGGGGAGCTGGGATGTAGCGCACCGGGCTAAGAACGTGTACTGGGGACACCGTGCGCTCCACCGCATAACACGGTGCCTGACCAGTACGACGCCCGCCACGGTAAGCACGGCTTGGAGAGCTGTAGCGCCAAGCTGGCACAGGATGTGCAGGGCTAGGGAGGCGCACAGGAGGCCTGGTGTGTGGGTCTGGCACAGTCTTCACCAGACGGCTAGCACGCACCTCAGGACGAGTATGGAGAGCTGACTCAGGTGACATCAAATCCTGGACACGCTCCGTCGGGCGGATGTCGTGCCTCATGCACCAACACAACAACTTCCTCATTACTCTCTCCTCCAATCTCCCCATTAACTCCTTCACTCTCTGCTTCGCTCCCTTCGCTCACCTCCAATTCCACCCTGACCGGCTCTGGTTCCATCTTTGGCTCCTTACAGTTGGCTTAGGTCTGACTCCTGACTCTGCCACACTCCCCGTGTTCCTCCTCCCTCGGGCTGCCTCTCGGGCTTTCTTGCCAGCCGTACCAACTCCTCGTAGTGTTTCCGCTCAGCCTTAGCAGCCTCCAGTTCCTCCTGTGGATGGCGATACTCCCCAGCCTGTGCCCAGGGTCCCTTGCCTTCCAGTATCTCCTCCCATGTCCATTTCTCCAGATAGCGCTGCTGCTCCTCCCCACGCTGCTTGGTCCGTTGGTGGTGGGTAGTTCTGTAACGGATCTCTTCGTCGTCTGATGACGAGTATGACATTTCAGACCAATGCTCGGCGTGGTAAGTGTCCATGTTAATTTCTTAAATGAACACACAAAAACAAAATAACGAAGTGAATGGAAGAAACTAAACAGTTCTGACAGGTGCAACAAACACTATCCATAAAATAACCACTCACAAACAAGAGTGGGAAAACAGGCTACCTAAGTATGGTTCTCAATTAGAGACATTGATTGACAGCTGCCTCTGATTGGGAACCATACCAGGCCAAACACATAGAAATACCAAACATAGAACAAAAACATCGAATGCCCACCCCAACTCACGCCCTGACCAACCTAAAATAGAAACATACAATAGGAACTAAGGTCAGGACGTGACATTTGCACAATGAGTAGTTTTTGTCTCTCAAATACATTGTTGCAGTTGTTGGTAGCTGGCTTTCAATTTCTTGACAAATTAGCAAAAAAAATAGTATCAAGAACAACATAAAACATGCTGGAACGTGCCACCTACGATGCTAGATATCTGGCCATCCGGAATCATCCTCATGCATATCGTTTTTATGACATTGTCAGCTATCCCATCTATGAGAATATTTTTCTATTTATAAGTGTGCATTATTGCAGAATTGTTTTATATGGAGGCACTACCTCATTTCATGGTTTTGTGTATTTTCAGTTGTTGTTCTCCAAAATCTGTTCAAATAATGTTTAATGGTGTATTTTTTGTTGTTGCTATTTCCAACCTACCATCTCCACAAATTTAGTTCAAGAGTAATTTTAGGCTATCAGTGGTATAAATCAGGGACGGGCAACTTTGATGGGGGTGGAGGCCGCAATAAATATGAACGCATCACGGGGGGCCGCAGTGGCTCACGGGTCTGCATACTCACACCCATACACACACATGTAGTCAGAGCCGGACCTATCCTTTTGGGAGCCCTAAGTAAAATGTTGTTTCCCCCATCTTGCGAGCACAACATTTTAGGTCTCCCCTCTTGACAGCGGAGAGAAAAAATGTAGGTTTTAGAGGTAATTTCCTGCAACTACACATTTTGCCATGGGTCATAGAGAAAATGTTGCAGTTTTAAAGCAAGTTTGCTGCAAATCTACAGATTTTACAATAGGGTGGAGAAAAAGGTTTGCAGTTTTTAATATGATATCTGAGTGAGAGTGACTAACAAAATCAATGGAGACCCCTCGGTTGGTAATTCGACCATGATTGTGACAAGTTTAGTTAGCTGGCTGCTAGACTAACTAACCAATTGAAAAGATCTTTGGCTGACATGGTCTAGTTTAGTGACTGTCATTGAATGACATAACAAGAGAAAAACTGCTGATACAGAACCACATTTCGAAAATGCACCTCAACAGCAAGTTGAGACCTCGACTGAGTTCCCCTCCCCACAAATATTATTATTGTATATTTTTTGGTATTTGGAAATTGATCTGTGGTCCTACAAAAGGGGGGGGGGGGGGGGGGGCACCACCAATTGGACGTCCCTGACAGGTAGCCTAGTATTTAGAGCATTGGACTGGTAACCAAAAGGTTGCAAGATTGAATCCCCGAGATGACAAGGTCAAAATCTGTTGTTCTGCCCCTGAACAAGGCAGTTAAGCCACTGTTCCTAGGCCGTCATTGAAAATAAGAATTAGTTCTTAACTGACTTGCCTAGTTAAATAAAGGAAAAAACACATTTTCATCAGAAGATTTTTTTTCTTCTTCAAAATGAAGAAATGCTTATTATAGATCTATTTCAGTTCATTCACCATTTATTCTACGTTTACTTTTGAACATGCATCTGTTCGACACAGACTCAGATAGATTTCGCATCATTATATCTGTCCCATTAGGGCGTCCGTGAGAGCAAGAACAGCGCCATTGATGCCATCTCCATTTTGAAGTAGTAAATTTTCTTCTTCCAACTTCTATGAGTTGGCAAGCAAAATGAAAGGGTGCATACTGCCACCAAGAGTGTGTTATATGAACAGGTATAAAGCCAAGGTTGGCGATATACTCCCACATGCAGTTAGTGTCATGCCCTGACCTTAGAGAGCCTTTTTATTTCGTTATTTGGTTAGGTCAGGGTGCGATTTTGGTGAGCATTCTAGTTTTCTATTTCTTTGTTGGCCGGGTATGGTTCCCAATCAGAGGCAGCTGTCTATCGTTGTCTCTGATTGGGAATCATACTTAGGCAGCCTGTTTTCCACTCTAGTTTGTGGGATCATGATTTTGCATAGTTGCTGTGGAGCCTGCAGAACTTTACGTTCGTTTTTGTATTTTGTAGTTTGTCGGAGTTCATTATTAAAAATCATGAACACTTTCCACGCTGCGCTTTGGTCTCATTCTTCTAACGACGGACGTAACAGAAGATCCCACCACCAAGTGACCAAGCAGCGTGCCCAGGAGTGGAGGACATCCTGGACCTGGGAGGAGGTAACGGCAGGGGACAAGACCCTGCCATGGAAGCAGGCGGAGGCAGCGAGAGAGGAATGGCGACGAGACCAGGAATCAAGGACACGATGCAAGCACGAGAGGCAGCCCCCAAATATTTTGGTGGGGGGGCACACGGAGTGGTTGGCGGAGCCGAGGGGTGAACCAGAGCCAGTCAGGGTGTCGTGGGAGGAGCTCGACGCAATATTCCGGAGAGAGGTGCTGGCGTTGAGAGCACTGCAGAGCGGGTGTGCTGAGGAGCGTGACACCAGTCCGGTGTCATGGACACCGGTTTCACGCATCTGGCCTCCGGTGCACCTCCCCAGTCCGGTGCGTCCTGTGTCTCCTCCTCGCACTCGCCCTGGGGTGTGTGTCACCGTTCCGGTACAATTGGTGCCGGTTCTTTGCACCGTGTCTCCAGTGCGCCTTCACAGCCCAGTGCGTCCTGTGCCAACGCCCCGTAGTTGCTGGGCTAGGGTGAGCATCCAGCCAGGATGAGTTGTGCCAGCTCTACGCTCCAGACCTCCAGTAGTCCTTCACGGCCCAGTATATCCTGCGCCGGCTCTACGCACTATGCCTCCAGTGTGCCTTCACAGCCCAGTGCGTCCTGTGCCAGCACCCCGCACTTGCCGGGCTAAAGTGAGCATCCAGCCAGGACGGGTTGTTCCAGCTCTGTGCTCCAGACCTCCGGTACGTCTCCACGGCCCAGTATATCCTGTGCCGGCTCCACGCACCAGGCCTCCAGTGATGATCCAGGGCCCGAAGCCTGCAGTGATGATCCATGGCCCGAAGCCTCCAGTGATGATCCATGGCACAAAGCCTCCAGTGATGATCCATGGCTCGAAGCCTCCAGAGAGGATCCATGGCACGAAGCCTCCAGTGATCATCCATGGCACGAAGCCTCTAGTGATGATCCATGGCCTGGAGCCTCCAGAGACGGTCTGCAGTCCAGTGTCTCCAGCGACGGTCCGCAGTCCAGAGACTCCAGGGATGGTCTGTCGTCCAGAGCCTCCAGCAACGGTCTGCAGTCCAGAGCCTCCAGCGACGGTCGGCAGTCCAGAGCCTCCAGCGACGGTCGGCGGGGGGGGGGGGGGGGGGGGGGGGGGGGGGGGGGGGAGTACTGTCATGCCCTGACCTTAGACAGAGCCTTTTTATTTCTCTATTTGGTTAGGTCAGGGTTAGGTCAGGGTGTGATTTGGGTGGGCATTCTAGTTTTCTATGCCTTTGTTGGCCGGGTATGGTTCACAATCAGAGGCAGCTGTCTATCGTTGTCTCTGATTGAATCAAAACTTAGGCAGCCTGTTTTCCACCCTAGTTTGTGGGATCATGATTTTGCATAGTTGCTGTGGAGCCTGCCAAACTTTATGTTTGTTTTTGTATTTTGTTATTTGTCGGAGTTCATTATTAAAAATCATGAACTCTTTCCACGCTGAGCTTTGGTCTCATTCTTCTAACGACGGACGTAACAGGTAGGGAATGTTTGCTCACAGGTATAATTCATTGGCTGATCCCTCTTGATGACCCAGATGGAATCATGTGATCCTTCTTTAACCAATAGGAAGTCCCTCCCAGTTAACAACTTCAAAATGGTGAAAGTCCTCAACGGCTCTGCCCATGCTAAAACCGGATTTTGGGCGCTAGAGTCCTCCATCTATCTCTATGGTTCGAGATCATATCCTACCAACAACCCCACTAGATGGAGACAATCCATTAAACATGACAACTGCAAAGCCACATTACTTACAATCCTACATACTTCTTAACCCTTTCTCAGTTTGAGTTTTTATCATAATACTCATTTATCAGAAAAGGAAACTGATTTAAGGTGATCTCAACCATCTGCTGGTGTAAGTGAAGACAGAACAACAGGCTCTGATTGGAACGCAGATGTTTACAATTAACCCTGAAACTCTCAGATGTCCGCAGAGGTTTCTCGCATGGTTTCCTTTGTTTCCGCTGAACATTTTGACCTAAAACCCTCACAAACTTTTACAATTGAGAGCATCCTGTCGGGCTGTATAACCACTTGGTACAGCAACTGCACTGCCCACAACCGCAGGGTGGTGCGGTTTTGACAACGCATCACCGGGGGCAAACTACCTGCCCCCCAGGACACAGGAAGGTCAAAAAGATCATCAAGGACAACACCTAGCAACTGCCTGTTCACCCCGCTATGATTCGGGGTGAAGAAGGTGAGGTCAGGGCAGGGACCGAGAGACTGAAAAACAGTTTCTATCTCAAGGCCATCAGACTGTTAAACAGCCAGCACTAGCACCGAGAAGCTGCTATGGAACATAGCACAAATGGAACACTAGTCACTTTAATAATGCCACTTTAATAATGTTTACATTTCTTGCACTACCCATCTCATATGTATTGTAACGACCCTGGGTTTATAAGCGCGGATATCGACTCTGGCCCCTCGAGCATGCTTTTGGGGCACAGTCAATAGCGCACTGAACTTCGGGCTAGAAGGTTTTTTTTTATTTTTGTTATTTTACCTTTATTTAACCAGGCAAGTCAGTTAAGAACAAATTCTTATTTTCAATGACGGCCTAGGAACTGCCTGTTCAGGGGCAGAACGACAGATTTGTACTTTGTCAGCTTGGGGGGTTTGAACTTGCAACCTTCCGGTTACTAGTCCAACGCTCTAACCATTAGGCCACCCTGCCGCCCCGGCAGGTCAAGGGTTCAAGACCTGTTTCATTACAGTATATACTGTATTCTATACTATCTGGTGCATCTTACCTATGCCACTCTCTTATTGCTCATCCATATATTTATATGTATATATTCTTATTTCATTCCTTTACTTAGATTTTTGTGTATCTGTTGTGGAATTGATAGATATTACTTGTTAGATACTGCTGCACTGTTGGAACTAGAAGCACAAGCATTTCACTACACTCACAATGACATCTGCTAACCATGTGTATGTGACCAATAAAATGTGATTTGATTTGACACAGAACATAAAACCCAAGTGTGTGGTGTGGGTTACAGGAGCAGGAAACGAACACTGTTCAAGTCCCTTTCACACTGAAAGTCTGGTTGTGTTCTTGTGGGGGTTGTTTCTTTTGAAGTTGTTGTGTTTTATAGCAGGGATTCTCAACTGGGGGGTCGCCGGGGCAGGATTTTAGGGGTCGTGGGACTTAAATAAAAAAATATTTTGAAAGGTAACCTCCACACCAAAACGTTTATTTTGAAAGGATACGGCCTCTTATTGTTGTTGCTGACTTGGAGCACGTCCCATAAGTGAAAGCGAGTCGCAGTGGTGAAATGACAAGCTGCGTTCGGACTTGGTGGGTTTTCGCGCTGCCCACACTCACTGATCAATACAATAACGTTCTTGAGGTGTCAATATCTAGAGGCCTCACAAGTTTAATTGAAGATCGTATGCACAGTACAAGAAAAGGCACTTCGCGCATCATACCTTGTGGCCCACCGCATTTCTAAATGCAAAAAAGCCCACGCCAGCGCAGAGGATCTCATACTCCCTGCTGCGATTGATATGTGCACTGAAATCTTGGGAGAGTCAGCCGCCAACAAACGTAAAACCATACCCCTATCCAATGACACCATGAGCAGAATCCAGGACATGTCTTTCGGAAAAGAAGTCACCTCTGGCCGAACATTTCGATTGTGAGGAATGGCTCGCACAGGTTGCCTACCTGGTGTATATTTTTGATCATCTGAATTCTCTCAATGTGTCAATGCAATGGAGGGGGCACAATCGATTTGTACAGAGGGATGTAATGGATGCCTTCAAGATGAAGCTTACCGGTTGGGCAAATCATGTTTCGAACGGGAGTATTGACATGTTTCCTAATGCTGATTTAGGGATTCATAATCTGATCAACACCCCAGACTTCAATAAACTTATCAAACTATTTGCGCATGCAAAGACACACACAATAAATAAACAGATTAATTAGTTATTGTTCACTGTGTTAATTGTTATTGTTAATTAATACTGACATTCACATTACATTTGAAAAAACAGCAATCATTAGGAAATCTTAATCATCCATTACAATGTGAATAGTTTCACAACTTTAAAGTTTTTAAAGTTTTTAACCAGTTCAATACATTTTAAAAGAGGGTATGTGTTACTGTTCATTAACATTATTGGACTGGTTATGATGTCATGTTCTGAGTGGTCATTTATTACACCCCACTCCTGAACTGGTCGCCTAATTAAAATGGCTTATTGTCTTGAATTTATAATTAATGTTTTCTCAGTTAATATGGCGGTGTAATGACTTTATTTAATGCCATAAGAGTAGACCGTGAGATGGAGTCTATTTTGCAAGTGAAGCCTGCCCGAGAAGGCAGCTGCAATACAACATTACAAAATGGAGTCATCAACAGTATATAATGTTGGGTCGTGACTCCATTTGCGTCCCAGGCAAAACCAGTTGAGAACCCCTGTTTTAGAGAAGTGATACTTTTGCAGATATCGGGCATGAGGCCCTGTTTGAAAACTCACTTCAGACTAAGTATCAATAGAGTAAATGAAAGCATTATCATGGAAGTCAAACAGAAATTTGAATACATAAATACACCAAACTGGGAAAGGAATTACAACTTTTGCTGATTGGTTTAGAGGCAATAACGTTGCCTACTCGTTTACATCCTCCTTGCTCAGGAGTGAAATATTAATGTCCAGAGAGGGAATTTGTTTTTTTGTAATAATGTGTTTTCCTAATGTTCAATGGTTGTACTACGTACTCACAGACAATGAAAGCTCTAGTCATGTTTTTATATGTTTGAATTGATACCATCATAGTCGTCAATACAATTCAATGGGTGGCGCTAAGATCAACGGTTATTACACATTCACACGATATTGTGTGCACTAAAATAAAATAAAACTGTTAATTTACATATTACATCACCTGCCACTTGTCAGTGTGAGCATCATGGACTCATACTGTATTAAGAATGTTAGAATGTTCCACTCACAGTACAGAGCCTGTATATAGATCTAACAGACATAGTCAGCATACTTCACTTGTATTGAGGATATACAGTATCTGCTATTAATAATGAAGATGTATTTCCCTACTAAGGTCTGTCCTCAGGTTTTCCATCCAGGTCAAAGGTAAGGCATATGAGGAAGTATGCATTAGTACTGTAGACCAGACAGTTAGTTGGATCTAAGATTGTGTGTTTGTTTACCTAACACTTAGAATTATTTTATTCTAAGTGTTAAAAGCTGTCGGACATCAAGGATGCTGTGGAAAACCTCCTGATTAGCCGTATCCGGCTTAAGGTGTTCCCAGTGAGGCCCTCCTGTCTGAAGAAACTTGACTTCCCAGGCCTCCTGGAGGAGATGGAGGGACCTCCCGGAGATCCAGGCCCACGCACTCCTCTTGGCCTTACCCACTCTCTCCCCAGCCCTGGTACCCCAGAAGAGGGAAGCCTTGAAGACCCTGGTCTGGGCGGCCACCTTGCTCTCTGGCGAGGTGTCAGACATCCCTGTTCCCCTGGTGGCCTGCATGGTGGAGGCCATCATGGGTTTGAGGATCCTCACCAAGGCCAGGGCCTCACTGGCAGCTTCCTTAAATAGTACCGGCAAAAAAACAGTCTCAACATCAACAGTGAAGAGGCGACTCCGGGATGCTGGCCTTTTAGGCAGAGTTGCAAAGAAAAAGTCATATCTCAGACTGGCCAATAAAAAGAAAAGATTAAGATGGGCAAAATAACACAGACACTGGACAGAGGAACTCTGCCTAGAAGGCCATCATCTCGGAGTCGCCTCTTCACCGTTGATGTTGAGACTGGTGTTTTGCGGGTACTATTTAATGAAGCTGCCAGTCAGAATCCTGCAATCTTTCTTCAATCTTTCTTCAATCTTTCTGCAACTTACCACTGTTATTACTTAATGACAATATGAGCTCTAAGATGATGTTTGATCACTCTCTTTATTTTACAAGTCTGTCCCGCCTCAAGCAAAGCCATCTTTCTTTGGTTCCAAACAACAAATAAATAAAGTAAACAACAGAGAATGTGACCCGCTCAGTTTATCTATATAGTGTGTTATCTGTTCTCTCATACCCAAAACAGTAAGGAAAATACACCCCAAATACATTCTATATCTCCATGTATTAGTATGACTAAATTAATACAGTATGTAACAGTTATTCCTCCCACACCACCCCTCATTGTTTGCAGAAGCGACATCACTCAAAGCATTTTTAAAACCATTTCACTTGATAATATTTGCAACTGTGGTATGGAACACCGTTTGGGTCTTGGCGTGTCAAAAAAGATACACGTCAAATAACAAATAACACTAAATAACACTAAATAAGCTTGTTGACCAATCAGGACCTGAAAATGATGCACGTCACATAATAATTGGACGCATTAAATCATTTTGTATGTATTTATTACACATTGATTACACTATAACTCATATTTCATATGCTATGATACTGGTAAAGTTCCCATCTACTTCCATGACCCAAGTCACAGTTTTCTTGCAAAAAATATATCTTTAGCTAATGATTTGATGTTTTCAATGAGAGTAGTATCTTGAAGAAGTGTGTTGTTTCATTTCCAATATCCTCGAGTACCTTTTGATTTTTTTGTATCTTGTAAATTCAGGTAAATCAAGTGATGATCAGAAATGGGAGCCAACTGATGATCTACATCTATAACAAATTGTAACAAAAAAGGGGAAGTTAGGAATAAATCTGTTCTAGATTTACGTGACAAATATAAAGTCAGAGTGGTAGCCATTAAACGCTCCAAAGAGCTGATGCAATTAAAGAACCTTAGAGAAAAGGAGATGAGCAAGCTTGACAGTTTTCTAAAGAAAGATCATCTATCTGAAGAAGAGGAGGGTATGTTCAATTCTTTACAACTAGAATTAGAACAGCTTTACACGGATCTGGTCAAGAGTAAAATGGATTGAAGAGGGGGAAAAACACTAGTTACTTTTTTGCACTTGAAAAGAGAAACTACAAAAGAAAACGTATAACTGCACTCAAAACTAATGATGTTTTATGCAAAGATCCCATTACAATATCATCATTTGTCAATTCCTTTTATGAAAACCTTAACAGCTCTCAATTTCAGGAAGATGGTTGTGAAAGCTACATTTGCCACATTCATAATTATGTCCCTGTAATTGAGGATGATTTCCACTCAGTTTGCGATTCACCTGTGTCAATTGAAGAAATTAGAGAGGCTCTGAATTCAATGAAAAATGGGAAATCACCTGGCCCTGATGGCCTGTCAGTTGAATTCTATAGACAGTTTTGGGATTTACGAGAAGACCCAATTTTCAATATGTTTCAAGATTGCATAAAAAAATGGGGAAATGGTCTCCACTATGAAACAGGGCCTTATTTCATTGATTCCCGATAAAGACCCTTCTCTCATTGACATAGAATAGATACCATTATAAATGAGACTCAAACAGGATTTATGAAGGGCCGTCACATAAGCTCTAACATTCGTTTAGTCTTGGACCTTATAGATTATTCAGATGCAATTGACTCAGATGCGGTTGTCCTATTTTTGGACTTCTGTAAAACCTTTGACACAATTGAACATGAATTTCTTTTTAGGTCTCTTAAACCTTTTGGATTTGGTGAAAATTGTATTAAAGTAATTTGCATGTTTTACAAAGATATAAATAGTTCTGTGCTACTAAACCCTAATACTTCCAAAAGATTCAGTATCAACAGAAGTGTACGACAGGGATGCCCAATTTTGCCATTTTTATTCATTTTGGTTGTGGAACTTCTATCTCTAGATATTCTGAATAATGCAAATTTGTATGGCTTAACCATTTTTAACAAAGAAATCAAAATCTCCGAACTGGCTGATGATACTACTATTTTCTTAAGAGACAAAGACCAGGTCGCCCATGCCCTTAATACTATAACTGCATTTTCTATTGCATCAGGATTAATGCTGAATGTTTCTAAATGTGAAATCTTATGTTTATTTGACTCGGGTGATAAAGAAAGAGAAAATATTCCTGTAAATGATATATTCCTGTTAAATATTTAGGAATACATCTGTCAAAAAACCACTTAGTCAGACAACATTTGAATTTGAACTAAAAATATATTTAATTATTGGCTACAAAGAGATCTTTCTATACTTGGGAGAGTACTTCTGTCCAAGGCAGAGGGACTGTCTCGTTTTGTGTACCCCTCATTATTTGTATGTGTAAATCCAGCTACTTATAAAGAGATTAATAAGACCTTTCTTGACTTCATCTGGAAAAATAAGTCTCACGGACTAAAAAAATCTGTCCTTTCAAACAAAAGAGCTGAAGGCGGTCTAGAAGTGTTGGATTTTGTTGACGTAAATAACACTTTCAAGATAAACTGGTTGAAAACATGTTTGATCAATACTGATTCAATATGGTATTTCATTCCAAATAATGTGTTTAATAATTTGGGAGGTCTTCAATTTTTACTGCAATGTAATTCTATTCCTGAAAGATTACCTGCTAAATTGGCTAGGTTTCACTAACATGCTTTAATGGCCTGGAAAATATGTTTCCTGCACAATTTTTCCCCACATAAAGCTCTTTTGTGGAATAATTCAGACATAACTGTAAGGAATAAGTCATTGTTCTACCACAGCTGGCATGAGAGGAATATTGACTTTGTTCCTGATGTTTTAGACAACAAGGGTAATATTCTCACATATGAACAATTTATAACATTCAAAGAGTTTCCAATACCTTTCAGAGAGTTCATTTCTGTGATCAAAGCTGTTCCCAGTGGTCTAACTACACTTATGAAAACTCATCTTCATTGTAGAAATGATCACAAAGTTTATCCAGAACTCAGATTGGAAAGCGTGGGCTTTCTTGAGGGATCGTGTTCTAATAAATATATAAGACAAATTCTTAATTCACAAAACCAACTTACACCGAGAGGAAGGTTTTTCTGGAACATGCTTATTCCTGACATTGTTTGGAAAAATCCATGGTTAAGGCCTTACAAATACTGTATACCAAACAAAGTAAAGGAAGTGCACTTCAAAATTTTACATAAGATATATCCATGTAATTCTATGATGTCCAATTGATGATATATGCATTTTCTGTGAAAAAGAAGATTAGAATCTGTCTCACTTGTTCTTTGAATGTAAATTTGTGTTAGAATTTATGGAAAACCTTGCAAAATACTTATTTACCATTATGATCACTGCCTATGTTTTTGACATGAAAGATATAATATGTTACTATTGCAATGATAACAAGACCACTGAAATGATTGTTATTTTTTAAATTATTTTTGCCAAATACTTTATACACAAACAAAAATTCCAAAATTCTATACCAAAATTACAAATTTTTCTGATTGAATTAAATTATCTTATTAAAACATTAACCCTAGTGAATAACAACAAGAATAACATATTCCTGAATCATTATAATAAGATATTTTCAGAGTTAATACAATTGCACTAAAAATGTTTATTTTTTTTATTATTTTAATAGATGTTTTGTATGTTTGAGTATTTTCTTGTTTGATGTATGTTTAATGTAGCAATGTAAGTTGATTTTTGTATTATGAATAAAACATATATTTTACACAAAATAATATAAAAGATGCTGGTAAAGTTGTCTCTGCGCGCCTACAGTGCTGGTCATAAAAAAAGCTAGCTAGCTCATGGATGCAAACAATGTTCTTCCCCAAAAACATAGCAAAACGAAATAATCTGTTTTCTGTAGCTATAGTAGCTAGCTAACTATATAGCTAGGTGTCATCATCTAAAATAACCCTAATTTATAAGACAGTCCTTATTTGATTAATGGTGGTCGGGCCCATCTATGTGAAGCTAGCCACAATAAGAATTAGCCACAATAGTGGATTTTGCGGTTAGCCTTCAAAATAAATGTATGTCATTGACAGTGATGCAAATTAATACAAATAGTAGAATTATGCCATAATTGAATATATGATGCCAAAAGAGGTTGGAATGCTATTATATAAAATCAACAAAAGACAATAATTTGTTAATTTGACAAAAATCTGTTAAAATCACACTGGATGGATTATACTTTAGAATTGCATTGGGGGCATACTAAACCAAGGTGGCTTAGCAGTGGGGATGTCTGTTTTGATTGTCTTGTCTCGTCCCTTGTATATATCAGTTTTCTTCATATATATTTCATATATATTTGTATAATTATTTTTACATTTGCACACACTGTAAATAACTTTTTCTATTTTTCTTTCTTTTGTGTTATTGACTGTGCGTTTGTTTATGTGTAACTCTCTGTTGTTGTTTTTGTCGCACTGCTTTGCTTCATCTTGGCCAGGTCGCAGTTGTAAATGAGAACTTGTTCTCAACTGGCATACCCGGTTAAATAAAAGTGAATTAAAACTTAAAATATATACTTATTTCACAGTACAGCTTTACCTATAGATTGTGGATCAATGACATGGGGTCTCAGTCTACTCAGGACACCCAGAGAACATTATTGTCGTACTGTAGCTCTTATTGCTGGACTCTGAAACAACTGAACTGAGACACATTTATTGTCAACCTATGTGTATTGAACACTATTCCAGAGGAAAAACAATACTGTGTGGATGTTTTGGAGTCTGATAACTCTGAGGAGGACGTTGTGAAAAAATATATTGGGTATTGAGTAGACTGATACCCTATTTCATTGATCCCCAATCCTTAGGTAAAGCTGTACAGTACAATATGAATGTCAATACACACAATAGGCTGACTTGGGTGGCGATTTCACACAGTCACAGTCCCGCAATAAGAGCTACGACGCTAATATTTGAGTAAACTCTTCACAGTCGTGTTCTGTGGGTGTCACCGAGTAGACTGATACCCCATTTCATTGCTTCACATTCCAACCTTGTTTAATAACATGGTAATATGGCATGATTCCACCAGTTGTTACCTTCTGCATCACTTTCAAAGAGGAACTTTTATTTTGAAGTCAAATCGCAAATTCCACTATTATGCCTACTCCTTATTGTGGCTAGCTTCACAACACATAACCCGGTCTGGTCGAGCCTCATGAAGCTAGCTGGCAATATATAACGTTTACTTTGGGCACCAGGGTTTAGGAGCTGGCTAGCTATTTCTTGTCATGAACTGAAGTTCAATTTCAACGGGCGAACAACATGTGGCTCTTGCTAGGGACTAAGCTAAAGCTAGCTGCTAGCCCAGAAGTTGCGGTCCAACACAACATTCTACAATTAAACTGTTTTATTTGACATGTCAAATTAAAAGCTTATTCAATGTGTCAAATAGTGTTATTTGATGTGTATCTTTTTTGACACGGAAATACCCAAACGGCGTTCCATACTGTGGTACCTTGATTATCTACATACCATTTTGATTAACATAGTTGAACATGTGGAAGATAACACGAACTTGTAGCTTCCGTATGTGCTTTTACAGAAAAACTCTTACAATTTAGTTATTTTTTTGTGCATAAATCTTGAGACATTATTCAGAAAATAGGTTGAATTCATTCACGTCAAAATGTTTTCAGGGCTCAAGCAACAACAAAAAAAGTATAGCAATAGAAAATAATTGAAATTGAAATAAAAGAGCAAAATCAAGCCAAAACCAAACGCTAAAATAAAGTAGAAGTTTATCACAAGCAGAGGATCAATGGGGATTCGGGGAGATGATGTCATATTCAGGAGACACGTCTGCCTTGTCCAATGAGATGTAGGTACTATCTTCTTCTTTAGCTCTCTTCTGTCCACCCTTTTTGCTATTTAAGTCACAAAAACATTGTTCTCTGAGATGATTTTAGGGTCAATTTGTGCAGAACTGAAAATAATAACATAAAGGAAACATCTACTGTACAATATGTTGCAACCTGTTATTTAAGATTAAGATCTCTTTAATGGGCAGTTGCACACAAGGTCCAACCTCTTTTAACCCAACCCCTGAAAGACACACATACATAAACCTGTTGGAGAGGTGGGTAGCGTTTCAAACTCAAGGGAGATAGATAGCCCTCGGCCCCTAAACCCTCAGCCCCTGCGGCCATATTTGTCATCGGTCCAAATGATTAGCCAAGGGAAGTTTGCGAGTGTACAATTATGTTCACTTCGGAGCCTGAAACGCCCCATAACTCAAATCGCAATGATTGTACATCCGATAAGAAAAGTCAGCCAAAACTTAGAACCTCAACATCAATATGGAGTCAACATACAAGTGTAAGTAAAACTCATGTAAATAAGTTAGAAATTGTGCTACTAATGAACAAACACGTCTCATAAAAGTAATCATGTTTTTGTTTGGTTAGCTTTTGGAAATTGCAGAAATACATTTTTTTCCTTCTTCAGTAACTAGGCAGGCTAATGTAAGGTAGCTAATTAATTTGCTAGCTTAGTACAGTAGGTGTATATTAATGATTATATAGTTAATGTAAGTACACATGCAATCATAATTGACAGTTGTGCATATAAAGCACCCACAAGCTACCGGTGGCAGTGATCTTGGAATGAACGAGTGACGAATTTACGGGCTAGGGCGGTCCATTTAAACCTCTTGAGTGTAGGGGGCAGTATTTTGATGTTTGGATGAAAAACATACCCAAATGAAACTGCCTATTTCTCAGGCCAAGAATCTAGAATGTGTATATAATTGTCAGATTAGGATAGAAAACACTCTAAAGTTTCCAAAACCATCAAAATAATGTCTGTGAGTATAACAGAACTGATATTTCAGGCGAAAACCTGAGGAAAATCCAACCCGGAAGTGTTGTTTTTCCTGAAAGTTCTCTGTTCCATAGCTTGCCTTCGCTCCATTTAAAGGGATATCAACCAGATTCCCTTTCCCATGGCATCCCCATGGTGTGAACAGTTTTTAGAGATAGTTTTAGGCTTGGAAAATGAGCGAGAAAGATCACATCGCGTAAGGGGATGGCTGAGTGCCAGCAGCATGCGCAACAGCTTGGAGCAGCCATTTTCTCTCTCTCTCCTATTGAAGAAGCTACAGTCCCGGTTGATATATTATCGATTATATATTGTAAAAACAACCTGAAGATTGATTATAAAAAACGTTTGATATGTTTCTACGAACATTACGGATACTATTTGGAATTTTTGTCTGCGATGTCGTGACCGCTCGAGCCTGTGGATTTCTGAACATAGCGCGCCACCAAATGGAGGTATTTTGGATATAAAGATAATCTTTATGGAACAAAAGGAACATTTATTGTGTAACTGGGAGTCTCGTGAGTGCAAACATCCGAAGATCATCAAAGGTAAATGATTTCATTTATTGCTTTTCTGACTTTTGCGACCTTGGCTGCTAGCTGTTTGCAATATTTTGTCTACTGAGAGAGATGTCCTTACATAAAAGCTTGGTATGCTTTCGCCGAAAAGCTTTATTGAAAACTGACATGCCAGGTGGATTAACAACAAGCTAAGCTGTGTTTTGCTATATTGCACTTGTCATTTCATGAACATTTTATATTTTTAGTAATTTCATTTGAATTTGGAGCTCTGAAATTCAGCGGATGTTGACAAAAATGATTCCGCTAATGGGATGGGTGCATCATGAAGTTTTTAAGAATCATTCCTTCCTTCCTCGCCCCTTTCCCTGTAAGTGTAATTGGAGGGCTGAGGGGATAAGGCCTGTAGTCCGAACACTTAAAAGACAAATCCTATCCTCTCAGCCTTCAAATTAAGTGGACACTTCTAATGACGTATTATGACGTCTGACGAGTATACACTTGCAGGGAAAGGGGCGAGGGATGAAGGGATGATTTTTAAATGGACCACCCTTGGCCGGAAATTTGTCACTCGTTCGTCCCTCGATGATTGTGTTTTCAGCCACCGGTAGCTTGTGGGTGCTTTAATGTATATGCACTACAGTCAATTACGAGTGCATGTCTACTTATATTAAATATATCATTATTAATATACGCCTACTGTATGATAGCTAGCAAATTAATTAGCTATATAACGTTAGTCTGCTTAGCTGGAACTGTACGGGGGCTGTTGTTTTGGGGAGCTGTTGTTTTGTGGCGATTTTCAAGGGCACAACCGCAGGCAATAGAATCAAGGATTTGATACCAGCAACCCTCCGGTTGCTAGTTGACTTTCCACCAGACGTTTCCCATCGGACCAGGCATTAGAACTGGCAACTCTCCGCTAGGCGGTTAGAGAGGTTAGGCGTTCTCTAGTTGCAACTTTCAGTTAGCCAAACAGAGCTAAAACGTTTTCCTTGATTATAATTTACCCAGTGGTCTAGAGCACTTAAGTAAAAAAATACTTTAAAGTACTACTTAAGTACTTTTTGGGGGTAACTGTACTTTACTTTAGTGTTCATATTTTTGACGACTTTTACTTTTACTTCACTACATTCCTAAAGGAAATTATGTACTTTTACTCCATACATTTTCCCTGACCCCCAAAAGGACTAGTTACATTTTGAATGCTTAGCAGGACAGAAAATTGTCAAATTCGCACACTTATCAAGAGAACATCTCTGGTCATCCCTACTGTCACTGATCTGGCGGACTCACTAAAACACAAATGCTTTGTTTGTAAATTATGTCTGAATGTTGGAGTGTGACCCTGGCTATCCGTAAATAAAGAAAACAATACAATTGTGCGGCCTGGTTTGCTTAATATAATGAATTTAGATGTGTTTGTACTTTAAATATATATTTTTGAACCCTTTTTTGAGCTATCCAATTGGTAGTTACAGTCTTGTCTCATCGCTGCAACTCCAAGTACAGACTCAGGTGAAGGTCGAGAACCATGCATCCTCCAAAACATAACCCAAACAAGCTGCACTGCTTCTTGACACAATGCCAACTTAACCCGGAAGCCAGCCGCACCAATGTGTCAGAGGAAACACTGTACACCTGGCTACTGTGTCAGCGTGCACTGCACCTGGTCCACCAAAGGAATCACTAGTGCATGTTGGGACAAGGACATCCCTGCCGGCCAAACCCCTAACCCCTACGACGCTGGCCCAGTTGTGCGCCGCCCCATGGGTCTCCCGGTCACAGCCAGCTGTGCCAGAGCCTGCGCTTGAACGCAGAATCTCTAGTGGCACAACTAATACTGCGATGCAGTGCCTTAGACCACTGCGCCACTCGAGAGGGCTTTTACTTTTGACACTTAAGTATATTTAAAACCAAATACTTTTAGACTTTTACTCAAGTAGTACTTTACTTGAGTCATTTTCTATGAAGGTATCTTTACTTTTACTTAAGTATGAGATTTGGGTACATTTTCCAACGCTGAATTTACCTCGCTCAGACAGTCGTACCTTGCTTAACTTTTTGATTAAAAAAAAGCTCAGTATAACAATGATAAGCATTTTATGCCACCTGAATTTATGCCGTATGTCCTCATGTACGAAACAGTGGGATTGTAATGTTTTCTTACCATTTACAAGCGCTGGTCAGATAGACAAGGAGTGCCACATTAAGGCTGAGGGACAAGCCAACGATTATCCAGGGAAAGACTGCAACATCCCTCTTCTCTGACCCAGGGATATCTATGGGAAGTGATACAAATTCATTGGTACAAAAACACTTTGTTTAATTGATCCAACACTATTCTACTTTTTACTCTTTACCCCACTAGTTAGGTTTCCATCCAATTGGCGACAGATGTTCATGCAGAATCAAATGTGCAAACAAACTTGTTTCGGATATAATCAGTGTGTGATGACGCAGTCCAGACAAAATGTTGTTTTTCACTTAAGTTGTCATTTACCTAATAACTTTAGCGATAGTTTTGTCACAAACTGTTGCGGTAAATAGCAAATGTGCCTAATCTGATTTTGGCACAGGCATAAAGACTAACAGCTCACATATACAGTGCGGGAAGGCTGTGCTGGTTGGCTAGTCTACATGATGAAATTATCATGGATAGGAGCGAGAATATTTCTCTTCGTCAAAAGGCAGTCAAGCAACGATCATGTCATTAGAATAAGACCCTCGATATTTATTTCAAAGTAGAATCAGGATAACCGTGCACCACCCTGTGAAGTTCATCATTGATTTCATTTGTAGCCTAATAAACTGCATGGTTTCCTGAATCGTAGTGGAGGACCACACACCATATCATTGCTTCAGTCCAAGTTTATACTTCGATATTATGGTGGTTATTTTAATATTTGCGCATAAAGGCGTTTCCACTGCCATTTCTCGCATAGATATCCCACCATGTCGAACGAACAAATGATCTGTCTGCATTTATAAAATTGTATCGAATCTTCCTGTTTCCATCACAGATGTCATACTTTTTTTTAATCCGGTATGACTTTACTATCATAAAAATTGTGGATGGAAATGTGGTATCTGACATACACTACATTACCAGAAGTAAGTGGACACCTGCTCGTCAAACATCTCATTCCAAAATCATGGGCTTTAATATGGAGTTGGTCCCCCATTTGCTGCTATGATAGCCTCCACAACAGCCTGCACTTATGGGAAGGCTTTCCACTACATGTTGGAACATCTTCCACACCGATCTCAACAAATCATTTCTGTATGGACTTCACTTTGTGCACTGGGGCATGCTGAAACAGGAAAGGGCCTTTCTCCAAACTTGCAACAAAGTTGGAAGCACAGAATCGTCTAGAATGTCATTGTATGCTGTAGCGTTAAGATTTCCCTTCACTGGAACTAAAGGGCCTAGCCCGAACCATGAAACAATGTGCTTTATAAAGAGGTGATCATGAAACTATAGTTTTTTCAACTCTGCATAAACTGAGTATAAACAGCATATACTGAGTAGTCACCTATTTATTACAAACATTGTTGAAGAAAAGTTCAAAATTAACACATTGCCACATTATAATGAGATGAATGGTGAATTTTGCACTTGACACAACGTCTTTGTCGGTGTGATTTGAGCTGAATTTGAGCAGAAATGAATTGGTGATTCATCTTCACTCAAATTGTAAAATGTAACACTAGTCCTATACATACATAGAATGTTCAACTGAAGAACTTATGTGTCAGGCTCCCTTCAGCTTGGTGTAGTACGGGGAATTCCATCTCGGTCTGGCCAATTACATTTCTGCTGACACACTCCATGCTGCTGTTCTTGTATTCTGAGGCAGACATGGTGATGGTGCTGTTCACGGTTTGGGCACTCCTGGAGACGATGACACTGTAATTAATATAGACCCCTAACATTGGCCAAGCAATCACTGGTAAGGGAACCCCCTGACTGACACACACACAGGTCAGGACCTCTGCCTGGACCACACACACCGAGCCATTCAGGAACTTGGGACGGTCTAGGGAAGACAAATAAATACTTGTTTACCTAACAGAGACTTGAAGAGTAAGTACTGCAATGTATTTTGATAATGAGGTAATGCTCTGAAAGGTGAATGTACATTTTACTGTTAAAGTCACCGTTTTCTCCAGAGTAATGTTGGCCTTCTTGTAGATGCCCATACATGTGAGGTTGATGTTGTGATGTTCGGATTTAGGAGTGAAATACAACTTATTCACACTGAATGTATTTTCTGCTGTTGATGGCTCCATTATCCCAAAATACATGCCTAAGTTCTCTGTCCCTCTCCAGTCTATTCCAACAAAATCTTATTCTAGTCTTTGCGGGCAGAGGTCATTTAGTTTGAGTGAATATACTTTTGCAGGTCAGTGTGGCCCTCTCTCCCTCTGTGAGAGGGGGTGTCTCCACAGTGGGCTTCTTCTGGGTTAGAGCTAAACAGAATTTGGCAAAGTTTGATCACTTTGACCATTCATTTTTCAAGCATTTTAATTCCGATTATGCTGTGATGTGAAGAACACGATTATTATCATTTGGAGGTTCTGAATCAGTGACAAAATATGTTGGAATTGAACATGATTAGAATTCAGAGTGTGTAGGCTACATTTATTCTCACTTGGACACATAAGGTGATATTTTCATCAGGCAAAGACCAATACAGTAATACTCATTATAATCTGTAGTGTGATTTAAGAGAAGGAAAGTAGTATATTGTTGACATAGTTTCTTACGTACCAGACACTGAGACTCGTACCCTCTCAGGAAAGACATACATTTGATCACCTCCCCATGTTAACTTGAATCTATACTCGCTTTCTCCTTCTTGTTGGTCTTCGAGGAAAAAGCTGCAAGACCTTTCAGGACCTCTCAGGGACTGCCAAACAACACCGCACACCTCTGCATCTTTTTCAAATACAGGCGTAAGTGCATCTCCTTTGAACCAGACTCTTCGTACGTATTCAGTAATGTTGCCTGGGTACGTGAATTTACATGATATAGGAATGCACCGTCCAGCCTCTACTGTAACGTCTTGGGTCACTGTGATGGAGAAGTTTGTACCTGTCTCACGAGGCTCTAAAAATGTCCAGTATAGTAATACATTTAACAATTGACTCGCCAAAGCTTACAAAGAGAGTAATCTTAATCCAAAACATGTTACTATACTCTTTTGTCAAGTATAGAGCATTATACTGTACCTATGCACTGACTACAACTTGCTGTTATGACCCAGCAGATAGCCACGGTGCAGATCTCAACCAGCATCTTCTTTTATCACAAGACATAAGAAATCAGGATTTATGAGATACAAATCTATGCTGTAATAGAGAGTATACAATTTATTTCCCTCAACAGCTAACCAAATGCACAAATGATTCATCACTTCATAATATGCTGACTTAATGACTTGTTTATATTGTTATAAATCAACTTACCACTCCCTACTGTGTACCAGCCCTCTGTCTGTCTCACTTAGCTCTCTTTGTTCGGTGGAGATATCTAAATATTTTCTGTCATTTCTGGCTGCGGGAAATGTAAAAATATCTGTAGAGGCCAGAGTCGAGTCAGTATCTATCTTTAGTTCCCCCTTTTCACAACCTAATTTTGTGTTGAAACAATATAAACTGTTGCACAGTACAACACTGTGTTAATGTCAGTACAATTCGAAACAGTTGTAGAATATACTAAAGTCAGCATAGTAACCTAAAATATTGCATTAACATTCAGGGCCTTGGTATACTTGTTTGTTTAGTCTTTGAACTAATGCATGAGGGCAGTTCATATTTCAGATGAAAATAACTGCATATGGTTCACATTGGTCAGTTTTATCCTGGGAATGCATTTTTAGTGCATCTCAATGTATTACAAAAACAACCAAATTCAAACCAAAAGTCATTGGTAGACCATATACAACTATACTTTATGCTGCTGGTTGATCTTTACTAATAGTTCACTAATATCTGACTCAACAGATATCTTTGGGCCCCATACACACTTAGGTTGTACAAATGATGTACGACGCATTTGACACCATGGTTGTGATAGCTGATATTTTGGTGATACAATAAAGAGTTCAAACAACCACTGCAGGCTTCCAACGCTTATGTAATTATATTTGTGCAGAAAACCCCCGTTTTATCACAACGATTGTGCCAAATGCATCAGTTGAGTATGTTTTACTTAGTTGTTAACACACTTTAGGTTTACCCTAAATTTCATTTAAATTCCATTCAGTTTGACTATGACTTACAATGGCTAGAATAACTCTACAAGGCTTTTAGTTTAGGTACCAACTGTGTGAGTATCTGTAGTTTGGTGCATACTGATGAGAGACTTTGGAAGGCATTTGCAGGAGTAGCCAACAGGTTGAGGCTCATGCCACCAGAATTGAGCCCAAATGAAGCCATATCTAGAATCCCTTATAAAAGTCACGATAGCAGGTATTGTAAAGACAGTTTGCTATACTGTCCCTGCTGCAGCATGAGGCCTGCTCAGGAGACCTGTACTTTACGCCCTTTTTCAACAGCAGAAACACATATATTTCAGGGAACATGGTGTAGAGTTTAAACGGAAGTATTTAGGAGAAGTTAAACCCCACCTAACAAATATAGCAAAACTTTAGCACTTTAACTCAGTCTCAAAGTGTGAAGAGGAACTAAACTAGGGCCCACAGAGTGTTGTAAGGGTTGGTCAAACTCTGTGAAGATGCACTAACATGTCTGGTTAAAATACAATAAAAATGTAATGGGAAACCGAGTTGAAGACCAAGAAGGCATAATGGCTTTTACGGTAATATTGTTTTTAGAGGAATTGCAGTAATGGTCAAATATTTTTTTTAACGTTTAAAAAATAATGCAACTGTGAAAGAGGAATCATCACTCTTCAAATGTGGTTCTGATATAAATGTATAAGTGAATGATTGTGGAAGAAAAACTATCTAATTTGCTGCTGATTTTGAATAAGCTATAAAATCATCACAAAATACACTATTTTTTCAAAAGTATGTCGAAACCCCTTCAAATTAGTGGATTCAGCTATTTCAGCCACACCTGTTTCTGACAAATGGAAAAATTGAACACACAGTCATGTTTGTCTATGTTTGTCTCCATAGACAAACATTGGCAGCAGAATGGCCTTACTGAAGAGCTGAGTGACTTTCAACGTGACACCATCATCGGGTGTCATATTTCCAACAAGTCAGTTCGTCAAATTTCTGCCCTGCTAGAGCTGCCATGTCAACTATACGTACTGTTATTGTGAAGCGGAAATGTCTAGGAGCAACAATGGCTCAGCCGCAAATTGGTAGGCGTGTAGCGCCTAATAATTGTCTGTCCTCAGATGCAACACTCACTACCGAGTTCCAAACTGCCTCTGGAAGCAGCGTCAGCACAAGAACTGTTCATCGGGAGCTTCATGAAATGGGTTTCCATGGCCAAGCAGCCGCACACAAGCCTAAAATCCCCATGCGCAATGCCAAGAGTCGGCTGGAGTGGCGTAAAGCTCGCCTCCATTGGACTCTGAAGCAGAGGAAACGCTTTATTTGGAGTGATGAATCATGCTTCACCATCTGGTAGTCCGATGGACATATCTGGGTTTGGCAGATGCCAGTAGAATGCTACCTTCCCCAATGCATTGTGCCTACTGTAAAGTTTGGTGGAGGACAAATAATGGCCTCGGGCTGTTTTCATGGTGCGGGCCATGCCCCTTAGCTCCAGTGAAGTGAAAGCTTAACGCTACAGCATTCAATGACATTCTAGATGATTCTGTGCATCCAACTTTGTGGAAACAGTTTGGGGACGGCCCAAACCGGTCATGCAGTGTATATTGAGTACAAACCAGTAGCCTCTAATGTTAATAATGAACGGAATACATAGTCAGTTGCGGAACTGAATGCATTCAACCAAAATCTGTCTTCTACATTAAACCCTATTTCGCAGATTTTTCCACTTTGGATGCTTGGTTAATCAAACTAGCAACTTTTCAGTTACTGTCTCAACGCTTTTAAACTGTAGGCTACCTGTCGCTCATGATAAATGCATTCAGCATGCTTGTGAGTTAATGAAGAATATGTCAGCGAATGTGTTTTTAACTCATATAAAGGTAAGTACCCTTTTCTCAGCAGATCTTGCGTATTGGGGAAATGACTTCATCCATCAGACCACAGAGGGGTTTAAAAAAAGATAGAGGATATTGCAAGTGTATCTCTATCCAATGCAAGGCATTTGAAATATTATTCACATGTACTTGTTACAAACAGCCAATCTTTAAATATGTACACATTTTCTTGTATAAATCTTTCTTATGGTAAATAAAACTGCATGTAAATACAAAAGGCATGGGTATTGCAGTGTGTGTTGGGATTGCAGTCTGTGGCTCAGTTGTTTGAGTACGGTGCTTGCAAAGCCTGGGTTGTGGGTTTGATTCCTACGGCGGACCAATACAGGAAAAAGTACAAAAATGCATTGACTCACTACTGTAAGTTTCTCTGGTTAAGAATGTCTGCTTAATGACTTAAATGTCAACCAAGTTGGTTTGATGGGTTGGTTGATTATGGTCTATATACAGTATGGCTGGGCGGTATACAGTATAGAGGGACTTCCTGGATTGCAGCACCAAGTTAGAGAGAGTAACAGAATGGGGACATGAAGTGACAGTTCACACCCATCAGAGAGACACAGGGCTCCTGATCAACAGGAGGAGAGAGCACACAGAGAGGTAATGTGCTGATTCAGTCTAACTTTCTGCATGGATCGAAAGACAAGCTATTCAACCATTATATATTTTTGTTTTGTTACATTGAATGACTGTTAAAACTTGATTATGACTACTTAATGTAATGGTAATTTTCTATGAATCATTTAGGGCATTACATCACATTGCTTCATAAGGCTTTATATAGAGTTGAAGTCGGAAGTTTACATACACCTTAGCCAAATACATTTAAACTCAGTTTTTCACAATTCCTGACATTTAATCATAGTAAATATTCCCTGTCTTAAGTCAGTTAGGATCACCACTTTATTTTAAGAATGTGAAATATCAGAATAATAGCAGAGAGAATGATTTATTTTGGCTTTTATTTCTTTCATCACATTCCCAGTGGGTCAGAAGTTTACATACACTGAATTAGTATTTGGTAGCATGGCCTTTAAATGGTTTAACTTGGGTCAAACATTTTGGGTAGCCTTCCACAAGCTTCCCACAATAAGTTGGGTGAATTTTGGCCCATTTCTCCTGACTGAGCTGATGTAACTGAGTCAGGTTTGAAGGCCTCCATGCTCGCACATGCTTTTTCAGTTCTGCCCACACATTTTCAATAGGATTGAGGTCAGGGGTTTGTGATGGTCACTCCAATACATTGACTTTGTTGTCCTTAAGCCATTTTGCCACAACGTTGGAAGTATGCTTGGGGTCATTGTTCGTTTAGAAGCCCTGTTTGCGACCAAGCTTTAACTTCCTGACTGATGTCTTGAGATGTTGCTTCAACATAACCACATAATTTTCCTACCTCATGATGCCATCTATTTTGTGAAGTGCACCAGTCCCTCCTGCAGCAAAGCACCCCCACAACATGATGCTGCCACCCCCGTGCTTCACGCTTGGGATGATGTTCTTCAGCTTGCAAGCCTCCCCCTTTCCCTCCAAAGATAACGATGGTCATTATGGCCAAACAGTTCTATTTTTGTTTCATCAGACTAGAAGACATTTATCCAAAAGTACAATCTTTGTCCCCATGTGCAGTTGCAAACTGCAAATTTTTATGGCAGTTTTGGAGCAGTGGCTTCTTCCTTGGAGCAGCGGCAGCCTTTCAGGTTATGTCGATATAGGACTCGTTTTACTGTGGATATAGATACTTTTGTACCTGTTTCCTCCAGCATCTTCACAAGCTCATTTGCTGTGGTCCTGGGATTGATTTGCACTTTTTGCACCAAAGTACATTCATCTCTTGGAGACAAAACGTATATCCTTCCTGAGCGGTGTGACGGCTGCGTGGTCCCATGGTGTTTATACTATTGTTTGTACAGATGAAGGTGGTATCTTCAGGCGTTTGGAAATTGCTCACAAGGATGAACCAGACTTTTGGAGGTCTTGGCTGATTTCTTTTGATTTTCCCATGATGTCAAGCAAAGAGGCACTGAGTTTGAAGGTAGCCCTGAAAATACATCTACAGGTACACCTCCAATTGACTCAAATGATATCAATCAGCCTATCAGAAGCTTCTAAAGCCATGACATCATTTTCTGGACTTTTCCAAGCTGTTTAAAGGCCCAGTCAACTTAGTGTATGTAAGCGCTGCCCCGGTGGAATTGTGATACGGTAAAGCAAGTGAAATAATCTGTCTGTAAACAGTTGTTGGAAAGACTACTTGTGTCATGCACAAAGTAGATCTCCTAACCGACTTGCCAAAACTATAGTTTGTTAACAATACATTTGTGGAGTGGTTGAAAAACGAGTTTTAATGACTCCAACCTAAGTGTGTGTAAACTTCCGGCTTCAACTGTAGCTTATTCATAAAGATTTATAAATGCAGTTAAATATATTTTGGAGCAGTCATATAAGCTTATGTTGGGCATTATAATGTTTTATAGGGAGTCACTCATAAGGAGTTATAAATGTGCTTGGAATGCATTATGAAGAAGGTGCTCATAGGAACTGTGACCATACATTTTTCTTTGACATACTCTCTAGGCATTACAGCAAAATACCTCTTAGTTGAATAAACATGCTAAGACGGTTGTTATGAATGACACTGTAGCACTCATAAAGATGTAATGAAACGTTAATATCGGATGTGTATTGCTATATGTTGTTATTATCACAACACCATTTCATATTCTATTTCACACTTGTGCTCCAGACCAGAAGACACAGACAGAGACAGTGACAAGAAGAGAAAGAGGAAAGAGACCCCGGTACTGTGATTGATTCATCAAGGCAGTGGAAGCAGGATGTGGGTCCTCATCTCGGCAGCTCTACTTCTCTCTCTGACAGAGAGAGCCACATGCGGTAGTAAGGTCCCTTTTATCACAACTAATGTTAATGTGATAATCATTAGTAGATGTGGTAGGAGTAGTGGTATGGCAAATATCTCAGTAGACACTATCTCATAAAACATGTTTACGAACAAGTGAAGTAGTATCCAAGTGCTTTCTGTATTACTCATGACTGTATTCATTTCCCTCCATCAGAACTGGCAGCACCGCCAACAGCATCACCCTGGACCATCACCTTCAGTCCAGCAGAAATAACAGCAGAGAAGGGACTATGTGCTGTTATTTCATGTACTTTCACTCACTCTGATAACATCAAGCCTACCGCTGCAGTATGGTTCAAGTGCCCTGAAAGTGACAGATGTGATGAGGATAAAAACATAATTTTCCACTCTGAAACTCACTCTAAAGCTCAGAAGGGTTATAAACAGAGAGTATCTCTACTGGAGACTGATCTGACAAAGAAGAACTGTAGTGTGATCATCAACGACATCAGAAAGAATGATGCTGGAGAGTATCAATTCAGACTTCCAAGTTCATATACATACTCGAAGAAAGTGAGCATCACAGTGAGCGGTACTATGACTATTATTACCAGTTACAGTGACAACCTATTATTGTAGTTAATTGTATACAGTACAGACTTGCCAAGTTCCCCCTCAGGTCTCCCTTATTATAAAGTCCTATCATAAGAAGACATTACTGGGAAAACTCCCATTCAGAGTCATCACATGCATGCTGCTCTCCTACGGCTGATTGTGTCACTGCTGTACACAGATGTAAAACTCACTTCTGTGTTTGTATTTCCTGCCTCCAGCTCTGACCCAGAAGCCCTCAGTGTTGACTCCTCCTCTGACAGAGGGAGAACCAGCTACTCTGACCTGCATCGCCCCGGGGATGTGCTCTGGAACTCCTCCTAACATCACATGGACATGGAGAGGAACAGGAGACAACATCACTGAGCTCAGAGACAACACCACCATACAGGAGAGAGAGGACCTGACCACTGTGACGACAACCCACTTCTCAACGTTGACCTTTACCCCCTCAGCTGAACACCACAACATGATGGTTACGTGTCAAGTAACCTTCCAGAAAAAATATCAAATTGAAGAGACAGTAACTTTGAATGTGACATGTGAGTACCACCTATCCTACATTTGACATTAAACACCTTGTTCCAGAGAATCTTTGAAACCTAAGAATAACCTTGATAATAAGCAAATGATACAGTATGAAGGCTCCACCTGCAGTTACAGTGCCTTGCGAAAGTATTCGGCCCCCTTGAACTTTTGCCACATTTCAGGCTTCAAACATAAAGATATAAAACTGTATTTTTTTGTGAAGAATCAACAACAAGTGGGACACAATCATGAAGTGGAATGACATTTATTGGATATTTCAAACTTTTTTAACAAATCACAAACTGAAAAATTGGGCGTGCAAAATTATTCAGCCCCCTTAAGTTAATACTTTGTAGCGCCACCTTTTGCTGCGATTACAGCTGTAAGTCGCTTGGGGTATGTCTCTATCAGTTTTGCACATCGAGAGTGACATTTTTTCCCATTCCTCCTTGCAAAACAGCTCGAGCCAAGTGAGGTTGGATGGAGAGCATTTGAACAGCAGTTTTCAGTTCTTTCCACAGATTCTCGATTGGATTCAGGTCTGGACTTTGACTTGGCCATTCTAACACCTGGATATGTTTATTTTTGAACCATTCCATTGTAGATTTTGCTTTATGTTTTGGATCATTGTCTTGTTGGAAGACAAATCTCTGTCCCAGTCTCAGGTCTTTTGCAGACTCCATCAGGTTTTCTTCCAGAATGGTCCTGTATTTGGCTCCATCCATCTTCCCATCAATTTTAACCATCTTCCCTGTCCCTGCTGAAGAAAAGCAGGCCCAAACCATGATGCTGCCACCACCATGTTTGACAGTGGGGATGGTGTGTTCAGCTGTGTTGCTTTTACGCCAAACATAACGTTTTGCATTGTTGCCAAAAAGTTCAATTTTGGTTTCATCTGACCAGAGCACCTTCTTCCACATGTTTGGTGTGTCTCCCAGGTGGCTTGTGGCAAACTTTAAACGACAGTTTTTATGGATATCTTTAAGAAATGGCTTTCTTCTTGCCACTCTTCCATAAAGGCCAGATTTGTGCAATATACGACTTATTGTTGTCCTATGGACAGAGTCTCCCACCTCAGCTGTAGATCTCTGCAGTTCATCCAGAGTGATCACGGGCCTCTTGGCTGCATCTCTGATCAGTCTTCTCCTTGTATGAGCTGAAAGTTTAGAGGGACGGCCAGGTCTTGGTAGATTTGCAGTGGTCTGATACTCCTTCCATTTCAATATTATCGCTTGCACAGTGCTCCTTGGGATGTTTAAAGCTTGGGAAATCTTTTTGTATCCAAATCCGGCTTTAAACTTCTTCACAACAGTATCTCGGACCTGCCTGGTGTGTTCCTTGTTCTTCATGATGCCCTCTGCGCTTTTAACGGACCTCTGAGACTATCACAGTGCAGGTGCATTTATACGGAGACTTGATTACACACAGGTGGATTGTATTTATCATCATTAGTCATTTAGGTCAACATTGGATCATTCAGAGATCCTCACTGAACTTCTGGAGAGAGTTTGCTGCACTGAAAGTAAAGGGGCTGAATAATTTTGCACGCCCAATTTTTCAGTTTTTGATTTGTTAAAAAAGTTTGAAATATCCAATAAATGTCGTTCCACTTCATGATTGTGTCCCACTTGTTGTTGATTCTTCACAAAAAAATACAGTTTTATATCTTTATGTTTGAAGCCTGAAATGTGGCAAAAGGTCGCAAAGTTCAAGGGGGCCGAATACTTTCGCAAGGCACTGTATGTCATGGCTTTGACTTTTCCCCTTTTTAATCATGATCCATTGTTATTAGTCCCTCAACCAACATAGTCTGAATTTAGTGTATGTTTAAAAATACATCTGTACAATTAGAAACTCTTTGCACTTAAAGATGTGAAAGACCCCCAAATAACTGGAAATGAAATGGTGAAGGAGGATGGTACCCTGGATCTGACCTGCAGAGTTGACAGTTACCCTCCATCTGACATCACTTGGAGTAAGAACGGGACAAGTGCCCCACTTCAGAATTACACTGAAAATGCCACTCTCACCATCTCCAATGTGACAAGAGAACATGCTGGGGAGTATGTGTGTACAGTTCAACACCTCAACAGGACTATGACAGCTTCCACTGTTGTCACTGTGATGTGTAAGTACTAACTTGACTGTAATATACAAACTCATGTCATATTTTATGATCTGGAATTACTCTGGCATGTTTTTAGCATCAATCTATCACTGATATCTCTCTCTTCACTGTCTTTTTCCAGACCTTCCTGTGATTCTTCCTGGCTCTGGGTGTGTGGACCAGGCAGAGGTCATGACCTGTGTGTGTGTCAGTCAGGGGGTTCCCTCACCCCTCATAGTGTGGCCACTGCTGGAGCTCAACACAGAGAGGTGCAGCCCCACTACATCAGTTTTGGGTTCCTCAGTGAACAGCACCATCAGTCTGCCTGTTGGAAACCACAACAACACCACTGTGGAGTGTGTCAGCAGCAATGTGGTGGGTGTAGTGAGAGAGAAGCTGCAGGTCACACAAAATAAGAGCCAAGAAAAGCAAAGAGGTAAATATGTATGTCAAGTTACTTGGTTAGAGAGTCACAGCTTCCCATTCCCACCCAATGTTTGCAATATTGAGGATGTTCTGTACATTTAGACATTTCTTTACTACCACTCAATACAAGAAAACACGTGTATAACCGTCACCAGTCTTCTTTTTCGCTGCATTAAAGTACAGGTCACTCTTTATGTTGAGCTAGCACCTATTGCATTTATGCATTTATTCCAAGATCAGCATGCAGCTGTAGTGCTTCGAAGGCCCTGTGATAAGGTTAGCGATAAACTGAACTCCAAACTGAACAGAACTACACTCTCTTCTACCATTGTCTTAAATATCTTTAATGGTCTCGTTGTAAAAGCTAAAATGCCGTTGGGGACTACGAAGCACCTGTGTGCCAACCTTGGAGTAAACTGACGTGAGCAAAGATTATAGCATTGAGGATGTTCTGTACATTTAGGCTTAGGGAAATTAATATTTTCTTCCAGAGGATATGAAGGAATGTGAGCCACTTCTCATTCAGAGTTGTTGTTCTCTTTTTAGAGAAGGAATTGGAAGGCATTATAGCTTTGCTGTCGGACCTAAAACTGATTACTGCATTTGTGGTTGGTGCAGCCCTCTCAGCCACCATCTGTTGTATCTTCCTGTGTTTGAATGGGAAATGTGAAAGGTACATTCTATTACTGATGATCTATTACTGACTCCTGCTGATGTCACTATATAGCTGGCTGGCCACACACACACACACACATACAGTGTGCAGGTTATTTACAGTAGGAGATGGGCTTCTATCATCTATCTTCTATCATTCTATAAGGAGCTTTAATCTACCAGGTAGCTTGCTAGTCAGCTAGCAAATGTAAAACGGATTGCAGTGACAAGGGTTGACAGCTGTATGAGTTCACCATTTACACAACAACTTTTTGTAATTTTAATATAGTATATGTTTTAGTTTTATATTGGCTGGCTTCTCACAATAGCTGAATTTGCAGAGCTAGCGAGCACCAATTACATTTATGTGGTGTTTGCTATAATCTTTGCTCATGTCAGTTTACTCCAAGGTTGGAACACAGGTGCTTCGTAGTCCCCAACGACATTTTAGCTTTTACAACGAGACCATTAAAGATATTTAAGACAATGGTAGAAGAGAGTGTAGTTCTGTTCAGTTTGGAGTTCAGTTTATCGCTAACCTTATCACAGGGCCTTCGAAGCACTACAGCTGCATGCTGATCTTGGAATAAATGCATAAATGCAATAGGTGCTAGCTCAACATAAAGAGTGACCTGTACTTTAATGCAGCGAAAAAGATAACTGGTGACGGTTATACACGTGTTTTCTTGTATTGAGTGGTAGTAAAGAAGTGTCTAACATATCCTTTGTTTGACCTACTTACTGGAGGTCAGCCACCAACAACAGACCTGCATCATGTGCCACTGCTGGGTGGTCGCAATCTTTTGAAACTTAAAAACGCACTATTAATTGTCTATAATCAGCACAAGTGCTTTCATTGCGTATTATTAATATGATTGAAATTACATAGTTATGTTTACAGTGATATATTGGGAGGGAAAAATATTTCCCAGGGTGGGGGTGTTCCCCGTCCCCCCTGGGATTTCCACCTATGGTGTGGTTATTGCAATAGGTCTAGACTGCTCTAATGACACTCTTTCTCTCTTCATAAATTGTTGATCTTTCTGAAGGATGTGGGAATGCAGTTCTCCCCTGGACCATAGCTGGTATGTCTCTCAGTGTGACTGTAGCCCTTCTCATCTACCTGTCTACAAATGCTTACATACGGTAGGATCCTTTTCACTTATAGCACAATAGAGACAAAATGAGGATAGTTATACTTCTTATTTTCTGCCAATGTATTTCACATCTGGTTCATAGATGTATTTTTTTAACGTGTACAGGACACTTTATTTCTCAAAGTACCTATTATAAGCCCAGACACTGTCTGATAAGATGCTTACTATAGGCCTAGATTTACTTTCTCTGAGTGCTAGAAGTAACTTAACCCTACCACTTGGTTTTTATTGTGGTTCTTAAAGGATGCAAGGTAAGAATGTGAAACCAAAAGAAGAAGAGAGTGCCTACATCTCATTGGATAAAAAAAAATACACGTCTCAGGAAGAGTATGAGGTCATTGCCAGGCGTCCAAGATGATTGAGCACCCCCCCCCCCCCCCCCCCCCCCACTCCTAAGATTATGCTGAGAGTTTTCAGTAGACTGAGATCATTTTCATGTAAAATAATTCACACTTATCATCTTAGTAAAGTTTCTGATTTGTATGCATAAAATGAACAAGTTATTAAGCACAATTTTTTATAATAAAAATGATTATGTATTTCATGGAAAAGCACAAGTATTATACGTTTTTTTTAAATCACATACTTTTTAAATGTTTTACTTTAGAGAGACTATGTGAATCAAACATGGAGATATAGTGATTCTTTGCACTCTGCACTTTCATCCTGAAATTGTACATTTGCTCATTGCACTTTGTGCATTGCTGTAGATTCCTTCACCTGCCAATTCTCTGACTTCAATATATATATATATATATATATATATATATATATATATATATTTCCATTCCATATTGTGGTAAAAAAAATATGTGTGATGTAGTTACTGTAAACAATGAAGAGGTGGCATGAGATTAACTGTTAGTTAAGTAATGGAGAAACTGTATGAAATAATATATACTGTCGTGGCCAAAATATTGGCATCCTTGCACTTTTTTCCAAGTAACTCACAATTTTCCCTAAAAATAAGTTGAAATTGAATAAAGTATTTGGTCTCCACAGTTCTTTATTTCACTGTTAATATTACAGAACCTTTGTTTTTGATTCAGAACACAATATATTGATTTAAATCAGAAAATATTCAAATGGCAGTAACAAAATTATTGACACCCTCGACTTGATATTTGGTAGCACAGCCTTTGGTCAAAATAACTGCAATCAAGTGCTTCCTATAACCATCAATGAGCACCTCTGTACTGGCAGTTTAGCCCAATCCTCTTGTGCAAACTGCTCCAGTTCTCCCAGATTAGAAGGGTGCCCTCTCCTCACTGTTGTTTTCAGATCTCTCCACAAGTATTCAATGGGATTTAGATCTGGATTCATTGCTGGCCACTTCAGAACAGTCCAGCGTTTTGTCTTGAACCATTCCTGGGTGCTTTACCAAAAAGCTCTAATTTGGTCTCATCTGTTCACAGGACATTATCCCAGAAGGATTTTGGCATGTTCAGGTGTGTTTTGGCAAATTGCAGTCGGGCTCTCTTATGTCTTTCTCTCAGCAGTGGGGTCTTCCTGGGTCTCCTGCCATATAACCCTGTTTCATTGAGTTGGCTACGGATGGTGCGAGTTGAAACTGTCGTACCTTGTGTCTGAAGGTCAGCTTGAATGTGTGTGGCAGTTGACCAAGGTGCTTTCTCCACCAATCGAACAATCCTTCGCTGAAAACTTACATACATTTTTCTTTGGTGGCCACGTCCAGTAAGGTTGCCTGCATTGGCATGGTCCTTCTTTGGGATAGGGGGTGGTATTTTGACATCCGGATGAAAAATGTGCCCAAAGTAAACTCCCTGCTACTCAGGCCCAGAAGCTAGGATATGCATATAATAGACGCAAATATAGATTTGGATAGAAAACACTGTACAGTTTCTAAAACGGTTAAAATTATGTCTGTGAGTATAACAGACCTTGTTTGGCAGGCGAAACCCCGAGGACAAACCATCCAGGATTTTTTAATTTGTTGAGTAGACTGTGTTATCAATTGGTTTTCTATGGGTAACTAGATTTATGAGGCACTTGGTTGCAGTTCCTATGGCTTCCACTAGATGTCAACAGTCTTTAGAAATTGGTTGATGTATTTCCTTTGAGAAATGAAGAAGTACGGTTATTCAGAATGAGAGTCAAGCCAAGTTTTATTTTTTGTTTGATGCGCGCCACCTGTAGCTCACTCCACTTTGATTTTATCCGCTAGTGACCTGTAGCTCACTCCACTTAAATTGTATCGATTATTTACGTATTAGGATACCTAAGGATGGATTAGGAAAGTTGTTTGAAATGTTTGGACAAAGTTTACAGGTAACTTATTAGATCATTTGTAGTCATGTTGGGCGAGTTGGAACCGGTGTTTTTCTGAATCAAACGCGCCAAATAAATTGACATTTTGGGGATATAAAAAAGGAGTTTATAGAACAAAAGGACCATTTGTGATGTTTCTGGGACATATTGGAGTGCCTACAGAAGAAGCTCTTCAAAGGTAAGGCATGAGTTATGTAATTATTTCTGACTTTTGTGTCACCACCTGCCTATTTTAAAATGATTGTTATGCATTTGTATGCTGGGCGCTGTCCTCAGATAATCGCATGGTTTGCTTTCGCCTTAAAGCCTTTTTGAAATCTGACACCACGACTGGATTAACAAGAAGTTAAGCTACCGTCCCACCTAGACTAGAGAAGTTTTAAACTTCTTGATAACATTACGTATGGTGGAAGCAGGAACATCAAAGTCTCTGGAGATGGACTTGTAGCCTTGAGATTGTCCATGGTTGGCTATAATCTTGAGTCTGACCTCCTCAGATAATTCTTTGGTTTTCTTTCTTTTGTCCATGCTCATTGCGGTACACACAGTGACACTATTCAAACTGGTTGAATACGTGATTTTTATACTGCAGGCACCTTCAACTCACCGCAGGTGAGTTCAATTCCAAAGTAAATGAGAATCACCTGCTTGAAATCTAATTATTTCTAACTACTTCAAGAAGGTGCCAATAATATTGTCCGGGCCATTTAAGGATTTCTTTGTGGAATGAGCTAAGACATAGCAAATTATATAGATTTTTTTGTTTTGTTCAACTGCACACTGAAGACATACATATGATTTCAACATTTTTCTGGAAGAAATGGGGCATTATTTTAAAAAAGTGCAAGGGTGCCTATATTTTTGGCCACGACTATATATATATATACAGTGGGGCAAAAAAGTATTTAGTCAGCCTCCAATTGTGCAAGTTCTCCCACTTAAAAAGATGAGAGAGGCCTGTAATTTTCATCATAGCTACACTTTAACTATGACACACAAAATGAGAAAAAAAATCCAGAAAATCACAAAATAAGTATTTGGTCAATAACAAAAGTTTATCTCAATACTTTGTTATATACCCTTTGTTGGCAATGACAGAGGTCAAACGTTTTCTGTAAGTCTTCACAAGGTTTTCACACACTGTTGCTGGTATTTTGGCCCATTCCTCCATGCAGATCTCCTCTAGAGCATTGATGTTTTGGGCTGTTGCTGGGCAACACAGACTTTCAACTCCCTCCAACGATTTTCTATGGGGTTGAGATCTGGAGACTGGCTAGGCCACTCCAGGACCTTGAAATGCTTCTTACGAAGCCACTCCTTCATTACCCGGGCGGTGTGTTTGGGATCATTGTCACGCTGAAAGACCCAGCCACGTTTCATCTTCAATGCCCTTCTGATGGAAGGAGGTTGTCACGCAAAATCTCACGATACATGGCCCCATTCATTCTTTCCTTTACACGGATCAGTCGTCCTGGTCCCTTTGCAGAAAAACAGCCTCAAAGCATGATGTTTCCACCCCCATGCTTCACAGTAGGTATTGTGTTCTTTGGATGCAACTCAGCATTCTTTGTCCTCCAAACACGACGAGTTGAGTTTTTACCAAAAAGTTATATTTTGGTTTCATCTGACCATATGACATTCTCCCAATCTTCTTCTGGATCATCCAAATGCTCTCTAGCAAACTTCAGATGGGCCTGGACATGTACTGGCTTAAGCAGGGGGACACGTCTGGCACTGCAGGATTTGAGTCCCTGGCGGCGTAGTGTGTTACTGATGGTAGGCTTTGTTACTTTGGTCCCAGCTCTCTGCAGGTCATTCACTAGGTCCCCCCATATGGTTCTGGGATTTTTGCTCACCGTTCTTGTGATCATTTTGACCCCACGGGGTGAGATCTTGCGTGGAGCCCCAGATCGAGGGAGATTATCAGTGGTCTTGTATGTCTTCCATTTTCTAATAATTGCTCCCACAATTGATTTCTTCAAACCAAGCTGCTTACCTATTGCAGATTCAGTCTTCCCAGCCTGGTGCAGGTCTACAATTTTGTTTCTGGTGTCCTTTGACAGCTCTTTGGTCTTGGCCATAGTGGAGTTTGGAGTGTGATTGTTTGAGGTTGTGGACAGGTGTCTTTTATACTGATAACAAGTTCAAACAGGTGCCATTAATACAGGTAACGAGTGGATGACAGAGGAGTCTCTTAAAGAAGAAGTTACAGGTCTGTGAGAGCCAGAAATATTGCTTGTTTGTAGATTACCAAATACTTATTTTCCACCATAATTTGCAAATAAATTCATTTTTTTCTCATTTTGTCTGTCATAGTTGAAGTGTACCTATGATGAAAATTACAGGCCTCTCTCATCTTTTTAAGTGGGAGAACTTGCACAATTGATGGCTGACTAAATACTTTTTTGCCCTAAAATTAGTATTACTGTTTTGGAGATGTGTTGAGAATACAGATTACAATCTTGCCACATTTACTGTTGTACTCTTCATTTACTTTGGGGTTTAATTTGGATTTAATTTGGGTTTTCAGCCACTGTTTGGAAGACATTTAAAGATTTAGTCACCAGTCCATCAGACATTTAGAACATCCAAAGACAAGGAATATCCAGTTAACTTTGTCATATTTACCACAATAAATGTCCACGTTGAGGTATGAGGCCTGTTCTGATCAGAACATACTATTTTTTCTAACAGCAGCAACACATATTTGAGGGATTATCGTTCAAATGTAAGTATTTAGGATAAATATAGTAAGGATGGGGCCACTTAAACACAGTCTTAAAGTGTGAAGAGGAATTTAACTGTGGCCCACAGTATTGTAAAAGCTGTGGTCACCTCAGTGAGGCTAAACTCAGCAAAAAAAGAAACGTCCCTTTTTCAGGACCCTGTCTTTCAATGATAATTCGAAAAAATCCAAATAACTTCACAGATCTTCATTGCAAAGGGTTTAAACACTGTTTCCCATGCTTGTTCAATGAACCATAAACAATTAAAGAACATGCACCTGTGGAACGATCGTTAAGACACTAACAGCTTACAGACAGTAGACAATTAAGGTCACAGTTATGAAAACTTAGGACACTAAAGAGGCCTTTCTACTGACTCTGAAAAACACCAAAAGAAAGATGCCCAGGGTCCCTGCTCATCTGCGTGAACGTGCCATAGGCATGCTGCAAGGAGGCATGAGGACTGCAGATGTGGACAGGGCAATAAATTGCGATGTCCGTACTGTGAGACGCCTAAGACAGCGCTACAGGGAGACAGGATGGACAGCTGATTGTCCTCGTGGTGGCAGACCACGTGTAACAACACCTGCACAGGATCGGTACATCCGAACATCACACCTGCGGGACAAGTACAAGATGGCAACAACAACTGCCCGAATTACACCAGGAACGCACAATCCCTTCAGCAGTGTCTGCAATAGGCTGAGAGAGGCTGGACTGAGGGCTTGTTGGCATGTTGTAAAGCAGGTCCTCACCAGACATCACCGGCAACAAAGTTGCCTATGGGCACAAACCCACCGTCGCTGGGCCAGACAAGACTGGCAAAAAGTGCTCTTCACTGACGAGTCGCGGTTTTATCTCACCAGGGGTGATGGTTGGATTCGCATTTATTGTCGAAGGAATGAGCGTTACACCGAGGCCTGTTCTCTGGAGTGGGATCGATTTGGAGGTGGAGGGTCCGTCATGGTCTGGGGTGGTGCGTCACAGCGTCATCAGACTGAGCTGGTTGTCATTGCAGGCAATCTCAACCCTGTGCGTTACAGGGAAGACATCCTCCTCCCTCATGTGGTACCCTTCCTGCAGGCTCATCCTGACATGACCCTCCAGCGTGACAATGCCACCAGCCATACTGCTCGTTCTGTGCGTGATTTCCTGCAAGACAGGAATGTCAGTGATCTGCCATGGCCAGCAAAGAGCCCAGATCTCTATCCCATTGAGCACGTCTGGGACCTGTTGGATCGGAGGGTGAGGGATAGGGACATTCCCCCCAGAAATGTTTCGGAACTTGCAGGTGCCTTGGGGGAAGAGTGGGGTAACATCTCACAGCAAGATCTGGCTAATCTGTTGCAGTCCATGAGGAGGAGATGCACTGCAGTACTTAATGCAGCTGGTGGCCACACCAGATGCTGACTGTTACTTTTGATTTTGACCCCCTTTTTGTTCAGGGACACATTATTCCATTTATGTTAGTCACATGTCTGTGGAACTTGTTCAGTTTATGTCTCAGTTGTTGAATCTTGTCATATTCATACAAATATAGTTTGCTGAAAATAAATGCAGTTGACAGTGAGATGATGTTTCTTTTTTTGAGGAGTTTATTAGATCTGGTTAAACACGTCATGGGAAACTGAGCTGAAGACCAAGAAGGCATAATGGATATTACAGTAATATGTTGTTTTTTTTTAGATACATTTCAGTTAGTTCTCTGTATTTACAGTAGTGGTAAGTTATGTTGATCTATGACTGTATGCATTTCCATTACAACTAACTACACAAAATGACACTGAAATTCATCAATACCAAATTCGAGGGGGGAGTAACAGACTGGGGACAGGAAGTGACAGTTCACACACATCAGAGACTCACACAGGGCTCACAGTCAACAGCAAGAAAGAAAACACTGAAAGAGAGGTAATGTACTGATTCAGTCTAATTCTCTGCATGGCTCAAAAAACTGTTAAAATACTATGGAAAAATTGGCAACTCTCTGGACATTACTTGAAATTATATAACAAAACCAGTAACTCCTTGATCCTTGGTATAAACAATTGGTAGTTTCTTGTTTGTTACAATGTATCTCCATGACTTAACTAAAAAGTATGTAACTACTCTGTTATTATGTGGTTTCTAAATCAATTCCAGACAACTAGGGTAAAAAAAAAGCATTACTAGGACTTTGACATCTTATCTCCATGCATTAAATTAAAGTGAAAGAAATGTGCTAAGAAGGTTGAAACAATCAGAAACATGTCATGAAACGTTCACGTCAGATGTTATGAATGACTATGTATTCTCCTTACACAGCTGGCATTGGGATGTGTAGATATTATCATTATTATCATTATTTAATAGTTGTATAGATGTGTTGATCAGAGGAGTGTTCTGGAAGGTGTCTGTTCCATCGGTGCCACGTCGGTGGAGAGTCCAGACCAGGGTTCCACGGTGCGCATCCCCCCCGAATATGCTGATTTGGCAATCGCTTTCAGTAAAAAGAAAGCAAATAAATTACCACCTCATCGACCGGGAGGGGATTGTGTGATAGACCTCCAGGTAAACGCTGCGCTTCCCAAGAGTCACGTGTACCCATTGTCCCAGGAGGAGATGTTGGCTATGGAGACATATGTCACGGAGTCTCTGAGACAGGGGTACATTCGGCCCTCCTTCTCACACGTCTCCTCGAGTTTCTTTTTTGTGAAGAAAAAGGAGGGAGGTTTGCGTCCGTGTATTGATTATAGAGGTCTAAACGCCATCACAGTGGGGTTTAGTTATCCACTACCTCTCATCGCTACAGCGGTGGAATCATTTCACGGAGCACAGTTCTTCACAAAACTGGATCTCAGGAGCGCGGATAGTCTGGTGCGTATTCGGGATGGAGATGAGTGGACAACCATGTTTAGTACCACATCGGGCCACTATGAGTACCTCGTCATGCCGTATGGGTTAAAGAATGCTCCAGCCGTCTTTCAATCCTTTGTAGACGAGATTCTCAGGGACCTGCACGGGCAGGGCGTGGTTGTTTATATGACATTCTGATCTATTCTGCCACCCGCGCCGCGCATGTGTCTCTGTTGCGCAAGGTGCTTGGTAGACTGCTGGAGCATGACCTATACGTCAAGGCTGAGAAGTGTGTGTTCTCCAAACGAGCCGTCTCCTTCCTGGGTTATTTCCACCTCGGGGGTGGGGATGGAGTGTGACCGCATTATGGCCGTGCGTAATTGGCCGACTCCGACCATGGTAAAGGAGGTGCAACGTTTTTGGTGTTTTGCCAATTACTACCGGTTGGTCAGGTAGCGGCTCCTATTACCTCACTGCTGAAGGGGTGCCCGGTGCGTTTGCGGTGATCAGCAGAGGCGGACAGAGCCTTCAATAGGTTGAAGACGATGTTCACGGATGCACCCGTGTTGGCGCACCCGGACTCCTCTCTAGCATTCAGATTGGAGGTGGACGCGTCCGAGGCTGGGGTGGGTGCCGTGCTATCACTCCGCCCCTGCACTTTCTTTTCGAGGAAGCTCAGTCCAGCGGAGCGTAACTATGATGTGGGGGACCGGGAGTTGTTAGCGGTGGTCAGGGCTCTGAAAGTGTGGAGACACTGGCTTGAGGGGGCTAAGCACCCCTTTCTCATCTGGACCGACCACCAGAATCTGGAGTATATTCGGGGATCTAGGAGAATGAACCCACATCAGGCAAGGTAGGCCATGTTCTTCACCCGATTCTGGTTTACTCTGTCATATAGACCGGGCTCAGAGAAAGTAAAGGCTGACGCACTGTCCCGCCTTTACGACACGGAGGATCGGTCCACCAAGCCTACTCCCATCCTTTCCGCCTCGAGGCTGATGGCACCAGTGGTATGGGAGGTGGACTCGTACATCGAGTGGGCGTTACGGGCGGAGCCCGCCCCTCCTCAGTGTCCGGCTGGGTGGAAGTACGTGCCGCTTGGTGTCCGGGACCAACTGATTCGGTGGGCTCACACCCTACCCTCCTCGGGTCACCCTGGGGTGGAGAGGACAGTGGGGGGGCCTCCGGGAGAAGTATTGGTGGCTCACCTTGGCTTGGGACGTTAGGGTTTATGTCTCTTCCTGTTTGGTGTGCTCCCAGAGTAAGGCTCCTAGGCATCTTCCTAGAGGGAAGTTACAACCCCTCCCCGTTCCACAACGGCCATGGTCTCACCTATCCGTAGATTGTCTGACCGATCTCCCCCCGTCTCAGGGGAACACTATGGTTTTGGTGATTGTGGATCGGTTCTCTAAGTCCTGCCGTCTCCTCCCGTTGCCCGGTCTCCCTACAGCCCTACAGACTACGGAGGCATTATTCACCCACGTCTCCCGGCACTACGGAGTGCCGGAGGACATCGTCTCTGATCGGGGTCCCCAGTTCATGTCCCGGGCATGGAGGGCGTTCATGGAGCATCTGGGGGTCTCGGTCAGCCTGACCTCCGGTTATCACCCCGAGAGTATTGGGCAGGTGGAGAAAGTGAACCAGGAGGTGGGTAGGTTTCTGCGGTTGTATTGCCAGATACATCCCCTGGGCTGAAATGGCCAAGAACTCACTACGCCACTCCTCTACCAACATGTCACCATTTCAGTGCGTGTTGGGGTACCAGCCGGTCCTGGCACCGTGGCATCCGAGTTAGACCGAGGCTCCTGCGATGAGTAGGTGCAACGCTCCAAGGAGACCTGGAGTGCCGTCCAGGAATCCCTCCATCAAGCCAGTGGACGGCAGAAGAGGAGTGCTGACCGCCACCGCAGTGAGGCCCCCGTGTTTGTACCAGGGGACAGGGTCTGGCTCTCGAACCGAAACCTATCCCTCCGCTTGCCCTGCCAGAAACTGGCGCCGCAGTGTGTAGGGCCCTTCAAAGTCCTGAAGAGAATAAACGAGGTGTGTTATCGATTACAACTCCCTTCCTATTATCGTATTAACCCCTCGTTTCATGTGTCTCTCCTCAGGCCGGTGGTAGCTGGTCCCCTGCAAGACGGTGAGGTGCCGGAGGTCCCTCCTCCCCCTCTGGACATCGAGGGGTCCCCGGCAGACACGATATGGGCCATTCTGGACTCGAGACGCCGGGTGAGGGACCTGCAGTACCTCGTGGACTGGGAGGGGTACGGTCCGGAGGAGAGGTGCTGGGTACCGGTGGGGGACATTTTGGATCCGTCAATGTTGAGGGATTTCCATCGCCTCCCAGTTACACCTCTTCTTCCCGTTTGGGTGGTGCTCGGCGGTCGTCGTCACCGGCCTACTAGCTGCCACTGACCTTTTCCTCCCCCTCCTTGTCTGTTTATTAGTTACACCTGTTGTTAATTAGGTTTATTAGTTGGGCTTTATTAGCCAGCCGGTCCGCCTGCTGGGTGTGCGGGATTGTTTTGTGTGTACTCTTTGTACACGCATGTATGTCACGATTGTTCGTGTACGTGAGCTGTTTTTTGGGACTGTTTAGTTCCCCTGTGTTTTGGGGCATTTGTTTTGAGTGACGTCTGTTTTCACCTGGTCGGTGTATAAAGAAGTAGCCTACTCTGAACTATCTGTCTCCTGCGTCTAACTCCTTCCTCCACTACACCCTGTGGCATTACAGGTACATGCATTCTATTACTGACGTACAGTGTTAACTGTAGTGTTAACTGGGTGTTGTTTTAAAATCAATTTCAGATTGTCTTTAGAAATTCATATTTATTATCATGAGAATCAGATATATTGTCAAAAGCGCGAAGCCTTGCACCATATTGTAATGGACGTGCCAGCTAACCCCTCCAAAATATAGTTATTGTGAAATTTAATTCATAATATTTTCCTAAGAGAAAAAGAGATGATCCCAAAGGACTCAGACTCCAAAAGCCCTTTCATGAACCTGGAGATGGTGGCATGTGAAGACCAACAGGTGCAGTACCAGTTTCTTTCTTTATTCAGCTCTGCAAACATTTAGTTAGCATTGACATGCCAATAGGAATTGATAGGACAGCATAAACAGATCTGGGACCACCAAGCTAACAAAAGACTCCTAACACAGTTATTTTTATAATGTACTCCATAGACAAATGAAGGACAGGCTGTGCAGGTGGTGCTGAGGGAGGGAGCAGAAATCAGAGGGCCGCAGACCAGTGGAGCCACGGGAAAATCTGACACAAGGGAAGAACCAAATAATGTGGACTACGCCAGTATCAACTACTCCCTCTGCTGAAGAAGAAGACTCCTGAGGAGGCAGAGAAGAAGACCACTACCACAGAGTCAAACTACACTGAAATCAAACGCGAGAAGAAGAAAGAGGGAGAAGAAGATGGAGGAGATGGCAGTGGAGTGATGGAGGAGGGGTTAGACGGGAAGGAGATGATGGGGAAGAATAAGGAGAAAGAGAACAGTAAGCCAGCAGTAGAGACATATGAGGATACAGAGCTTTACTCCAACGTCAAGGCTGTTATGGGTGTTGAGTGACACAGCAATTTTCACTAGAAATGAGGGGGATGGCATACAGTATTATACAGCTATGGGTTCTTATATCATTTTCTGAATCCAGATTGAAAGTTTTATGATGATACTGAGACTTTTGTTCAACTGAAACTACTGTAGTTAGTAGTGTTGGTGTTGTTTCCTCATGTGCGGAATCCAGTTTGAATGTTTTATGATACAGAGACGTTGTATAATAACTGAAACTACTGTAGTTCGTAGTTTTGGTAAATTCTTTATTTTACAGCCCTGTGTCAGCTGGTACTGTACGTGCAAGGTGGTTGTACATTTTCAATAAGAATACTTCCTAGTTGTACATACTGTAGAAGCAAATGTTGATAATGTTTTTGCAATGTTTTTCAAGGAAGTGTCATTTTACTTTTGTAATGATTCTGTTTTGTCACCAGGTGAAAGGACTGACAAAGATGTGGTTTGTAAAGTAGAGGTCAAACCATTTCTTGTTTTTCCCCTCTTTCCTTTCATATTTGGATTTCTATTTCTTATTTTATTTAACTAGGCACGTCAGTTAAGAACAAATTCTTATTTTCAATGACGGCCTAGGAACAGTCTGTTCAGGGGCAGAACGATAGATTTGTACCTTATCAGCTCGTGGATTTGAACTTGAATATTTTGCCAAATTAGCGAAAAACACACAAAAAAAGTAGTATAAAGAGCTATCCCATCTATGAGAATATTTTTCTATTTATAAGTGTGCATTATTGCAGAATTGTTTTATATGGAGGCACTACCTCATTTCATGGTTTTGGGTATTTTCAGTTGTTGTTCTCCAAAATCTGTTCAAATAATGTTTAATGGTGTATTTTTTGTTGTTGCTATTTCCAACTTACCATCTCCACAAATTTCGTTCAAGAGTAATTTTAGGCTGTCAGTGGTATAAATAAGGGATGGGCAACTTTGATGGGGGTGGAGGCCACAATAAATCTGAACTCATCACGGGGGGCCGCAGTGGCTCACGGGTCTGTATACCCACATCCATACACACACATGTAGTCAGAGCCGGACCTATCCTTTTGGGAGCCCTAAGCAAAATGTTGTTTCCCTAAACCTTGCGAGCACAACATTTTAGGTCTCCCCTCTTGACAGCGGAGAGAAAAAATGTAGGTTTTAGAGGTAATTTCCTGCAACTACACATTTTGCCATGGGTCATAGAGAAAATGTTGCAGTTTTAAAACAAGTTTGCTGCAAATCTACACATTTTACAATAGGGTGTAGAAAAAGGTTTGCAGTTTTTAATATGATATCTGAGTGAGAGTGACTAACAAAATCAATGGAGACCCCTCGGTTGGTAATTCGACCATGATTGTGACAAGTTTAGTTAGCTGGCCGCTAGACTAACTAACCAATTGAAAAGATCTTTGGCTGACATGGTCTAGTTTAGTGACTGTCATTGAATGACATAACAAGAGAAAAACTGCTGATAGAGAACCACATTTCGAAAATGCACCTCAACAGTAAGTTGAGACCTCGACTGAGTTCCCCTCCCCACAAATATTATTATTGTATATTTTTTGGTATTTGGAAATTGATCTGTGGTCCTACAAAAGGGGGGGGGGGGGGGCACCACCAATTGGACATCCCTGGCAGGTAGCCTAGTATTTAGAGCATTGGACTGGTAACCAAAAGGTTGCAAGATTGAATCCCCGAGATGACAAGGTCAAAATCTGTTGTTCTGCCCCTGAACAAGGCAGTTAAGCCACTGTTCCTAGGCCGTCATTGAAAATAACAATTAGTTCTTAACTGACTTGCCTAGTTAAATAAAGGAAAAAACACATTTTCATCAGAAGATTTTTTTTCTTCTTCAAAATGAAGAAATGCTTATTATAGATCTATTTCAGTTCATTCACCATTTATTCTACGTTTACTTTTGAACATGCATCTGTTCGACACAGACTCAGATAGATTTCGCATCATTATATCTGTCCCATTAGGGCGTCCGTGAGAGCAAGAACAGCGCCATTGAGGCCATCTCCATTTTGAAGTAGTCAATTTTCTTCTTCCAACTTCTATGAGTTGGCAAGCAAAATGAAAGGGTGCATACTGCCACCAAGAGTGTGTTATATGAACAGGTATAAAGCCAAGGTTGGCGATATACTCCCACATGCAGTTAGTGTCATGCCCTGACCTTAGAGAGCCTTTTTATTTCGTTAGGTCAGGGTGCGATTTGGGTGAGCATTCTAGTTTTCTATTTCTTTGTTGGCCGGGTATGGTTCCCAATCAGAGGCAGCTGTCTATCGTTGTCTCTGATTGAATCATACTTAGGCAGCCTGTTTTCCACTCTAGTTTGTGGGATCATGATTTTGCATAGTTGCTGTGGAGCCTGCAGAACTTTACGTTCGTTTTTGTATTTTGTTATTTGTCGGAGTTCATTATTAAAAATCATGAACACTTTCCACGCTGCGCTTTGGTCTCATTCTTCTAACGACGGACGTAACAGAAGATCCCACCACCAAGTGACCAAGCAGCGTGCCCAGGAGTGGAGGACATCCTGGACCTGGGAGGAGGTAACGGCAGGGGACAAGACCCTGCCATGGAAGCAGGCGGAGGCAGCGAGAGAGGAATGGCGACGAGACCAGGAATCAAGGACACGATGCAAGCACGAGAGGCAGCCCCCAAATATTTTGGTGGGGGGGCACACGGAGTGGTTGGCGGAGCCGAGGGGTGAACCAGAGCCAGTCAGGGTGTCGTGGGAGGAGCTCAACGCAATATTCCGGAGAGAGGTGCTGGCGTTGAGAGCACTGCAGAGCGGGTGTGCTGAGGAGCGTGACACCAGTCCGGTGTCATGGACACCGGTTTCACGCATCTGGCCTCCGGTGCACCTCCCCAGTCCGTTGCGTCCTGTGTCCCCTCCTCGCACTCGCCCTGGGGTGTGTGTCACCGTTCCGGTACAATTGGTGCCGGTTCTTTGCACCGTGTCTCCAGTGCGCCTTCACAGCCCAGTGCGTCCTGTGCCAACGCCCCGTAGTTGCTGGGCTAGGGTGAGCATCCAGCCAGGATGAGTTGTGCCAGCTCTACGCTCCAGACCTCCAGTAGTCCTTCACGGCCCAGTATATCCTGCGCCGGCTCTACGCACTATGCCTCCAGTGTGCCTTCACAGCCCAGTGCGTCCTGTGCCAGCACCCCGCACTTGCCGGGCTAAAGTGAGCATCCAGCCAGGACGGGTTGTTCCAGCTCTGTGCTCCAGACCTCCGGTACGTCTCCACGGCCCAGTATATCCTGTGCCGGCTCCACGCACCAGGCCTCCAGTGATGATCCAGGGCCCGAAGCCTGCAGTGATGATCCATGGCCCGAAGCCTCCAGTGATGATCCATGGCACAAAGCCTCCAGTGATGATCCATGGCTCGAAGCCTCCAGAGAGGATCCATGGCACGAAGCCTCCAGTGATCATCCATGGCACGAAGCCTCTAGTGATGATCCATGGCCTGGAGCCTCCAGAGACGGTCTGCAGTCCAGTGTCTCCAGCGACGGTCCGCAGTCCAGAGACTCCAGGGATGGTCTGTCGTCCAGAGCCTCCAGCAACGGTCTGCAGTCCAGAGCCTCCAGCGACGGTCGGCAGTCCAGAGCCTCCAGCGACGGTCGGCAGGGGGGGGGGGGGGGGGGGGGGGGGAGTACTGTCATGCCCTGACCTTAGACAGAGCCTTTTTATTTCTCTATTTGGTTAGGTCAGGGTTAGGTCAGGGTGTGATTTGGGTGGGCATTCTAGTTTTCTATGCCTTTGTTGGCCGGGTATGGTTCACAATCAGAGGCAGCTGTCTATCGTTGTCTCTGATTGAATCAAACTTAGGCAGCCTGTTTTCCACCCTAGTTTGTGGGATCATGATTTTGCATAGTTGCTGTGGAGCCTGCAGAACTTTACGTTCGTTTTTGTATTTTGTTATTTGTCGGAGTTCATTATTAAAAATCATGAACTCTTTCCACGCTGAGCTTTGGTCTCATTCTTCTAACGACGGACGTAACAGGTAGGGAATGTTTGCTCACAGGTATAATTCATTGGCTGATCCCTCTTGATGACCCAGATGGAATCATGTGATCCTTCTTTAACCAATAGGAAGTCCCTCCCAGTTAACAACTTCAAAATGGTGAAAGTCCTCAACGGCTCTGCCCATGCTAAAACCGGATTTTGGGCGCTAGAGTCCTCCATCTATCTCTATGGTTCGAGATCATATCCTACCAACAACCCCACTAGATGGAGACAATCCATTAAACATGACAACTGCAAAGCCACATTACTTACAATCCTACATACTTCTTAACCCTTTCTCAGTTTGAGTTTTTATCATAATACTCATTTATCAGAAAAGGAAACTGATTTAAGGTGATCTCAACCATCTGCTGGTGTAAGTGAAGACAGAACAACAGGCTCTGATTGGAACGCAGATGTTTACAATTAACCCTGAAACTCTCAGATGTCCGCAGGGGTTTCTCGCATGGTTTCCTTTGTTTCCGCTGAACATTTTGACCTAAAACCCTCACAAACTTTTACAATTGAGAGCGTCCTGTCGGGCTGTATAACCACTTGGTACAGCAACTGCACTGCCCACAACCGCAGGGTGGTGCGGTTTTGACAACGCATCACCGGGGGCAAACTACCTGCCCCCCAGGACACAGGAAGGTCAAAAAGATCATCAAGGACAACAACCAACCTAGCAACTGCCTGTTTACCCCGCTATGATTCGGGGTGAAGAAGGTGAGGTCAGGGCAGGTGTATCAAAGCTGGGACCGAGAGACTGAAAAACAGTTTCTATCTCAAGGCCATCAGACTGTTAAACAGCCAGCACTAGCACCGAGAAGCTGCTATGGAACATAGCACAAATGGAACACTAGTCACTTTAATAATGCCACTTTAATAATGTTTACATTTCTTGCACTACCCATCTCATATGTATTGTAACGACCCTGGGTTTATAAGCGCGGATATCGACTCTGGCCCCTCGAGCATGCTTTTGGGGCACAGTCAATAGCGCGCTGAACTTCGGGCTAGAAGGTTTTTTTTTATTTTTGTTATTTTACCTTTATTTAACCAGGCAAGTCAGTTAAGAACAAATTCTTATTTTCAATGACGGCCTAGGAACTGCCTGTTCAGGGGCAGAACGACAGATTTGTACTTTGTCAGCTTGGGGGGTTTGAACTTGCAACCTTCCGGTTACTAGTCCAACGCTCTAACCACTAGGCCACCCTGCCGCCCCGGCAGGTCAAGGGTTCAAGACCTGTTTCATTACAGTATATACTGTATTCTATACTATCTGGTGCATCTTACCTATGCCACTCTCTTATTGCTCATCCATATATTTATATGTATATATTCTTATTTCATTCCTTTACTTAGATTTTTGTGTATCTGTTGTGGAATTGATAGATATTACTTGTTAGATACTGCTGCACTGTTGGAACTAGAAGCACAAGCATTTCACTACACTCACAATGACATCTGCTAACCATGTGTATGTGACCAATAAAATGTGATTTGATTTGACACAGAACATAAAACCCAAGTGTGTGGTGTGGGTTACAGGAGCAGGAAACGAACACTGTTCAAGTCCCTTTCACACTGAAAGTCTGGTTGTGTTCTTGTGGGGGTTGTTTCTTTTGAAGTTGTTGTGTTTTATAGCAGGGATTCTCAACTGGGGGGTCGCCGGGGCAGGATTTTAGGGGTCGTGGGACTTAAATAAAAAAATATTTTGAAAGGTAACCTCCACACCAAAACGTTTATTTTGAAAGGATACGGCCTCTTATTGTTGCTGACTTGGAGCACGTCCCATAAGTGAAAGCGAGTCGCAGTGGTGAAATGACAAGCTGCGTTCGGACTTGGTGGGTTTTCGCGCTGCACACACTCACTGATCAATACAATAACGTTCTTGAGGTGTCAATATCTAGAGGCCTCACAAGTTTAATTGAAGATCGTATGCACAGTACAAGAAAAGGCACTTCGCGCATCATACCTTGTGGCCCACCGCATTTCTAAATGCAAAAAAGCCCACGCCAGCGCAGAGGATCTCATACTCCCTGCTGCGATTGATATGTGCACTGAAATCTTGGGAGAGTCAGCCGCCAACAAACGTAAAACCATACCCCTATCCAATGACACCATGAGCAGAATCCAGGACATGTCTTTCGGAAAAGAAGTCACCTCTGGCCGAACATTTCGATTGTGAGGAATGGCTCGCACAGGTTGCCTACCTGGTGTATATTTTTGATCATCTGAATTCTCTCAATGTGTCAATGCAATGGAGGGGGCACAATCGATTTGTACAGAGGGATGTAATGGATGCCTTCAAGATGAAGCTTACCGGTTGGGCAAATCATGTTTCGAACGGGAGTATTGACATGTTTCCTAATGCTGATTTAGGGATTCATAATCTGATCAACACCCCAGACTTCAATAAACTTATCAAACTATTTGCTCATGCAAAGACACACACAATAAATAAACAGATTAATTAGTTATTGTTCACTGTGTTAATTGTTATTGTTAATTAATACTGACATTCACATTACATTTGAAAAAACAGCAATCATTAGGAAATCTTAATCATCCATTACAATGTGAATAGTTTCACAACTTTAAAGTTTTTAAAGTTTTTAACCAGTTCAATACATTTTAAAAGAGGGTATGTGTTACTGTTCATTAACATTATTGGACTGGTTATGATGTCATGTTCTGAGTGGTCATTTATTACACCCCACTCCTGAACTGGTCGCCTAATTAAAATGGCTTATTGTCTTGAATTTATAATTAATGTTTTCTCAGTTAATATGGCGGTGTAATGACTTTATTTAATGCCATAAGAGTAGACCGTGAGATGGAGTCTATTTTGCAAGTGAAGCCTGCCCGAGAAGGCAGCTGCAATACAACATTACAAAATGGAGTCATCAACAGTATATAATGTTGGGTCGTGACTCCATTTGCGTCCCAGGCAAAACCAGTTGAGAACCCCTGTTTTAGAGAAGTGATACTTTTGCAGATATCGGGCATGAGGCCCTGTTTGAAAACTCACTTCAGACTAAGTATCAATAGAGTAAATGAAAGCATTATCATGGAAGTCAAACAGAAATTTGAATACATAAATACACCAAACTGGGAAAGGAATTACAACTTTTGCTGATTGGTTTAGAGGCAATAACGTTGCCTACTCGTTTACATCCTCCTTGCTCAGGAGTCAAATATTAATGTCCAGAGAGGGAATTTGTTTTTTTGTAATAATGTGTTTTCCTAATGTTCAATAGTTGTACTACGTACTCACAGACAATGAAAGCTCTAGTCATGTTTTTATATGTTTGAATTGATACCATCATAGTCGTCAATACAATTCAATGGGTGGCGCTAAGATCAACGGTTATTACACATTCACACGATATTGTGTGCACTAAAATAAAATAAAACTGTTAATTTACATATTACATCACCTGCCACTTGTCAGTGTGAGCATCATGGACTCATACTGTATTAAGAATGTTAGAATGTTCCACTCACAGTACAGAGCCTGTATATAGATCTAACAGACATAGTCAGCATACTTCACTTGTATTGAGGATATACAGTATCTGCTATTAATAATGAAGATGTATTTCCCTACTAAGGTCTGTCCTCAGGTTTTCCATCCAGGTCAAAGGTAAGGCATATGAGGAAGTATGCATTAGTACTGTAGACCAGACAGTTAGTTGGATCTAAGATTGTGTGTTTGTTTACCTAACACTTAGAATTATTTTATTCTAAGTGTTAAAAGCTGTCGGACATCAAGGATGCTGTGGAAAACCTCCTGATTAGCCGTATCCGGCTTAAGGTGTTCCCAGTGAGGCCCTCCTGTCTGAAGAAACTTGACTTCCCAGGCCTCCTGGAGGAGATGGAGGGACCTCCCGGAGATCCAGGCCCACGCACTCCTCTTGGCCTTACCCACTCTCTCCCCAGCCCTGGTACCCCAGAAGAGGGAAGCCTTGAAGACCCTGGTCTGGGCGGCCACCTTGCTCTCTGGCGAGGTGTCAGACATCCCTGTTCCCCTGGTGGCCTGCATGGTGGAGGCCATCATGGGTTTGAGGATCCTCACCAAGGCCAGGGCCTCACTGGCAGCTTCCTTAAATAGTACCGGCAAAAAAACAGTCTCAACATCAACAGTGAAGAGGCGACTCCGGGATGCTGGCCTTTTAGGCAGAGTTGCAAAGAAAAAGTCATATCTCAGACTGGCCAATAAAAAGAAAAGATTAAGATGGGCAAAATAACACAGACACTGGACAGAGGAACTCTGCCTAGAAGGCCATCATCTCGGAGTCGCCTCTTCACCGTTGATGTTGAGACTGGTGTTTTGCGGGTACTATTTAATGAAGCTGCCAGTCAGAATCCTGCAATCTTTCTTCAATCTTTCTTCAATCTTTCTGCAACTTACCACTGTTATTACTTAATGACAATATGAGCTCTAAGATGATGTTTGATCACTCTCTTTATTTTACAAGTCTGTCCCGCCTCAAGCAAAGCCATCTTTCTTTGGTTCCAAACAACAAATAAATAAAGTAAACAACAGAGAATGTGACCCGCTCAGTTTATCTATATAGTGTGTTATCTGTTCTCTCATACCCAAAACAGTAAGGAAAATACACCCCAAATACATTCTATATCTCCATGTATTAGTATGACTAAATTAATACAGTATGTAACAGTTATTCCTCCCACACCACCCCTCATTGTTTGCAGAAGCGACATCACTCAAAGCATTTTTAAAACCATTTCACTTGATAATATTTGCAACTGTGGTATGGAACACCGTTTGGGTCTTGGCGTGTCAAAAAAGATACACGTCAAATAACAAATAACACTAAATAACACTAAATAAGCTTGTTGACCAATCAGGACCTGAAAATGATGCACGTCACATAATAATTGGACGCATTAAATCATTTTGTATGTATTTATTACACATTGATTACACTATAACTCATATTTCATATGCTATGATACTGGTAAAGTTCCCATCTACTTCCATGACCCAAGTCACAGTTTTCTTGCAAAAAATATATCTTTAGCTAATGATTTGATGTTTTCAATGAGAGTAGTATCTTGAAGAAGTGTGTTGTTTCATTTCCAATATCCTCGAGTACCTTTTGATTTTTTTGTATCTTGTAAATTCAGGTAAATCAAGTGATGATCAGAAATGGGAGCCAACTGATGATCTACATCTATAACAAATTGTAACAAAAAAGGGGAAGTTAGGAATAAATCTGTTCTAGATTTACGTGACAAATATAAAGTCAGAGTGGTAGCCATTAAACGCTCCAAAGAGCTGATGCAATTAAAGAACCTTAGAGAAAAGGAGATGAGCAAGCTTGACAGTTTTCTAAAGAAAGATCATCTATCTGAAGAAGAGGAGTCTATGTTCAATTCTTGACAACTAGAATTAGAACAGCTTTACATGGATCTGGCAAAGGGCGCCTTTGTAAGGTCAAGAGTAAAATGGATTGAAGAGGGGGGGAAAAACACTAGTTACTTTTTTGCACTTGAAAAGAGAAACTACAAAAGAAAATGTATAACTGCACTCAAAACTAATGATGTTTTATGCAAAGATCCCATTACAATATCATCATTTGTCAATTCCTTTTATGAAAACCTCAACAGCTCTCAATTTCAGGAAGATGGTTGTGAAAGCTACATTTGCCACATTCATAATTATGTCCCTGTAATTGAGGATGATTTCCACTCAGTTTGCGATTCACCTGTGTCAATTGAAGAAATTAGAGAGGCTCTGAATTCAATGAAAAATGGGAAATCACCTGGCCCTGATGGCCTGTCAGTTGAATTCTATAGACAGTTTTGGGATTTACGAGAAGACCCAATTTTCAATATGTTTCAAGATTGCATAAAAAATGGGGAAATGGTATCCACTATGAAACAGGGCCTTATTTCATTGATTCCCGATAAAGACCCTTCTCTCATTGACATAGAATAGATACCATTATAAATGAGACCCAAACAGGATTTATGAAGGGCCGTCAGATAAACTCTAACATTCGTTTAGTCTTGGACCTTATAGATTATTCAGATGCAATTGACTCAGATGCGGTTGTCTTATTTCTGGACTTCTGTAAAGCCTTTGACACAATTGAACATGAATTTCTCTTTTGGTCTCTTAAACTTTTTGGATTTAGTAGCACATAACTATTTATACAAATATATAAATAGTTCTGTGCTACTAAACCTTAATACTTCCAAAAGATTCAGTATCAACAGAAGTGCACGACAGGGATGCCCAATTTTGCCATTTTTATTCATTTTGGTTGTGGAACTTCTATCTCTAGATATTCTGAATAATGCAAATTTGTATGGCTTAACCATTTTTAACAAAGAAATCAAAATCTCCGAACTGGCTGATGATACTATTATTTTCTTAAGAGACAAAGACCAGGTCGCCCATGCCCTTAATGCTATAACTGCATTTTCTATTGCATCAGGATTAATGCTGAATGTTTCTAAATGTGAAATCTTATGTTTATTTGACTCGGGTGATAAAGAAAGAGAAAATATTCCTGTAAATGATATATTCCTGTTAAATATTTAGGAATTCATCTGTCAAAAAACCACTTAGTCAGACAACATTTGAATTTGAACTAAAAATATATTTAATAATTGGCTACAAAGAGATGTTTCTATACTTGGGAGAGTACTTCTGTCCAAGGCAGAGGGACTGTCTCGTTTTGTGTACCCCTCATTATTGTTATGTGTAAATCCAGCTACTTATAAAGAGATTAATAAGACCTTTCTTGACTTCATCTGGAAAAATAAGTCTCACGAACTAAAAAAATCTGTCCTTTCAAACAAAAGAGCTGAAGGCGGTCTAGAAGTGTTGGATTTTGTTGACGTAAATAACACTTTCAAGATAAACTGGTTGAAAACATGTTTGATCAATACTGATTCAATATGGTATTTCATTCCAAATAATGTGTTTAATAAATTGGAGGTCTTCAATTTTTACTGCAATGTAATTCTATTCCTGAAAGATTACCTGCTAAATTTGGCTAAATTTCACCAACAAGCTTTAATGGCCTGGAAAATATGTTTCCTGTACAATCTTTCCCCACATAAAGCTCTTTTGTGGAATAATTCAGACATAACTGTAAGGAATAAGTCATTGTTCTACCCCAGCTGGCATGAGAGGAATATTGACTTTGTTCTTGATGTTTTAGACAACAAGGGTAATATTCTCACATATGAACAATTTATAACATTGAAAGAGTTTCCAATACCTTTCAGAGAGTTCATTTCTGTGATCAAAGCTGTTCCCAGTGGTCTAATTACACTTATGAAAACTCATCTTCATTTTAGGAATGATCACAAAGTTTATCCAGAACTCAGATTGGAAGGCGTGGGCTTTCTTGAGGGATCGTGTTCAAATAAATGTATAAGACAAATTCTTCATTCACAAAACCAACTTACACCGAGAGGAAGGTTTTTCTGGAACATGCTTATTCCTGACATTGTTTGGAAAAATCCATGGTTAAGGCCTTACAAATACTGTTTACCAAACAAAGTAAAGGAAGTGCATTTCAAAATTTTACATAAGATATATCCATGTAATTCTATGATGTCCAAATGTATAGCTAGCTATTGATGATATCTGCGTTTTCTGTGAAAAAGAAGGTGAGAATCTGTCTCACTTGTTCTTTGAATGTAAATTTGTGTTAGAATTTATGGAAAACCTTGCAAAATACTTATTTACCATTATGAACACTGCCTATGTTTTTAACATGAAAGATATAATATGTTACTATTGCAATGATAACAAAACCACTGAAATGATTGTTAATTTTTTTATTATTTTTGCCAAATACTTTATACACAAACAAAAATTCCAAAATTCTATACCAAAATTACACATTTTTCTGATTGAATTAAATTATCTTATTAAAACATTAACCCTAGTGAATAACAACAAGAATAACATATTCCTGAATCATTATAATAAGATATTTTCAGAGTTAATACAATTGCACTAAAATTGTTTATTTTTTGTATTATTTTATAGATTTTTTGTATGTTTGAGTATTTTCTTGTTTGATGTATGTTTGATGTAGCAATGTAAGTTGATTTTTGTATTATGAATAAAAAATATATTTTATACAAAATAATATAAAAGATGCTGGTAAAGTTTTCTCTGCGCACCTACAGTGCTGGTCATAAAAAAAGTTAGCTAGCTTATGGATGCAAACAATGTTCTTCCCCAAAAACATAGCAAAACGAAATAATCTGTTTTCTGTAGCTATAGTAGCTAGCTAACTATATAGCTAGGTGTCATCATCTAAAATAACCCTAATTTATAAGACAGTTCTTATTTGATTAATGGTGGTCGGCCCATCTATGTGAAGCTAGCCACAATAAGAATGAGCCACAATAGTGGATTTTGCGGTTAACCTTCAAAATAAAAGTATGTCATTGACAGTGATGCAAATTAATACAAATAGTAGAATTATGCCATAATTGAATAGATGATGCCAAAAGAGGTTGGAATGCTGTTATATAAAATCAACCAAATACAATAATTTGTTAATTTGACAAAAATCTGTTGAAATCACACTGGATGGATTATGCTTTAGAATTGCATTGGGAGCATACTAAACCAATGTGGTGTAGCAGTGGGGATGTCTGTTTTGATTGTCTTGTCCCGTCCCTTGTATATATCAGTTTTCTTCATATATATTTCATATATATTTGTATAATTCTTTTTACATTTGCACACACTGTACATAACTTTTTCTATTTTTATATATTTTGTGTTATTGACTGTGCGTTTGTTTATGTGTAACTCTCTGTTGTTGTTTTTGTCGCACTGCTTTGCTTTATCTTGGCCAGGTCGCAGTTGTAAACGAGAACTTGTTCTCAACTGGCCTACCCGGTTAAATAAAAGTGAATTAAAACTTTTAAAATATATACTTATTTCACAGTACAGCTTTACCTGTAGATTGTGGATCAATGACATGGGGTCTCAGTCTACTCAGGACACCCAGAGAACATTATTGTCGTACTGTAGCTCTTATTGCTGGACTCTGAAACAACTGAACTGAGACACATTTATTGTCAAGCTATGTGTATTGAACACTATTCCAGAGGAAAAACAATACTGTGTGGATGTTTTGGAGTCTGATAACTCTGAGGAGGACGTTGTGAAAAAATATATTGGGTATTGAGTAGACTGATACCCTATTTCATTGATCCCCAATCCTTAGGTAAAGCTGTACAGTACAATATGAATGTCAATACACACAATAGGCTGACTGGGGAGGCGATTTCACAGTCACAGTCCCGCAATAAGAGCTACAGCGCTAATATTTGAGTAAACTCTTCACAGTCGTGTTCTGTGGGTGTCACCGAGTAGGCTGATACCCCATTTCATTGCTTCACATTCCAACCTTGTTTAACATGATCTAATCTAAATATGGCATGATTCCACCAGTTGTTACCTTCTGCATCACTGTCAAAGAGGAATTTTATTTTGAAGTCAAATCGCAAATTCCACTATTATGCCTACTCCTTATTGTGGCTAGCTTCACAACACATAACCCGGTCTGGTCGAGCATCATGAAGCTAGCTGGCAGTATATAACGTTAACTTTGGGCACCAGGGTTTAGGAGCTGGCTAGCTATTTCTTGTCGTGAACTGAAGTTCAATTTCAACAGGCGAACAACATGTGGCAACCTCTTGCTAGGGACTAAGCTAAAGCTAGCTGCTAGCCCAGACGTTGCGGTCCAACACAACATTCTACAATTAAACTGTTTTATTTGACATGTCAAATTATAAGCTTATTCAATGTGTCAAATAGTGTTATTTGATGTGTATCTTTTTTGACACGGAAAGACCCAAACGGCGTTCTATACTGTGGTACCTTGATTATCTGCATACCATTTTGATTAACATAGTTGAACATGAGGAAGATATCACGAACTTGTAGCTTCCGTATGTGCTTTTACAGAAAAACTGTTACAATTTAGTTATTTTTTTGTGCATAAATCCTGAGACATTATTCACGTCAAAATGTTTTCAGGGCTCAAGCAACAGCAACAAAAGTATAGCAATAGAAAATAATTGAAATTTAAATAAAAGAGCAAAATCAAGTCTCAGAACCAAACGCTAAAATAAAGTAGAAGTTTATCACAAGCAGAGGATCAATGGGGATTCGGGGAGATGATGTCATATTCAGGAGACACGTCTGCCTTGTCCAATGAGATGTAGGTACTATCTTCTTCTTTAGCTCTCTTCTGTCCACCCTTTTTGCTATTTAAGTCACAAAAACATTGTTCTCTGAGATGATTTTAGGGTCAATTTGTGCAGAACTGAAAATAATAACATAAAGGAAACATCTACTGTACGATATGTTGCAACCTGTTATTTAAGAATAAGATCTCTTTAATGGTCAGTTGCACACAAGGTCCAACCTCTTTTAACCCAACCCCTGAAAGACACACATACATAAACCTGTTGGAGAGGTGGGTAGCGTTTCAAACTCAAGGGAGATAGATAGCCCTCGGCCCCTAAACCCTCAGCCCCTGCGGCCATATTTGTCATCGGTCCAAATGATTAGCCAAGGGAAGTTTGCAACGTAAGCCCCTCAGCCCTCGTTTTTAATGGAGTTTGCGAGTGTACAATTATGTTCACTTCGGAGCCTGAAACGCCCCATAACTCAAATCGCAATGATTGTACATCCGATAAGAAAAGTCAGCCAAAACTTAGAACCTCAACATCAATATGGAGTCAACATACAAGTGTAAGTAAAACTCATGTAAATAAGTTAGAAATTGTGCTACTAATGAACAAACACGTCTCATAAAAGTAATCATGTTTTTGTTTGGTTAGCTTTTGGAAATTGCAGAAATAAAAATGTTTCCTTCTTCAGAAGTAACTAGGCAGGCTAATGTAAGGTAGCTAATTAATTTGCTAGCTTAGTACAGTAGGTGTATATTAATGATTATATAGTTAATGTAAGTACACATGCAATCATAATTGACAGTTGTGCATATAAAGCACCCACAAGCTACCGGTGGCAGTGATCTTGGAATGAACGAGTGACGAATTTACGGGCTAGGGCGGTCCATTTAAACCTCTTGAGTGTAGGGGGCAGTATTTTGATGTTTGGATGAAAAACATACCCAAATGAAACTGCCTATTTCTCAGGCCAATAATCTAGAATGTGCATATAATTGTCAGATTAGGAAAGAAAACACTCTAAAGTTTCCAAAACCATCAAAATAATGTCTGTGAGTATAACAGAACTGATATTTCAGGCGAAAACCTGAGGAAAATCCAACCCGTTTTTCCTGAAAGTTCTCTGTTCCATAGCTTGCCTTCGCTCCATTTAAAGGGATATCAACCAGATTCCTTTTCCCATGGCATCCCCATGGTGTGAACAGTTTTTAGAGATAGTTTCAGGCTTGGAAAATGAGCGAGAAAGATCACATCGTGTAAGGGGATGGCTGAGTGCCAGCAGCATGCGCAACAGCTTGGAGCAGCCATTTTCTCTCTCTCTCCTATTGAAGAAGCTACAGTCCCGGTTGATATATTATCGATTATATATTGTAAAAACAACCTGAAGATTGATTATAAAAAACGTTTGATATGTTTCTACGAACATTACGGATACTATTTGGAATTTTTGTCTGCGATGTCGTGACCGCTCGAGCCTGTGGATTTCTGAACATAGCGCGCCAAAGCTCAGTATAACAATGATAAGCATTTTATGCCACCTGAATTTATGTCGTATGTCCTCATGTATGAAACTGTGGTATTGTAATGTTTTCTTACCATTTACAAGCGCTGGTCAGATAGACAAGGAGGGCCACATTAAGGCTGAGGGACAAGCCAACGATTATCCAGGGAAAGACTGCAACATCCCTCTTCTCTGACCCAGGGATATCTATGGGAAGTGATACAAATTCATTGGTACAAAAACACTTTGTTTAATTGATCCAACACTATTCTACTTTTTACTCTTTACCCCACTAGTTAGGTTTCCATCCAATTGGCGACAGATGTTCATGCAGAATCAAATGTGCAAACGAACTTGTTTCAGATATAATCAGTGTGTGATGACGCAGTCCAGACAAAATGTTGTTTTTCACTTAAGTTGTCATTTACCTAATAACTTTAGCGATAGTTTTGTCAAAAAAACTGTTGCGGTAAATAGCAAATGTGCCTAATCTGATTTTGGCACATGCATAAAGACTAACAGCTCACATATACAGTGTGGGAAGGCTGTGCTGGTTGGCTAGTCTACATGATGAAATTATCATGGACAGGAGCGAGAATATTTATCTTCGTCAAAAGGCAGTCAAGCAACGATCATGTCATTAGAATAAGACCTTCGATATTTATTTCAAAGTAGAATCAGGATAACCGTGCACCACCCTGTGAAGTTCATCATTGATTTCATTTGTAGCCTAATAAACTGCATGGTTTCCTGAATCGTAGTGGAGGACCACACACCATATCAGTGCTTGAGTCCAACTTTATACTTCGATATTATGGTGGTTATTTCAATATTTGCGGATAAAGGCGTTTCCACTGCCATTTCTCGCATAGATATCCCACCATGTCGAACGAACAAATGATCTGTCTGCATTTATAAAATTGTATCGAAACTTCCTGTTTCCATCACAGATGTCATACTTTTTAAAAAATCCGGTATGACTTTACTATCATAAAAACTGTGGATGGAAATGTAGTATCTGACATACACTACATTACCAGAAGTAAGTGGACACCTGCTCGTCAAACATCTCATTCCAAAATCATGGGCTTTAAAATGGAGTTGGTCCCCCATTTGCTGCTATGATAGCCTCCACAACAGCCTCCACTTCTGGGAAGGCTTTCCACTACATGTTGGAACATTGCTGAAGGGACATACTTCCATTCAGCCACAAGACGATTAGTGAGGTGTTGGGTGATTAGGCTTGGTTCGCAATCGGTGTTCCAATTCATCCCAAAGATGTTCGATGGGGTTGAGGTCAGGGCTCAGTGCAGGCCAGTCAAGTTCTTCCACACCGATCTCAACAAATCATTTCTGTATGGACTTCGATTTGTGCACTGGGGCATTGTCATGCTGAAACAGGAAAGGGCCTTCCCCAAACGTGCAACAAAGTTGGAAGCACAGAATCGTCTAGAATGTCATTGTATGCTGTAGCGTTAAGATTTCCCTTCACTGGAACTAAAGGGCCTAGCCCGAACCATGAAACAATGTGCTTTATAAAGAGGTGATCATGAAACTATAGTTTTTTCAACTCTGCATAAACTGAGTATAAACAGCATATAATGAGTAGTCACCTATTTATTACAAACATTGTTGAAGAAAAGTTCAAAATTAACACATTGCCACATTATAATGAGATGAATGGTGAATTTTGCACTTGACACAACTTTTGCACGATGAAAATGTCATCGTCCTTGTCGGTGTGATTTGAGCTGAATTTGAGCAGAAATGAATTAGTGATTCATCTTCACTCAAATTGTAAAATGTAACACTAGTCCTATACATACATAGAATGTTCAACTGAAGAACTTACGTGTCAGGCTCCCTTCAGCTTGGTGTAGTACGGGGAATTCCATCTCGGTCTGGCCAATTACATTTCTGCTGACACACTCCATGCTGCTGTTCTTGTATTCTGAGGCAGACATGGTGATGGTGCTGTTCACGGTTTGGGCACTCCTGGAGACGATGACACTGTAACTAATATAGACCCCTAACATTGGCCAAGCAATCACTGGTAAGGGAACCCCCTGACTGACACACACACAGGTCAGGACCTCTGCCTGGACCACACACACCGAGCCATTCAGGAACTTGGGACGGTCTAGGGAAGACAAATAAATACTTGTTTACCTAACAGAGACTTGAAGAGTAAGTACTGTAATGTATTTTGATAATGAGGGAATGCTCTGAAAGGTGAATGTACATTTTACTGTTAAAGTCACCGTTTTCTCCACAGTAATGTTGGCCTTCTTGTAGATGCCCATACATGTGAGGTTGATGTTGTGATGTTCGGATTTAGGAGTGAAATACAACTTATTCACACTGAATGTATTTTCTGCTGTTGATGGCTTCATTATCCCAAAATATATGCCTAAGTTCTCTGTCCCTCTCCAGACTATTCCAACAAAATCTTCTTCCAGTCTTTGCGGGCAGAGGTCATTTAGTTTGAGTGAATATACTTTGCAGGTCAGTGTGGCCCTCTCTCCCTCTGTGAGAGGGGGTGTCTCCACAGTGGGCTTCTTCTGGGTTAGAGCTAAACAGAATTTGGCAAAGTTTGATCACTTTGACAATTCATTTTTCAAGCATTTTAATTCAGATTGTGCTGTGATGTGAAGAACACGATTATTATCATTTGGAGGTTCTGAATCAGTGACAAAATACGCTGGAATTGAACATGATTAGAATTCAGAGTGTGTAGGCTACATTTATTCTCACTTGGACACATAAGGTGATATTTTCATCAGGCAAAGACCAATACAGTAATACTCATTATAATCTGTAGTGTGATTTAAGAGAAGGAAAGTAGTATATTGTTGACATAGATTCTGACGTACCAGACACTGAGACTCGTACCCTCTCAGGAAAGACATACATTTGATCACCTCCCCATGTTAACTTGAATCTATACTCGCTTTCTCCTTCTTGTTGGTCTTCGAGGAAAAAGCTGCAAGACCTTTCAGGACCTCTCAGGGACTGCCAAACAACACCGCACACCTCTGCATCTTTTTCAAATACAGGCGTAAGTGCATCTCCTTTGAACCAGACTCTTCGTACGTATTCAGTAATGTTGCCTGGGTACGTGAATTTACATGATATAGGAATGCACCGTCCAGCCTCTACTGTAACGTCTTGGGTCACTGTGATGGAGAAGTTTGTACCTGTCTCACGAGGCTCTAAAAATGTCCAGTATAGTAATACATTTAACAATTGACTCGCCAAAGCTGACAAAGAGAGTAATCTTATTCCAAAACATGTTACTATACTCTTTTGTCAAGTCATAGAGCATTATACTGTACCTATGCACTGACTACAACTTGCTGTTATGACCCAGCAGATAGCCACGGTGCAGATCTCAACCAGCATCTTCTTTTATCACAAGACATAAGAAATCAGGATTTATGAGATACAAATCTATGCTGTAATAGAGAGTATACAATTTATTTCCCTCAACAGCTAACCAAATGCACAAATGATTCATCACTTCATAATATGCTGGCTTAATGACTTGTTTATATTGTTATAAATCAACTTACCACTCCCTACTGTGTACCAGCCCTCTGTCTGTCTCACTTAGCTCTCTTTGTTCGGTGGAGATATCTAAATATTTTCTGTCATTTCTGGCTGCGGGAAATGTAAAAATATCTGTAGAGGCCAGAGTCGAGTCAGTATCTATCTTTAGTTCCCCCTTTTCACAACCTAATTTTGTGTTGAAACAATATAAACTGTTGCACAGTACAACACTGTGTTAATGTCAGTACAATTCGAAACAGTTGTAGAATATACTAAAGTCAGCATAGTAACCTAAAATACTGCATTAACATTCAGGGCCTTGGTATACTTGTTTGTTTAGTCTTTGAACTAATGCATGAGGGCAGTTCATATTTCAGATGAAAATAACTGTGCATATGGTTCACATTGGTCAGTTTTATCCTGGGAATGCATTTTTAGTGCATCTCAATGTATTACAAAAACAACCAAATTCAAACCAAAAGTCATTGGTAGACCATATACAACTATACTTTATGCTGCTGGTTGATCTTTACTAATAGTTCACTAATATCTGACTCAACAGATATCTTTGGGCCCCATACACACTTAGGTTGTACAACTGATGTACGACGCATTTGACACCATGGTTGTGATAGCTGATATTTTGGTGATACAATAAAGAGTTCAAACAACCACTGCAGGCTTCCAACGCTTATGTAATTATATTTGTGCAGAAAACCCCCGTTTGGTCACAACGATTGTGCCAAATGCATCAGTTGAGTATGTTTTACTTAGTTGTTAACACACTTTAGGTTTACCCTAAATTTCATTTAAATTCCATTCAGTTTGACTATGACTTACAATGGCTAGAATAACTCTACAAGGCTTTTAGTTTAGGTACCAACTGTGTGAGTATCTGTAGTTTGGTGCATACTGATGAGAGACTTTGGAAGGCATTTGCAGGAGTAGCCAACAGGTTGAGGCTCATGCCACCAGAATTGAGCCCAAATGAAGCCATATCTAGAATCCCTTATAAAAGTCACGATAGCAGGTATTGTAAAGACAGTTTGCTATACTGTCCCTGCTGCAGCATGAGGCCTGCTCAGGAGACCTGTACTTTACGCCCTTTTTCAACAGCAGAAACACATATATTTCAGGGAACATGGTGTAGAGTTTAAACGGAAGTATTTAGGAGAAGTTAAACCCCACCTAACAAATATAGCAAAACTTTAGCACTCAGTCTCAAAGTGTGAAGAGGAACTAAACTAGGGCCCACAGAGTGTTGTAAGGGTTGGTCAAACTCTGTGAAGATGCACTAACATGTCTGGTTAAAATACAATAAAAATGTAATGGGAAACCGAGTTGAAGACCAAGAAGGCATAATGGCTTTTACGGTAATATTGTTTTTAGAGGAATTGCAGTAATGGTCAAATATTTTTTTTAACGTTTAAAAAATAATGCAACTGTGAAAGAGGAATCATCACTCCTCAAATGTGGTTCTGATATAAATGTATAAGTGAATGATTGTGGAAGAAAAACAATCTAATTTGCTGCTGATTTTGAATAAGCTATAAAATCATCACAAAATACACTATTTTTTCAAAAGTATGTCGAAACCCCTTCAAATTAGTGGATTCAGCTATTTCAGCCACACCTGTTTCTGACAAATGGAAAAATTGAACACACAGTCATGTTTGTCTATGTTTGTCTCCATAGACAAACATTGGCAGCAGAATGGCCTTACTGAAGAGCTGAGTGACTTTCAACGTGACACCATCATAGGGTGTCATATTTACAACAAGTCAGTTCGTCAAATTTCTGCCCTGCTAGAGCTGCCATGTCAACTATACGTACTGTTATTGTGAAGCGGAAATGTCTAGGAGCAACAATGGCTCAGCCGCAAATTGGTAGGCGTGTAGCGCCTAATAATTGTCTGTCCTCAGATGCAACACTCACTACCGAATTCCAAACTGCCTCTGGAAGCAGCGTCAGCACAATAACTGTTCATCGGGAGCTTCATGAAATGGGTTTCCATGGCCAAGCAGCCGCACACAAGCCTAAAATCCCCATGCGCAATGCGTAAAGCACGCCACCATTGGATTCTGAAGCAGAGGAAACGCTTTATTTGGAGTGATGAATCATGCTTCACCATCTGGTAGTCCGACGGACATATCTGGGTTTGGCAGATGCCAGTAGAATGCTACCTTCCCCAATGCATTGTGCCTACTGTAAAGTTTGGTGGAGGACAAATAATGGCCTCGGGCTGTTTTCATGGTGCGGGCCATGCCCCTTAGCTCCAGTGAAGTGAAAGCTTAACGATACAGCATTCAATGACATTCTAGATGATTCTGTGCATCCAACTTTGTGGAAACAGTTTGGGGACGGCCCAAACCGGTCATGCAGTGTATATTGAGTACAAACCAGTAGCCTCTAATGTTAATAATGAACGGAATACATAGTCAGTTGCGGAACTGAATGCATTCAACCAAAATCTGTCTTCTACATTAAACCCTATTTCGCAGATTTTTCCACTTTGGATGCTTGGTTAATCAAACTAGCAACTTTTCAGTTACTGTCTCAACGCTTTTAAACTGTAGGCTACCTGTCGCTCATGATAAATGCATTCAGCATGCTTGTGAGTTAATGAAGAATATGTCAGCGAATGTGTTTTTAACTCATATAAAGGTAAGTACCCTTTTCTCAGCAGATCTTGCGTATTGGGGAAATGACTTCATCCATCAGACCACAGAGGGTTAAAAAAGATAGAGGATATTGCAAGTGTATCTCTATCCAATGCAAGGCATTTGAAATATTATTCACATGTACTTGTTACAAACAGCCAATCTTTAAATATGTACACATTTTCTTGTATAAATCTTTCTTATGGTAAATAAAACTGCATGTAAATATAAAAGGCATGGGTATTGCAGTGTGTGTTGGGATCGCAGTCTGTGGCTCAGTTGTTTGAGTACGGTGCTTGCAAAGCCTGGGTTGTGGGTTTGATTCCCACGGCGGACCAATACAGGAAAAAGTACAAAAATGCATTGACTCACTACTGTAAGTTTCTCTGGTTAAGAATGTCTGCTTAATGACTTAAATGTCAACCAAGTTGGTTTGATGGGTTGGTTGATTATGGTCTATATACAGTATGGCTGGGCGGTATACAGTATAGAGGGACTTCCTGGATTGCAGCACCAAGTTAGAGAGAGTAACAGAATGGGGACATGAAGTGACAGTTCACACCCATCAGAGAGACACAGGGCTCCTGATCAACAGGAGGAGAGAGCACACAGAGAGGTAATGTGCTGATTCAGTCTAACTTTCTGCATGGATCGAAAGACAAGCTATTCAACCATTATATATTTTTGTTTTGTTACATTGAATGACTGTTAAAACTTGATTATGACTACTTAATGTAATGGTAATTTTCTATGAATCATTTAGGGCATTACATCACATTGCTTCATAAGGCTTTATATACAGTTGAAGTCGGACGTTTACATACACCTTAGCCAAATACATTTAAACTCAGTTTTTCACAATTCCTGACATTTAATCATAGTAAATATTCCCTGTCTTAAGTCAGTTAGGATCACCACTTTATTTTAAGAATGTGAAATATCAGAATAATAGCAGAGAGAATGATTTATTTTGGCTTTTATTTCTTTCATCACATTCCCAGTGGGTCAGAAGTTTACATACACTGAATTAGTATTTGGTAGCATGGCCTTTAAATGGTTTAACTTGGGTCAAACATTTTGGGTAGCCTTCCACAAGCTTCCCACAATAAGTTGGGTGAATTTTGGCCCATTTCTCCTGACTGAGCTGATGTAACTGAGTCAGGTTTGAAGGCCTCCATGCTCGCACACGCTTTTTCAGTTCTGCCCACACATTTTCAATAGGATTGAGGTCAGGGCTTTGTGATGGCCACTCCAATACATTGACTTTGTTGTCCTTAAGCCATTTTGCCACAACGTTGGAAGTATGCTTGGGGTCATTGTTCGTTTAGAAGCCCTGTTTGCGACCAAGCTTTAACTTCCTGACTGATGTCTTGAGATGTTGCTTCAACCACATAATTTTCCTACCTCATGATGCCATCTATTTTGTGAAGTGCACCAGTCCCTCCAGCAGCAAAGCACCCCCACAACATGATGCTGCCACCCCCGTGCTTCACGCTTGGGATGATGTTCTTCAGCTTGCAAGCCTCCCCCTTTCCCTCCAAAGATAACGATGGTCATTATGGCCAAACAGTTCTATTTTTGTTTCATCAGACTAGAAGACATTTATCCAAAAGTACGATCTTTGTCCCCATGTGCAGTTGCAAACTGCAAACTTTTATGGCAGTTTTGGAGCAGTGGCTTCTTCCTTGGAGCAGCAGCAGCCTTTCAGGTTATGTCGATATAGGACTCGTTTTACTGTGGATATAGATACTTTTGTACCTGTTTCCTCCAGCATCTTCACAAGCTCATTTGCTGTGGTTCTGGGATTGATTTGCACTTTTTGCACCAAAGTACATTCATCTCTTGGAGACAAAACGTATATCCTTCCTGAGCGGTGTGACGGCTGCGTGGTCCCATGGTGTTTATACTTACGTACTATTGTTTGTACAGATGAAGGTGGTATCTTCAGGCGTTTGGAAATTGCTCCCAAGGATGAACCAGACTTTTGGAGGTCTTGGCTGATTTCTTTTGATTTTCCCATGATGTCAAGCAAAGAGGCACTGAGTTTGAAGGTAGCCCTGAAAATACATCCACAGCCAAAACTATAGTTGGTTAACAATACATTTGTGGAGTGGTTGAAAAACGAGTTTTAATGACTCCAACCTAAGTGTGTGTCAACTTCCGACTTCAACTGTAGCTTATTCATAAAGATTTATAAATGCTGTTAAATGTATTTTGGCGCAGTCATATAAGCTTATGTTGGGCATTATAATGTTTTATAGGGAGTCACTCATAAGGAGTTATAAATATGCTTGGAATGCATTATGAAGAAGGCCCTCATAGGAACTGTGACCGTACATTTTTCTTTGACATACTCTCTAGGCATTACAGCAAAATACTTCTCAGTTGAATAAACATACAAAGACGGTTGTTATGAATGACACTGTAGCACTCATAAAGATGTAATGAAACGTTAATATCGGATGTGTATTGCTATATGTTGTTATTATCACAACACCATTTCATATTCTATTTCACACTTGTGCTCCAGACCAGAAGACACAGACAGAGACAGTGACAAGAAGAGAAAGAGGAAAGAGACCCCGGTACTGTGATTGATTCATCAAGGCAGTGTAAGCAGGATGTGGGTCCTCATCTCGGCAGCTCTACTTCTCTCTCTGACAGAGAGAGCCACATGCGATAGTAAGGTCCCTTTTATCACAACTAATGTTAATGTGATAATCATTAGTAGATGTGGTAGTAGTTGTGATATGGCAAATATCTCAGTAGACACTATCTCATTAAAAAAATGTTTATGAACAAGTGAAGTAGTATCCAAGTGCTTTCTGTATTACTCATGACTGTATTCATTTCCCTCCATGTGAACTGGCCAACAACAGCATCACCCTGGACCATCACCTTCAGTCCAGCAGAAATAACAGCAGAGAAGGGACTATGTGCTGTTATTTCATGTACTTTCACTCACCCTGATAACATAAAGCCTACCGCTGCAATGTGGTTCAAGTGCCCTACAAAGGGCAAATGTGATAAGGATAAAAACACAATGTTCCACTCCAATACTCCCTCTAAAGCTCAGGAGGGTATTAAACAGAGAGTGTCTCTACTGGAGACTGATCTGACAAAGAAGAACTGTAGTGTGATCATCAACGACATCAGAGAGACTGATGCTGGAGAGTATCAATTCAGACTTCCAAGTTCATATACATACTCGAAGAAAGTGAGCATCACAGTGAGCGGTACTATGACTATTATTACCAGTTACAGTGACAACCTATTATTGTAGTTAATTGTATACAGTACAGACTTGCCAAGTTCCCCCTCAGGTCTCCCTTATTATAAAGTCCTATCATAAGAAGACATTACTGGGAAAACTCCCATTCAGAGTCATCACATGCATGCTGCTCTCCTACGGCTGATTATGTGTCACTGCTGTTTTGTACACAGATGTAAAACTCACTTCTGTGTTTGTATTTCCTGCCTCCAGCTCTGACCCAGAAGCCCTCAGTGTTGACTCCTCCTCTGACAGAGGGAGAACCAGCTACTCTGACCTGCATCGCCCCGGGGATGTGCTCTGGAACTCCTCCTAACATCACATGGACAGGGAGAGGAACAGGAGACAACATCATTGAGCTCAGAGACAACATCACCATACAGGAGAGAGAGGACCTGACCACTGTGACGACAACCCACTTCTCAACGTTGACCTTTACCCCCTCAGCTGAACACCACAACATGATGGTTACGTGTCAAGTAACCTTCCAGAAAAAATATCAAATTGAAGAGACAGTAACTTTGAATATGACATGTGAGTACCACCTATCCTACATTTGACATTAAACACCTTGTTCCAGAGAATCTTTGAAACCTAAGAATAACCTTGATAATAAGCAAATGATACAGTATGAAGACTCCACCTGCAGTTATGTCATGGCTTTGACTTTTCCCCTTTTTAATCATGATCCATTGTTATTAGTCCCTCAACCAACATAGTCTGAATTTAGTGTATGTTTGAAAATACATCTGTACAATTAGAAACTCTTTGCACTTAAAGATGTGAAAGACCCCCAAATAACTGGAAATGAAATGGTGAAGGAGGATGGTACCCTGGATCTGACATGCAGAGTTGACAGTTACCCTCCATCTGATATCACTTGGAGTAAGAACGGGGCAAGTGCCCCACTTCAGAATTACACTGAAAATGCCACTCTCACCATCTGCAATGTGACAAGAGAACATGCTGGGGAGTATGTGTGTACAGTTCAACACCTCAACAGGACTATGACAGCTTCCACTGTTGTCACTGTGATGTGTAAGTACTAACTTGACTGTAATATACAAACTCATGTCATATTTTATGATCTTGAATTACTCTGGCATGTTTTTAGCATCAATCTATCACTGATATCTCTCTCTTCACTGTCTTTTTCCAGACCTTCCTGTGATTCTTCCTGGCTCTGGGTGTGTGGACCAGGCAGAGGTCATGACCTGTCTGTGTGTCAGTCAGGGGGTTCCCTCACCCCTCATAGTGTGGCCACTGCTGGAGCTCAACACAGAGAGGTGCAGCCCCACTACATCAGTGTTGGGTTCCTCAGTGAACAGCACCATCAGTCTGCCTGTTGGAAACCACAACAACACCACTGTGGAGTGTGTCAGCAGCAATGTGGTGGGTGTAGTGAGAGAGAAGCTGCAGGTCACACAAAATAAGAGCCAAGAAAAGCAAAGAGGTAAATATGTATGTCAAGTTACTTGGTTAGAGAGTCAGAGCTTCCCATTCCCACCCAATGTTTGCAATATTGAGGATGTTCTGTACATTTAGACATTTCTTTACTACCACTCAATACAAGAAAACACGTGTATAACCGTCACCAGTCTTCTTTTTCGCTGCATTAAAGTACAGGTCACTCTTTATGTTGAGCTAGCACCTATTGCATTTATGCATTTATTCCAAGATCAGCATGCAGCTGTAGTGCTTCGAAGGCCCTGTGATAAGGTTAGCGATAAACTGAACTCCAAACTGAACAGAACTACACTCTCTTCTACCATTGTCTTAAATATCTTTAATGGTCTCGTTGTAAAAGCTAAAATGCCGTTGGGGACTACGAAGCACCTGTGTGCCAACCTTGGAGTAAACTGACTAAATGCATAAATGCAATAGGTGCTAGCTCAACATAAAGAGTGACCTGTACTTTAATGCAGCGAAAAAGAAGACTGGTGACGGTTATACACGTGTTTTCTTGTATTGAGTGGTAGTAAAGAAGTGTCTAACATATCCTTTGTTTGACCTACTTACTGGAGGTCAGCCACCAACGACAGACCTGCATCATGTGCCACTGCTGGGTGGTCGCAATCTTTTGAAACTTAAAAACGCACTATTAATTGTCTATAATCAGCACAAGTGCTTTCATTGCGTATTATTAATATGATTGAAATTACATAGTTATGTTTACAGTGATATATTGGGAGGGAAAAATATTTCCCAGGGTGGGGGTGTTCCCCGTCCCCCCTGGGATTTCCGCCTATGGTGTGGTTATTGCAATAGGTCTAGACTGCTCTAATGACACTCTTTCTCTCTTCATAAATTGTCGATCTTTCTGAAGGATGTGGGACTGCAGTTCTCCCCTGGACCATAGCTGGTATGTCTCTCAGTGTGACTGTAGCCCTTCTCATCTACCTGTCTACAAATGCTTACATACGGTAGGATCCTTTTCACTTATAGCACAATAGAGACAAAATGAGGATAGTTATACTTCTTATTTTCTGCCAATGTATTTCACATCTGGTTCATAGATGTATTTTTTTAACGTGTACAGGACACTTTATTTCTCAAAGTACCTATTATAAGCCCAGACAATGTCTGATAAGATGCTTACTATAGGCCTAGATTTACTTTCTCTGAGTGCTAGAAGTAACTTAACCCTACCACTTGGTTTTTTATTGTGGTTCTTAAAGGATGCAAGGTAAGAATGTGAAACCAAAAGAAGAGGAGAGTGCCTACATCTCATTGGATAAAAAATACACGTCTCAGGAAGAGTATGAGGTCATTGCCAGGCGTCCAAGATGATTGAGCACCCCCCCCCCCCCCCCCACTCCTAAGCTTATGCTGAGAGTTTTCAGTAGACTGAGATCATTTTCATGTAAAATAATTCACACTTATCATATTAGTAAAGTTTCTGATTTGTATGCATAAAATGAACAAGTTATTAAGCACAATTTTTTATAATAAAAATGATTATGTATTTCATGGAAAAGCACAAGTATTATACGTTTTTTTTAAATCACATACTTTTTAAAATGTTTACTTTAGAGAGACTATGTGAATCAAACATGGAGATATAATGATTCTTTGCACTCTGCACTATCATCCTGAAATTGTACATTTGCTCATTGCACTTTGTGCACTGCTGTAGATTCCTTCACCTGCCAATTCTCTGACTTCAATATATATATATATTTCCATTCCATATTGTGGTAAAAAAAATATGTGTGATGTAGTTACTGTAAACAATGAAGAGGTGGCATGAGATTAACTGTTAGTTAAGTAATGGAGAAACTGTATGAAATAATATATACTGTCGTGGCCAAAATATTGGCATCCTTGCACTTTTTTCAAGTAATTCACAATTTTCCCTAAAAATAAGTTGAAATTGAATAAAGTATTTGGTCTCCACAGTTCTTTATTTCACTGTTAATATTACAGAACCTTTGTTTTTGATTCAGAACACAATATATTGATTTAAATCAGAAAATATACAAATGGCAGTAACAAAATTATTGACACCCTCGACTTGATATTTGGTAGCACAGCCTTTGGTCAAAATAACTGCAATCAAGTGCTTCCTATAACCATCAATGAGCACCTCTGTACTGGCAGTTTAGCCCAATCCTCTTGTGCAAACTGCTCCAGTTCTCCCAGATTAGAAGGGTGCCCTCTCCTCACTGTTGTTTTCAGATCTCTCCACAAGTGTTCAATGGGATTTAGATCTGGATTCATTGCTGGCCACTTCAGAACAGTCCAGCGTTTTGTCTTGAACCATTCCTGGGTGCTTTACCAAAAAGCTCTAATTTGGTCTCATCTGTTCACAGGACATTATCCCAGAAGGATTTTGGCATGTTCAGGTGTGTTTTGGCAAATTGCAGTCGGGCTCTCTTATGTCTTTCTCTCAGCAGTGGGGTCTTCCTGGGTCTCCTGCCATATAACCCTGTTTCATTGAGTTGGCTACGGATGGTGCGAGTTGAAACTGTCGTACCTTGTGTCTGAAGGTCAGCTTGAATGTGTGTGGCAGTTGACCAAGGTGCTTTCTCCACCAATCGAACAATCCTTCGCTGAAAACTTACATACATTTTTCTTTGGTGGCCACGTCCAGTGAGGTTGGCTGCAGTGGCATGGTCCTTCTTTGGGATAGGGGGCGGTATTTTGACATCCGGATGAAAAATGTGCCCAAAGTAAACTTCCTGCTACTCAGGCCCAGAAGCTAGGATATGCATATAATAGACGCAAATATAGATTTGGATAGAAAACACTGTACAGTTTCTAAAACTGTTAAAATTATGTCTGTGAGTATGACACACCTTGTTTGGCAGGCGAAACCCCGAGGACAAACCATCCAGGATTTTTTCATTTGTTGAGTAGACTGTGTTATCAATTGGTTTTCTATGGGTAACTAGATTTATGAGGCACTTGGTTGCAGTTCCTATGGCTTCCACTAGATGTCAACAGTCTTTAGAAATTGGTTGATGTATTTCCTTTGAGAAATGAAGAAGTACGGTTATTCAGAATGAGAGTCAAGCCAAGTTTTATTTTTTGTTTGGTGCGCGCCACCTGTAGCTCACTCCACTTTGATTTTATCCGCTAGTGACCTGTAGCTCACTCCACTTAAATTGTATCGATTATTTACGTATTAGGATACCTAAGGATGGATTAGGAAAGTTGTTTGAAATGTTTGGACAAAGTTTACAGGTAAATTATTAGATCATTTGTAGTCATGTTGGGCGAGTTGGAACCGGTGTTTTTCTGAATCAAACGCGCCAAATAAATTGACATTTTGGGGATATAAAAAAGGAGTTTATAGAACAAAAGGACCATTTGTGATGTTTCTGGGACATATTGGAGTGCCTACAGAAGAAGCTCTTCAAAGGTAAGGCATGAGTTATGTAATTATTTCTGACTTTTGTGTCACCACCTGCCTATTTGAAAATGATTGTTATGCATTTGTATGCTGGGCGCTGTCCTCAGATAATCGCATGGTTTGCTTTCGCCTTAAAGCCTTTTTGAAATCTGACACCACGACTGGATTAACAAGAAGTTAAGCTACCGTCCCACCTAGACTAGAGAAGTTTTAAACTTCTTGATAACATTACGTACGGTGGAAGCAGGAACATCAAAGTCTCTGGAGATGGACTTGTAGCTTTGAGATTGTCCATGGTTGGCTATAATCTTGAGTCTGACCTCCTCAGATAATTCTTTGGTTTTCTTTCTTTTGTCCATGCTCATTGCGGTACACACAGTGACACTATTCAAACTGGTTGAATATGTGATTTTTATACTGCAGGCACCTTCAACTCACCGCAGGTGAGTTCAATTCCAAAGTAAATGAGAATCACCTGCATGAAATCAAATTATTTCTAACTACTTCAAGAAGGTGCCAATAATATTGTCCGGGCCATTTAAGGATTTCTTTGTGGAATGAGCTAAGACATAGCAAATTATATAGATTTTTTTGTTTTGTTCAACTGCACACTGAAGACATACATATGATTTCAACATTTTTCTGGAAGAAATGGGGCATTATTTTAAAAAAGTGCAAGGGTGCCTATATTTTCGGCCACGACTATATATATATACAGTGGGGCAAAAAAGTATTTAGTCAGCCTCCAATTGTGCAAGTTCTCCCACTTAAAAAGATGAGAGAGGCCTGTAATTTTCATCATAGCTACACTTTAACTATGACACACAAAATGAGAAAAAAATCCAGAAAATCACAAAATAAGTATTTGGTCAATAACAAAAGTTTATCTCAATACTTTGTTATATACCCTTTGTTGGCAATGACAGAGGTCAAACGTTTTCTGTAAGTCTTCACAAGGTTTTCACACACTGTTGCTGGTATTTTGGCCCATTCCTCCATGCAGATCTCCTCTAGAGCATTGATGTTTTGGGCTGTTGCTGGGCAACACAGACTTTCAACTCCCTCCAACGATTTTCTATGGGGTTGAGATCTGGAGACTGGCTAGGCCACTCCAGGACCTTGAAATGCTTCTTACGAAGCCACTCCTTCATTACCCGGGCGGTGTGTTTGGGATCATTGTCACGCTGAAAGACCCAGCCACATTTCATCTTCAATGCCCTTGCTGATGGAAGGAGGTTTTCACTCAAAATCTCACGATACATGGCCCCATTCATTCTTTCCTTTACACGGATCAGTCGTCCTGGTCCCTTTGCAGAAAAACAGCCTCAAAGCATGATGTTTCCACCCCCATGCTTCACAGTAGGTATTGTGTTCTTTGGATGCAACTCAGCATTCTTTGTCCTCCAAACACGACGAGTTGAGTTTTTACCAAAAAGTTATATTTTGGTTTCATCTGACCATATGACATTCTCCCAATCTTCTTCTGGATCATCCAAATGCTCTCTAGCAAACTTCAGATGGGCCTGGACATGTACTGGCTTAAGCAGGGGGACACGTCTGGCACTGCAGGATTTGAGTCCCTGGCGGCGTAGTGTGTTACTGATGGTAGGCTTTGTTACTTTGGTCCCAGCTCTCTGCAGGTCATTCACTAGGTCCCCCCATATGGTTCTGGGATTTTTGCTCACCGTTCTTGTGATCATTTTGACCCCACAGGGTGAGATCTTGCGTGGAGCCCCAGATCGAGGGAGATTATCAGTGGTCTTGTATGTCTTCCATTTTCTAATAATTGCTCCCACAATTGATTTCTTCAAACCAAGCTGCTTACCTATTGCAGATTCAGTCTTCCCAGCCTGGTGCAGGTCTACAATTTTGTTTCTGGTGTCCTTTGACAGCTCTTTGGTCTTGGCCATAGTGGAGTTTGGAGTGTGACTGTTTGAGGTTGTGGACAGGTGTCTTTTATACTGATAACAAGTTCAAACAGGTGCCATTAATACAGGTAACGAGTGGATGACAGAGGAGTCTCTTAAAGAATAAGTTACAGGTCTGTGAGAGCCAGAAATATTGCTTGTTTGTAGATTACCAAATACTTATTTTCCACCATAATTTGCAAATAAATTCATTTTTTTCTCATTTTGTCTGTCATAGTTGAAGTGTACCTATGATGAAAATTACAGGCCTCTCTCATCTTTTTAAGTGGGAGAACTTGCACAATTGATGGCTGACTAAATACTTTTTTGCCCTAATATTAGTATTACTGTTTTGGAGATGTGTTGAGAATACAGATTACAATCTTGCCACATTTACTGTTGTACTCTTCATTTACAGTGCCTTGCGAAAGTATTCGGCCCCCTTGAACTTTGCGACCTTTTGCCACATTTCAGGCTTCAAACATAAAGATAAAAAAACTGTATTTTTTTGTGAAGAATCAACAACAAGTGGGACACAATCATGAAGTGGAATGACATTTATTGGATATTTAAAACTTTTTTAATAAATCAAAAACTGACAAATTGGGCGTGCAAAATTATTCAGCCCCTTTACTTTCAGTGCAGCAAACTCTCTCCAGAAGTTCAGTGAGGATCTCTGAATGATCCAATGTTGACCTAAATGACCAATGATGATAAATACAATCCACCTGTGTGTAATCAAGTCCCCGTATAAATGCACCTGCACTGTGATAGTCTCAGAGGTCCGTTAAAAGCGCAGAGAGCATCATGAAGAACAAGGAACACACCAGGCAGGTCCGAGATACTGTTGTGAAGAAGTTTAAAGCCGGATTTGGATACAAAAAGATTTCCCAAGCTTTAAACATCCCAAGGAGCACTGTGCAAGCGATAATATTGAAATGGAAGGAGTATCAGACCACTGCAAATCTACCAAGACCTGGCCGTCCCTCTAAACTTTCAGCTCATACAAGGAGAAGACTGATCAGAGATGCAGCCAAGAGGCCCATGATCACTCTGGATGAACTGCAGAGATCTACAGCTGAGGTGGGAGACTCTGTCCATAGGACAACAATCAGTCGTATATTGCACAGATCTGGCCTTTATGGAAGAGTGGCAAGAAGAAAGCCATTTCTTAAAGATATCCATAAAAAGTGTCATGTAAAGTTTGCCACAAGCCACCTGGGAGACACACCAAACATGTGGAAGAAGGTGCTCTGGTCAGATGAAACCAAAATTGAACTTTTTGGCAACAATGCAACACGTTATGTTTGCGTAAAAGCAACACAGCTGAACACACCATCCCCACTGTCAAACATGGTGGTGGCAGCATCATGGTTTGGGCCTGCTTTTCTTCAGCAGGGACAGGGAAGATGGTTAAAATTGATGGGAAGATGGATGGAGCCAAATACAGGACCATTCTGGAAGAAAACCTGATGGAGTCTGCAAAAGACCTGAGACTGGGACGGAGATTTGTCTTCCAACAAGACAATGATCCAAAACATAAAGCAAAATCTACAATGGAATGGTTCAAAAATAAACATATCCAGGTGTTAGAATGGCCAAGTCAAAGTCCAGACCTGAATCCAATCGAGAATCTGTGGAAAGAACTGAAAACTGCTGTTCACAAATGCTCTCCATCCAACCTCACTGAGCTCGAGCTGTTTTGCAAGGAGGAATGGGAAAAAATGTCAGTCTCTCGATGTGCAAAACTGATAGAGACATACCCCAAGCAACTTACAGCTGTAATCGCAGCAAAAGGTGGCGCTACAAAGTATTAACTTAAGGGGGCTGAATAATTTTGCACGCCCAATTTTTCAGTTTTTGATTTGTTAAAAAAGTTTGAAATATCCAATAAATGTCGTTCCACTTCATGATTGTGTCCCACTTGTTGTTGATTCTCCACAAAAAAATACAGTTTTATATCTTTATGTTTGAAGCCTGAAATGTGGCAAAAGGTCGCAAAGTTCCAGGGGTCCGAATACTTTCGCAAGGCACTGTATTTTGGGGTTTAATTTGGATTTAATTTGGGTTTTCAGCCACTGTTTGGAAGACATTTAAAGATTTAGTCACTAGTCCATCAGACATTTAGAACATCCAAAGACAAGGAATATCCAGTTAACTTCGCCATATTTACCACAATAAATGTCCACGTTGAGGTATGAGGCCTGTTCTGATCAGAACATACTATTTTTTCTAACAGCAGCAACACATATTTGAGGGATTATCGTTCAAATGTAAGTATTTAGGATAAATATAGTAAGGATGGGGCCACTTAAACACAGTCTTAAAGTGTGAAGAGGAATTTAACTGTGGCCCACAGTATTGTAAAAGCTGTGGTCACCTCAGTGAGGCTAAACTAGGCAAAAAAGAAACGTCCCTTTTTCAAGACCCTGTCTTTCAATGATAATTCGAAAAAATCCAAATAACTTCACAGATCTTCATTGCAAAGGGTTTAAACACTGTTTCCCATGCTTGTTCAATGAACCATAAACAATTAAAGAACATGCACCTGTGGAACGATCGTTAAGACACTAACAGCTTACAGACAGTAGACAATTAAGGTCACAGTTATGAAAACTTAGGACACTAAAGAGGCCTTTCTACTGACTCTGAAAAACACCAAAAGAAAGATGCCCAGGGTCCCTGCTCATCTGCGTGAACGTGCCATAGGCATGCTGCAAGGAGGCATGAGGACTGCAGATGTGGACAGGGCAATAAATTGCGATGTCCGTACTGTGAGACGCCTAAGACAGCACTACAGGGAGACAGGATGGACAGCTGATTGTCCTCGTGGTGGCAGACCACGTGTAACAACACCTGCACAGGATCGGTACATCCGAACATCACACCTGCGGGACAAGTACAAGATGGCAACAACAACTGCCCGAATTACACCAGGAACGCACAATCCCTTCAGCAGTGTCTGCAATAGGCTGAGAGAGGCTGGACTGAGGGCTTGTTGGCATGTTGTAAAGCAGGTCCTCACCAGACATCACCGGCAACAAAGTCGCCTATGGGCACAAACCCACCGTCGCTGGGCCAGACAAGACTGGCAAAAAGTGCTCTTCACTGACGAGTCGCGGTTTTATCTCACCAGGGGTGATGGTTGGATTCGCATTTATTGTCGAAGGAATGAGCGTTACACCGAGGCCTGTTCTCTGGAGTGGGATCGATTTGGAGGTGGAGGGTCCGTCATGGTCTGGGTTGGTGCGTCACAGCGTCATCAGACTGAGCTGGTTGTCATTGCAGGCAATCTCAACCCTGTGCGTTACAGGGAAGACATCCTCCTCCCTCATGTGGTACCCTTCCTGCAGGCTCATCCTGACATGACCCTCCAGCGTGACAATGCCACCAGCCATACTGCTCGTTCTGTGCGTGATTTCCTGCAAGACAGGAATGTTAGTGATCTGCCATGGCCAGCAAAGAGCCCAGATCTCTATCCCATTGAGCACGTCTGGGACCTGTTGGATCGGAGGGTGAGGGATAGGGACATTCCCCCCAGAAATGTTTCGGAACTTGCAGGTGCCTTGGGGGAAGAGTGGGGTAACATCTCACAGCAAGATCTGGCTAATCTGTTGCAGTCCATGAGGAGGAGATGCACTGCAGTACTTAATGCAGCTGGTGGCCACACCAGATGCTGACTGTTACTTTTGATTTTGACCCCCTTTTTGTTCAGGGACACATTATTCCATTTATGTTAGTCACATGTCTGTGGAACTTGTTCAGTTTATGTCTCAGTTGTTGAATCTTGTCATATTCATACAAATATAGTTTGCTGAAAATAAATGCAGTTGACAGTGAGATGATGTTTCTTTTTTTGAGGAGTTTATTAGATCTGGTTAAACACGTCATGGGAAACTGAGCTGAAGACCAAGAAGGCATAATGGCTATTACAGTAATATGTTGTTGTTTTTTTTAGATACATTTCAGTTAGTTCTCTGTATTTACAGTAGTGGTGAGTTATGAGGTGCGGGATTGTTTTGTGTGTACTCTTTGTACACGCATGTATGTCACGATTGTTCGTGTACGTGAGCTGTTTTTTGGGACTGTTTAGTTCCCCTGTGTTTTGGGGCATTTGTTTTGAGTGACGTCTGTTTTCACCTGGTCGGTGTATAAAGAAGTAGCCTACTCTGAACTATCTGTCTCCTGCGTCTGACTCCTTCCTCCACTACACCCTGTGGCATTACAGGTACATGCATTCTATTACTGACGTACAGTGTTAACTGTAGTGTTAACTGGGTGTTGTTTTAAAATCAATTTCAGATTGTCTTTAGAAATTCATATTTATTATCATGAGAATCAGATATATTGTCAAAAGCGCGAAGCCTTGCACCATATTGTAATGGACGTGCCAGCTAACCCCTCCAAAATATAGTTATTGTGAAATTTAATTCATAATATTTTCCTAAGAGAAAAAGAGATGATCCCAAAGGACTCAGACTCCAAAAGCCCTTTCATGAACCTGGAGATGGTGGCATGTGAAGACCAACAGGTGCAGTACCAGTTTCTTTCTTTATTCAGCTCTGCAAACATTTAGTTAGCATTGACATGCCAATAGGAATTGATAGGACAGCATAAACAGATCTGGGACCACCAAGCTAACAAAAGACTCCTAACACAGTTATTTTTATAATGTACTCCATAGACAAATGAAGGACAGGCTGTGCAGGTGGTGCTGAGGGAGGGAGCAGAAATCAGAGGGCCGCAGACCAGTGGAGCCACGGGAAAATCTGACACAAGGGAAGAACCAAATAATGTGGACTACGCCAGTATCAACTACTCCCTCTGCTGAAGAAGAAGACTCCTGAGGAGGCAGAGAAGAAGACCACTACCACAGAGTCAAACTACACTGAAATCAAACGCGAGAAGAAGAAAGAGGGAGAAGAAGATGGAGGAGATGGCAGTGGAGTGATGGAGGAGGGGTTAGACGGGAAGGAGATGATGGGGAAGAATAAGGAGAAAGAGAACAGTAAGCCAGCAGTAGAGACATATGAGGATACAGAGCTTTACTCCAACGTCAAGGCTGTTATGGGTGTTGAGTGACACAGCAATTTTCACTAGAAATGAGGGGGATGGCATACAGTATTATACAGCTATGGGTTCTTATATCATTTTCTGAATCCAGATTGAAAGTTTTATGATGATACTGAGACTTTTGTTCAACTGAAACTACTGTAGTTAGTAGTGTTGGTGTTGTTTCCTCATGTGCGGAATCCAGTTTGAATGTTTTATGATACAGAGACGTTGTATAATAACTGAAACTACTGTAGTTCGTAGTTTTGGTAAATTCTTTATTTTACAGCCCTGTGTCAGCTGGTACTGTACGTGCAAGGTGGTTGTACATTTTCAATAAGAATACTTCCTAGTTGTACATACTGTAGAAGCAAATGTTGATAATGTTTTTGCAATGTTTTTCAAGGAAGTGTCATTTTACTTTTGTAATGATTCTGTTTTGTCACCAGGTGAAAGGACTGACAAAGATGTGGTTTGTAAAGTAGAGGTCAAACCATTTCTTGTTTTTCCCCTCTTTCCTTTCATATTTGGATTTCTATTTCTTATTTTATTTAACTAGGCACGTCAGTTAAGAACAAATTCTTATTTTCAATGACGGCCTAGGAACAGTCTGTTCAGGGGCAGAACGATAGATTTGTACCTTATCAGCTCGTGGATTTGAACTTGAATATTTTGCCAAATTAGCGAAAAACACACAAAAAAAGTAGTATAAAGAGCTATCCCATCTATGAGAATATTTTTCTATTTATAAGTGTGCATTATTGCAGAATTGTTTTATATGGAGGTACTACCTCATTTCATGGTTTTGGGTATTTTCAGTTGTTGTTCTCCAAAATCTGTTCAAATAATGTTTAATGGTGTATTTTTTGTTGTTGCTATTTCCAACTTACCATCTCCACAAATTTCGTTCAAGAGTAATTTTAGGCTGTCAGTGGTATAAATAAGGGATGGGCAACTTTGATGGGGGTGGAGGCCGCAATAAATCTGAACTCATCACGGGGGGCCGCAGTGGCTCACGGGTCTGTATACCCACATCCATACACACACATGTAGTCAGAGCCGGACCTATCCTTTTGGGAGCCCTAAGCAAAATGTTGTTTCCCTAAACCTTGCGAGCACAACATTTTAGGTCTCCCCTCTTGACAGCGGAGAGAAAAAATGTAGGTTTTAGAGGTAATTTCCTGCAACTACACATTTTGCCATGGGTCATAGAGAAAATGTTGCAGTTTTAAAACAAGTTTGCTGCAAATCTACACATTTTACAATAGGGTGTAGAAAAAGGTTTGCAGTTTTTAATATGATATCTGAGTGAGAGTGACTAACAAAATCAATGGAGACCCCTCGGTTGGTAATTCGACCATGATTGTGACAAGTTTAGTTAGCTGGCCGCTAGACTAACTAACCAATTGAAAAGATCTTTGGCTGACATGGTCTAGTTTAGTGACTGTCATTGAATGACATAACAAGAGAAAAACTGCTGATACAGAACCACATTTCGAAAATGCACCTCAACAGTAAGTTGAGACATCGACTGAGTTCCCCTCCCCACAAATATTATTATTGTATATTTTTGGGTATTTGGAAATTGATCTGTGGTCCTACAAAAGGGGGGGTGGGGGGGCACCACCAATTGGACATCCCTGGCAGGTAGCCTAGTATTTAGAGCATTGGACTGGTAACCAAAAGGTTGCAAGATTGAATCCCCGAGATGACAAGGTCAAAATCTGTTGTTCTGCCCCTGAACAAGGCAGTTAAGCCACTGTTCCTAGGCCGTCATTGAAAATAAGAATTAGTTCTTAACTGACTTGCCTAGTTAAATAAAGGAAAAAACACATTTTCATCAGAAGATTTTTTTTCTTCTTCAAAATGAAGAAATGCTTATTATAGATCTATTTCAGTTCATTCACCATTTATTCTACGTTTACTTTTGAACATGCATCTGTTCGACACAGACTCAGATAGATTTCGCATCATTATATCTGTCCCATTAGGGCGTCCGTGAGAGCAAGAACAGCGCCATTGAGGCCATCTCCATTTTGAAGTAGTCAATTTTCTTCTTCCAACTTCTATGAGTTGGCAAGCAAAATGAAAGGGTGCATACTGCCACCAAGAGTGTGTTATATGAACAGGTATAAAGCCAAGGTTGGCGATATACTCCCACATGCAGTTAGTGTCATGCCCTGACCTTAGAGAGCCTTTTTATTTCGTTAGGTCAGGGTGCGATTTGGGTGAGCATTCTAGTTTTCTATTTCTTTGTTGGCCGGGTATGGTTCCCAATCAGAGGCAGCTGTCTATCGTTGTCTCTGATTGGGAATCAAACTTAGGCAGCCTGTTTTCCACCCTAGTTTGTGGGATCATGATTTTGCATAGTTGCTGTGGAGCCTGCAGAACTTTACGTTCGTTTTTGTATTTTGTTATTTGTCGGAGTTCATTATTAAAAATCATGAACACTTTCCACGCTGCGCTTTGGTCTCATTCTTCTAACGACGGACGTAACAGAAGATCCCACCACCAAGTGACCAAGCAGCGTGCCCAGGAGTGGAGGACATCCTGGACCTGGGAGGAGGTAACGGCAGGGGACAAGACCCTGCCATGGAAGCAGGCGGAGGCAGTGAGAGAGGAATGGCGACGAGACCAGGAATCAAGGACACGATGCAAGCACGAGAGGCAGCCCCCAAATATTTTGGTGGGGGGGCACACGGAGTGGTTGGCGGAGCCGAGGGGTGAACCAGAGCCAGTCAGGGTGTCGTGGGAGGAGCTCGACGCAATATTCCGGAGAGAGGTGCTGGCGTTGAGAGCACTGCAGAGCGGGTGTGCTGAGGAGCGTGACACCAGTCCGGTGTCATGGACACCGGTTTCACGCATCTGGCCTCCGGTGCACCTCCCCAGTCCGGTGCGTCCTGTGTCTCCTCCTCGCACTCGCCCTGGGGTGTGTGTCACCGTTCCGGTACAATTGGTGCCGGTTCTTTGCACCGTGTCTCCAGTGCGCCTTCACAGCCCAGTGCGTCCTGTGCCAACGCCCCGTAGTTGCTGGGCTAGGGTGAGCATCCAGCCAGGATGAGTTGTGCCAGGTCTACGCTCCAGACCTCCAGTAGTCCTTCACGGCCCAGTATATCCTGCGCCGGCTCTACGCACTATGCCTCCAGTGTGCCTTCACAGCCCAGTGCGTCCTGTGCCAGCACCCCGCACTTGCCGGGCTAAAGTGAGCATCCAGCCAGGACGGGTTGTTCCAGCTCTGTGCTCCAGACCTCCGGTACGTCTCCACGGCCCAGTATATCCTGTGCCGGCTCCACGCACCAGGCCTCCAGTGATGATCCAGGGCCCGAAGCCTGCAGTGATGATCCATGGCCAGAAGCCTCCAGTGATGATCCATGGCACAAAGCCTCCAGTGATGATCCATGGCTCGAAGCCTCCAGAGAGGATCCATGGCACGAAGCCTCCAGTGATCATCCATGGCACGAAGCTTCTAGTGATGATCCATGGCCTGGAGCCTCCAGAGACGGTCTGCAGTCCAGTGTCTCCAGCGACGGTCCGCAGTCCAGAGACTCCAGGGATGGTCTGTCGTCCAGAGCCTCCAGCAACGGTCTGCAGTCCAGAGCCTCCAGCGACGGTCGGCAGTCCAGAGCCTCCAGCGACGGTCGGCAGGGGGGGGGGGGGGGGGGGGGGGGGAGTACTGTCATGCCCTGACCTTAGACAGAGCCTTTTTATTTCTCTATTTGGTTAGGTCAGGGTGTGATTTGGGTGGGCATTCTAGTTTTCTATGCCTTTGTTGGCCGGGTATGGTTCACAATCAGAGGCAGCTGTCTATCGTTGTCTCTGATTGGGAATCATACTTAGGCAGCCTGTTTTCCACCCTAGTTTGTGGGATCATGATTTTGCATAGTTGCTGTGGAGCCTGCCAAACTTTATGTTTGTTTTTGTATTTTGTTATTTGTCGGAGTTCATTATTAAAAATCATGAACTCTTTCCACGCTGAGCTTTGGTCTCATTCTTCTAACGACGGACGTAACAGGTAGGGAATGTTTGCTCACAGGTATAATTCATTGGCTGATCCCTCTTGATGACCCAGATGGAATCATGTGATCCTTCTTTAACCAATAGGAAGTCCCTCCCAGTTAACAACTTCAAAATGGTGAAAGTCCTCAACGGCTCTGCCCATGCTAAAAAAGGATTTTGGGCGCTAGAGTCCTCCATCTATCTCTATGGTTCGAGATCATATCCTACCAACAACCCCACTAGATGGAGACAATCCATTAAACATGACAACTGCAAAGCCACATTACTTACAATCCTACATACTTCTTAACCCTTTCTCAGTTTGAGTTTTTATCATAATACTCATTTATCAGAAAAGGAAACTGATTTAAGGTGATCTCAACCATCTGCTGGTGTAAGTGAAGACAGAACAACAGGCTCTGATTGGAACGCAGATGTTTACAATTAACCCTGAAACTCTCAGATGTCCGCAGAGGTTTCTCGCATGGTTTCCTTTGTTTCCGCTGAACATTTTGACCTAAAACCCTCACAAACTTTTACAATTGAGAGCATCCTGTCGGGCTGTATAACCACTTGGTACAGCAACTGCACTGCCCACAACCGCAGGGTGGTGCGGTTTTGACAACGCATCACCGGGGGCAAACTACCTGCCCCCCAGGACACAGGAAGGTCAAAAAGATCATCAAGGAGAACAACCAACCTAGCAACTGCCTGTTCACCCCGCTATGATTCGGGGTGAAGAAGGTGAGGTCAGGACCGAGAGACTGAAAAACAGTTTCTATCTCAAGGCCATCAGACTGTTAAACAGCCAGCACTAGCACCGAGAAGCTGCTATGGAACATAGCACAAATGGAACACTAGTCACTTTAATAATGCCACTTTAATAATGTTTACATTTCTTGCACTACTCATCTCATATGTATTGTAACGACCCTGGGTTTATAAGCGCGGATATCGACTCTGGCCCCTCGAGCATGCTTTTGGGGCACAGTCAATAGCGCGCTGAACTTCAGGCTAGAAGGTTTTTTTAAATTTTTGTTATTTTACCTTTATTTAACCAGGCAAGTCAGTTAAGAACAAATTCTTATTTTCAATGACGGCCTGTTCAGGGGCAGAACGACAGATTTGTACTTTGTCAGCTTGGGGGGTTTGAACTTGCAACCTTCCGGTTACTAGTCCAACACTCTAACCACTAGGCCACCCTGCCGCCCCGGCAGGTCAAGGGTTCAAGACCTGTTTCATTACAGTATATACTGTATTCTATACTATCTGGTGCATCTTACCTATGCCACTCTCTTATTGCTCATCCATATATTTATATGTATATATTCTTATTTCATTCCTTTACTTAGATTTTTGTGTATCTGTTGTGGAATTGATAGATATTACTTGTTAGATACTGCTGCACTGTTGGAACTAGAAGCACAAGCATTTCACTACACTCACAATGACATCTGCTAACCATGTGTATGTGACCAATAAAATGTGATTTGATTTGACACAGAACATAAAACCCAAGTGTGTGGTGTGGGTTACAGGAGCAGGAAACGAACACTGTTCAAGTCCCTTTCACACTGAAAGTCTGGTTGTGTTCTTGTGGGGGTTGTTTCTTTTGAAGTTGTTGTGTTTTATAGCAGGGATTCTCAACTGGGGGGTCGCCGGGGCAGGATTTTAGGGGTCGTGGGACTTAAATAAAAAAATATTTTGAAAGGTAACCTCCACACCAAAACGTTTATTTTGAAAGGATACGGCCTCTTATTGTTGCTGACTTGGAGCACGTCCCATAAGTGAAAGCGAGTCGCAGTGGTGAAATGACAAGCTGCGTTCGGACTTGGTGGGTTTTCGCGCTGCACACACTCACTGATCAATACAATAACGTTCTTGAGGTGTCAATATCTAGAGGCCTCACAAGTTTAATTGAAGATCGTATGCACAGTACAAGAAAAGGCACTTCGCGCATCATACCTTGTGGCCCACCGCATTTCTAAATGCAAAAAAGCCCACGCCAGCGCAGAGGATCTCATACTCCCTGCTGCGATTGATATGTGCACTGAAATCTTGGGAGAGTCAGCCGCCAACAAACGTAAAACCATACCCCTATCCAATGACACCATGAGCAGAATCCAGGACATGTCTTTCGGAAAAGAAGTCACCTCTGGCCGAACATTTCGATTGTGAGGAATGGCTCGCACAGGTTGCCTACCTGGTGTATATTTTTGATCATCTGAATTCTCTCAATGTGTCAATGCAATGGAGGGGGCACAATCGATTTGTACAGAGGGATGTAATGGATGCCTTCAAGATGAAGCTTACCGGTTGGGCAAATCATGTTTCGAACGGGAGTATTGACATGTTTCCTAATGCTGATTTAGGGATTCATAATCTGATCAACACCCCAGACTTCAATAAACTTATCAAACTATTTGCTCATGCAAAGACACACACAATAAATAAACAGATTAATTAGTTATTGTTCACTGTGTTAATTGTTATTGTTAATTAATACTGACATTCACATTACATTTGAAAAAACAGCAATCATTAGGAAATCTTAATCATCCATTACAATGTGAATAGTTTCACAACTTTAAAGTTTTTAAAGTTTTTAACCAGTTCAATGCATTTTAAAAGAGGGTATGTGTTACTGTTCATTAACATTATTGGACTGGTTATGATGTCATGTTCTGAGTGGTCATTTATTACACCCCACTCCTGAACTGGTCGCCTAATTAAAATGGCTTATTGTCTTGAATTTATAATTAATGTTTTCTCAGTTAATATGGCGGTGTAATGACTTTATTTAATGCCATAAGAGTAGACCGTGAGATGGAGTCTATTTTGCAAGTGAAGCCTGCCCGAGAAGGCAGCTGCAATACAACATTACAAAATGGAGTCATCAACAGTATATAATGTTGGGTCGTGACTCCATTTGCGTCCCAGGCAAAACCAGTTGAGAACCCCTGTTTTAGAGAAGTGATACTTTTGCAGATATCGGGCATGAGGCCCTGTTTGAAAACTCACTTCAGACTAAGTATCAATAGAGTAAATGAAAGCATTATCATGGAAGTCAAACAGAAATTTGAATACATAAATACACCAAACTGGGAAAGGAATTACAACTTTTGCTGATTGGTTTAGAGGCAATAACGTTGCCTACTCGTTTACATCCTCCTTGCTCAGGAGTCAAATATTAATGTCCAGAGAGGGAATTTGTTTTTTTGTAATAATGTGTTTTCCTAATGTTCAATAGTTGTACTACGTACTCACAGACAATGAAAGCTCTAGTCATGTTTTTATATGTTTGAATTGATACCATCATAGTCGTCAATACAATTCAATGGGTGGCGCTAAGATCAACGGTTATTACACATTCACACGATATTGTGTGCACTAAAATAAAATAAAACTGTTAATTTACATATTACATCACCTGCCACTTGTCAGTGTGAGCATCATGGACTCATACTGTATTAAGAATGTTAGAATGTTCCACTCACAGTACAGAGCCTGTATATAGATCTAACAGACATAGTCAGCATACTTCACTTGTATTGAGGATATACAGTATCTGCTATTAATAATGAAGATGTATTTCCCTACTAAGGTCTGTCCTCAGGTTTTCCATCCAGGTCAAAGGTAAGGCATATGAGGAAGTATGCATTAGTACTGTAGACCAGACAGTTAGTTGGATCTAAGATTGTGTGTTTGTTTACCTAACACTTAGAATTATTTTATTCTAAGTGTTAAAAGCTGTCGGACATCAAGGATGCTGTGGAAAACCTCCTGATTAGCCGTATCCGGCTTAAGGTGTTCCCAGTGAGGCCCTCCTGTCTGAAGAAACTTGACTTCCCAGGCCTCCTGGAGGAGATGGAGGGACCTCCCAGAGATCCAGGCCCATGCCCTCCTCCTGGCCTTACCCAATCTCTCCCCAGCCCTGGTACCCCAGGAGAGGGAAGCCTTGAAGACCCTGGTCTGGGCGGCCACCTTGCTCTCTGGCGAGGTGTCAGACATCCCTGTTCCCCTGGTGGCCTGCATGGTGGAGGCCATCATGGGTTTGAGGATCCTCACCAAGGCCAGGGCCTCACTGGCAGCTTCCTTAAATAGTACCGGCAAAAAAACAGTCTCAACATCAACAGTGAAGAGGCGACTCCGGGATGCTGGCCTTTTAGGCAGAGTTGCAAAGAAAAAGCCATATCTCAGACTGGCCAATAAAAAGAAAAGATTAAGATGGGCAAAATAACACAGACACTGGACAGAGGAACTCTGCCTAGAAGGCCATCATCTCGGAGTCGCCTCTTCACCGTTGATGTTGAGACTGGTGTTTTGCGGGTACTATTTAATGAAGCTGCCAGTCAGAATCCTGCAATCTTTCTTCAATCTTTCTTCAATCTTTCTGCAACTTACCACTGTTATTACTTAATGACAATATGAGCTCTAAGATGATGTTTGATCACTCTCTTTATTTTACAAGTCTGTCCCGCCTCAAGCAAAGCCATCTTTCTTTGGTTCCAAACAACAAATAAATAAAGTAAACAACAGAGAATGTGACCCGCTCAGTTTATCTATATAGTGTGTTATCTGTTCTCTCATACCCAAAACAGTAAGGAAAATACACCCCAAATACATTCTATATCTCCATGTATTAGTATGACTAAATTAATACAGTATGTAACAGTTATTCCTCCCACACCACCCCTCATTGTTTGCAGAAGCGACATCACTCAAAGCATTTTTAAAACCATTTCACTTGATAATATTTGCAACTGTGGTATGGAACACCGTTTCGGTCTTGGCGTGTCAAAAAAGATACACGTCAAATAACAAATAACACTAAATAACACTAAATAAGCTTGTTGACCAATCAGGACCTGAAAATGATGCACGTCACATAATAATTGGACGCATTAAATCATTTTGTATGTATTTATTACACATTGATTACACTATAACTCATATTTCATATGCTATGATACTGGTAAAGTTCCCATCTACTTCCATGACCCAAGTCACAGTTTTCTTGCAAAAAATATATCTTTAGCTAATGATTTGATGTTTTCAATGAGAGTAGTATCTTGAAGACATGTGTTGTTTAATTTCCAATATCCTTGAGTACCTTTTGATTTTTTTGTATCTTGTAAATTCAGGTAAATCAAGTGATGATCAGAAATGGGAGCCAACTGATGATCTACATCTATAACAAATTGTAACAAAAAAGGGGAAGTTAGGAATAAATCTGTTCTAGATTTACGTGACAAATATAAAGTCAGAGTGGTAGCCATTAAACGCTCCAAAGAGCTGATGCAATTAAAGAACCTTAGAGAAAAGGAGATGAGCAAGCTTGACAGTTTTCTAAAGAAAGATCATCTATCTGAAGAAGAGGAGTCTATGTTCAATTCTTGACAACTAGAATTAGAACAGCTTTACATGGATCTGGCAAAGGGCGCCTTTGTAAGGTCAAGAGTAAAATGGATTGAAGAGGGGGGGGAAAACACTAGTTACTTTTTTGCACTTGAAAAGAGAAACTACAAAAGAAAATGTATAACTGCACTCAAAACTAATGATGTTTTATGCAAAGATCCCATTACAATATCATAATTTGTCAATTCCTTTTATGAAAACCTCAACAGCTCTCAATTTCAGGAAGATGGTTGTGAAAGCTACATTTGCCACATTCATAATTATGTCCCTGTAATTGAGGATGATTTCCACTCAGTTTGCGATTCACCTGTGTCAATTGAAGAAATTAGAGAGGCTCTGAATTCAATGAAAAATGGGAAATCACCTGGCCCTGATGGCCTGTCAGTTGAATTCTATAGACAGTTTTGGGAGTTACGAGAAGACCCCATTTTCAATATGTTTCAAGATTGCATAAAAAATGGGGAAATGGTCTCCACTATGAAACAGGGCCTTATTTCATTGATTCCCGATAAAGACCCTTCTCTCATTGACATAGAATAGATACCATTATAAATGAGACTCAAACAGGATTTATGAAGGGCCGTCACATAAGCTCTAACATTCGTTTAGTCTTGGACCTTATAGATTATTCAGATGCAATTGACTCAGATGCGGTTGTCTTATTTCTGGACTTCTGTAAAGCCTTTGACACAATTGAACATGAATTTCTCTTTTGGTCTCTTAAACTTTTTGGATTTAGTAGCACATAACTATTTATACAAAGATATAAATAGTTCTGTGCTACTAAACCTTAATACTTCCAAAAGATTCAGTATCAACAGAAGTGCACGACAGGGATGCCCAATTTTGCCATTTTTATTCATTTTGGTTGTGGAACTTCTATCTCTAGATATTCTGAATAATGCACATTTGTATGGCTTAACCATTTTTAACAAAGAAATCAAAATCTCCGAACTGGCTGATGATACTACTATTTTCTTAAGAGACAAAGACCAGGTCGCCCATGCCCTTAATGCTATAACTGCATTTTCTATTGCATCAGGATTAATGCTGAATGTTTCTACATGTGAAATCTTATGTTTATTTGACTCGGGTGATAAAGAAAGAGAAAATATTCCTGTAAATGATATATTCCTGTTAAATATTTAGGAATACATCTGTCAAAAAACCACTTAGTCAGACAACATTTGAATTTGAACTAAAAATATATTTAATAATTGGCTACAAATAGATCTTTCTATACTTGGGAGAGTACTTCTGTCCAAGGCAGAGGAACTGTCTCGTTTTGTGTACCCCTCATTATTGCTATGTGTAAATCCAGCTACTTATAAAGAGATTAATAAAACCTTTCTTGACTTCATCTGGAAAAATAAGTCTCACGGACTAAAAAAATCGGTCCTTTCAAACAAAAGAGCTCAAGGCGGTCTAGAAGTGTTGGATTTTGTTGACGTAAATAACACTTTCAAGATAAACTGGTTGAAAACATGTTTGAACAATACTGATTCAATATGGTATTTCATTCCAAATAATGTGTTTAATAAATTGGAGGTCTTCAATTTTTACTGCAATGTAATTCTATTCCTGAAAGATTACCTGCTAAATTTGGCTAAGTTTCACCAACAAGCTTTAATGGCCTGGAAAATATGTTTCCTGCACAATTTTTCCCCACATAAAGCTCTTTTGTGGAATAATTCAGACATAACTGTAAGGAATAAGTCAGTGTCCTACCCCAGCTGGCATGAGAGGAATATTGACTTTGTTCTTGATATTTTCGACAACAAGGGTAATATTCTCACATATGAACAATTTATAACATTGGAAGAGTTTCCAATACCTTTCAGAGAGTTCATTTCTGTGATCAAAGCTGTTCCCAGTGGTCTAACTACACTTATGAAAACTCATCTTCATTGTAGGAATGATCACAAAGTTTATCCAGAACTCAGATTGGAAGGCGTGGGCTTTCTTGAGGGATCGTGTTCTAATAAATATATAAGACAAATTCTTAATTCACAAAACCAACTTACACCGAGAGGAAGGTTTTTCTGGAACATGCTTATTCCTGACATTGTTTGGAAAAATCCATGGTTAAGGCCTTACAAATACTGTATACCAAACAAAGTAAAGGAAGTGCACTTCAAAATTTTACATAAGATATATCCATGTAATTCTATGATGTCCAATTGATGATATATGCATTTTCTGTGAAAAAGAAGATTAGAATCTGTCTCACTTGTTCTTTGAATGTAAATTTGTGTTAGAATTTATGGAAAACCTTGCAAAATACTTATTTACCATTATGAACACTGCCTATGTTTTTGACATGAAAGATATAATATGTTACTATTGCAATGATAACAAGACCACTGAAATGATTGTTATTTTTGTAATTATTTTTGCCAAATACTTTATACACAAACAAAAATTCCAAAATTCTATACCAAAATTACACATTTTTCTGATTGAATTAAATTATCTTATTAAAACATTAACCCTAGTGAATAACAACAAGAATAACATATTCCTGAATCATTATAATAAGATATTTTCAGAGTTAATACAATTGCACTAAAAATGTTTATTTTTTTTATTATTTTAATAGATGTTTTGTATGTTTGAGTATTTTCTTGTTTGATGTATGTTTAATGTAGCAATGTAAGTTGATTTTTGTATTATGAATAAAACATATATTTTATACAAAATAATATAAAAGATGCTGGTAAAGTTGTCTCTGCGCGCCTACAGTGCTGGTCATAAAAAAAGCTAGCTAGCTCATGGATGCAAACAATGTTCTTCCCCAAAAACATAGCAAAACGAAATAATCTGTTTTCTGTAGCTATAGTAGCTAGCTAACTATATAGCTAGGTGTCATCATCTAAAATAACCCTAATTTATAAGACAGTCCTTATTTGATTAATGGTGGTCGGGCCCATCTATGTGAAGCTAGCCACAATAAGAATTAGCCACAATAGTGGATTTTGCGGTTAGCCTTCAAAATAAATGTATGTCATTGACAGTGATGCAAATTAATACAAATAGTAGAATTATGCCATAATTGAATATATGATGCCAAAAGAGGTTGGAATGCTATTATATAAAATCAACAAAAGACAATAATTTGTTAATTTGACAAAAATCTGTTAAAATCACACTGGATGGATTATACTTTAGAATTGCATTGGGTGCATACTAAACCAAGGTGGCTTAGCAGTGGGGATGTCTGTTTTGATTGTCTTGTCTCGTCCCTTGTATATATCAGTTTTCTTCATATATATTTCATATATATTTGTATAATTATTTTTACATTTGCACACACTGTAAATAACTTTTTCTATTTTTCTTTCTTTTGTGTTATTGACTGTGCGTTTGTTTATGTGTAACTCTCTGTTGTTGTTTTTGTCGCACTGCTTTGCTTTATCTTGGCCAGGTCGCAGTTGTAAATGAGAACTTGTTCTCAACTGGCCTACCCGGTTAAATAAAAGTGAATTAAAACTTTTAAAAAATACTTATTTCACAGTACAGCTTTACCTATAGATTGTGGATCAATGACATGGGGTCTCAGTCTACTCAGGACACCCAGAGAACATTATTGTCGTACTGTAGCTCTTATTGCTGGACTCTGAAACAACTGAACTGAGACACATTTATTGTCAACCTATGTGTATTGAACACTATTCCCGAGGAAAAACAATACTGCATGGATGTTTTGGAGTCTGATAACTCTGAGGAGGACGTTGTGAAAAAATATATTGGGTATTGAGTAGACTGATACCCTATTTCATTGATCCCCAATCCTTAGGTAAAGCTGTACAGTACAATATGAATGTCAATACACACAATAGGCTGACTTGGGTGGCGATTTCACACAGTCACAGTCCCGCAATAAGAGCTACAACGCTAATATTTGAGTAAACTCTTCACAGTCGTGTTCTGTGGGTGTCACCGAGTAGACTGATACCCCATTTCATTGCTTCACATTCCAACCTTGTTTAATAACATGGTAATATGGCATGACTCCACCAGTTGTTACCTTCTGCATCACTTTCAAAGAGGAACTTTTATTTTGAAGTCAAATCGCAAATTCCACTATTATGCCTACTCCTTATTGTGGCTAGCTTCACAACACATAACCCGGTCTGGTCGAGCTTCATGAAGCTAGCTGGCAATATATAACGTTAACTTTGGGCACCAGGGTTTAGGAGCTGGCTAGCTATTTCTTGTCATGAACTGAAGTTCAATTTCAACAGGCAAACAACATGTGGCTCTTGCTAGGGACTAAGCTAAAGCTAGCTGCTAGCCCAGAAGTTGCGGTCCAACACAACATTCTACAATTAAACTGTTTTATTTGACATGTCAAATTAAAAGCTTATTCAATGTGTCAAATAGTGTTATTTGATGTGTATCTTTTTTGACACGGAAATACCCAAACGGCATTCCATACTGTGGTCCCTTGATTATCTGCATACCATTTTGATTAACATAGTTGAACATGTGGAAGATAACACGAACTTGTAGCTTCCGTATGTGCTTTTACAGAAAAACTCTTACAATTTAGTTATTTTTTTGTGCATAAATCTTGAGACATTATTCAGAAAATAGGTTGAATTCATGGGCTCAAGCAACAACAAAAAAAGTATAGCAATAGAAAATAATTGAAATTGAAATAAAAGAGCAAAATCAAGCCAAAACCAAACGCTAAAATAAAGTAGAAGTTTATCACAAGCAGAGGATCAATGGGGATTCGGGGAGATTATGTCATATTCAGGAGACACGTCTGCCTTGTCCAATGAGATGTAGGTACTATCTTCTTCTTTAGCTCTCTTCTGTCCACCCTTTTTGCTATTTAAGTCACAAAAACATTGTTCTCTGAGATGATTTTAGGGTCAATTTGTGCAGAACTGAAAATAATAACATAAAGGAAACATCTACTGTACAATATGTTGCAATCTGTTATTTAAGATTAAGATCTCTTTAATGGTCAGTTGCACACAAGGTCCAACCTATTTTAACCCAACCCCTGAAAGACACACATACATAAACCTGTTGGAGAGGTGGGTAGCGTTTCAAACTCAAGGGAGATAGATAGCCCTCGGCCCCTAAACCATCAGCCCCTGCGGCCATATTTGTCATCGGTCGAAATGATTAGCCAAGGGAAGTTTGCAACGTAAGCCCCTCAGCCCTCGTTTTTAATGGAGTTTGCGAGTGTACAATTATGTTGACTTCAGAGCCTGAAACGCCCCATAACTCAATTCGCAATGATTGTACATCTGATAAGAAAAGTCAGCCAAAACTTAGAACCTCAACATCAATATGGAGTCAACATACAAGTGTAAGTAAAAACTCTTGTAAATAAGTTAGAAATTGTGCTACTAATGAACAAACACGTCTCATAAAAGTAATCATGTTTTTGTTTGGTTAGCTTTTGGAAATTGCAGAAATAAAAATGTTTCCTTCTTCAGAAGTAACTAGGCAGGCTAATGTAAGGTAGCTAATTAATTTGCTAGCTTAGTACAGTAGGTGTATATTAATTATTATATAGTTAATGTCAGTACACGTGCAATCCTAATTGACAGTTGTGCATATAAAGCACCCACAAGCTACCGGTGGCAGTTATCTTGGAATGAACGAGTGACGAATTTACGAGCTAGGGCGGTCCATTTAAACCTCTTGAGTGTAGGGGGCAGTATTTTGATGTTTGGATGAAAAACATACCCAAATGAAACTGCCTATTTCTCAGGCCAAGAATCTAGAATGTGCATATAATTGTCAGATTAGGATAGAAAACACTCTTAAGTTTCCAAAACCATCAAAATAATGTCTGTGAGTATAACAGAACTGATATTGCAGGCGAAAACCTGAGGAAAAATCCAACCCGGAAGTGTTGTTTTTCCTGAAAGCTCTTTGTTCCATAGCTTGCCTTCGCTCCATTTAAAGGGATATCAACCAGATTCCTTTTCCTATGGCTTCCCCATGGTGTGAACAGTTTTTAGACATAGTTTCAGGCTTTTATTTTGGAAAATGAGCGAGAAAGATCACATCGCGTAAGGGGATGGCTGGGTGCCAGCAGTGTTTTCATGCGCAACAGCTTGGAGCAGCCATTTTCTCTCTCTCTCCTATTGAAGAAGCTACAGTCCCGGTTTGAAATATTATCGATTATATATTGTAAAAACAACCTGAGGCTTGATTATAAAAAATGTTTGACATGTTTCTACGAACATTACGGATACTATTTGGAATTTTCGTCTGCGATGTCGTGACCGCTCGAGCCTGTGGATTTCTGAACATAACGCGCCAACCAAATGGAGGTATTTTAGATATAAAGATAATCTTTATGGAACAAAAGGAACATTTATTGTGTAACTGGGAGTCTCGTGAGTGCAAACATCCGAAGATCATCAAAGGTAAGCGATTTCATTCATTGCTTTTCTGACTTTTGTGACCTTGGCTGCTAGCTGTTTGTAATATTTTGTCGACTGAGAGAGATGTCCTTACTTAAACGCTTGGTATGCTTTTCCGAAAAGCTTTATTGAAAACTGACATGCCAGGTGGATTAACAACAAGCTAAGCTGTGTTTTGCTATATTGCACTTGTCATTTCATGAACATTTTATATTTTTAGTAATTTAATTTGAATTTGAGCTCTGAAATTCAGCGGATGTTGACGAAAATGATTCCGCTAACGGGATAGGTGCATCATGAAGTTTTTAAGAATCATTCCTTCCTTCCTCGCCCCTTGCCCTGTAAGTGTAATTGGAGGGCTGAGGGGATATGGCCTGTAGTCCGAACACTTAAAAGACAAATCCTATCCTCTCAGCCTTCAAATTAAGTGGACACTTCTAATGACGTATTATGACGTCTGACGAGTATACACTTGCAGAGAAAGGGGCGAGGGATGAAGGGATGATTTTTAAATGGACCACCCTTGGCCGGAAATTTGTCACTCGTTCGTCCCGCGATGATTGTGTTTTCAGCCATCGGTAGCTTGTGGGTGCTTTACTGTATATGCACTACAGTCAATTACGAGTGCATGTCTACTTATATTAAATATATCATTATTAATATACGCCTACTGTATGATAGTTAGCAAATGAATTAGCTATATAACGTTAGTCTGCTTAGCTGGAACTGGACGGGGGCTGTTGTTTTGGGGAGCTGTTGTTATGTGGTGATTTTCAAGGGCACAACCGCAGGCAATGGCATCAAGGATTTGATACCAGCAACCCTCCGGTTGCTAGTTGACTTTCCACCAGACTTTTCCCATCGGACCAGGCATTAGAACTGGCAACTCTCCACTAGGCGGTTAGAGAGGTTAGGCGTTCTCTAGTTGCAACTTTCAGTTAGCCAAACAGAGCTAAAAAGTTTTCCTTGATTATAATTTAACCAGTTGTCTAGAGCACTGAAGTAAAAAATACTTGAAAGTACTACTTAAGTACTTTTTGAGGGTATCTGTACTTTACTTTAGTTTTCATATTTTTGATGACTTTTACTTTTACTTCACTACATTCCTAAAGGAAATGATGTATTTTTACTCCATACATTTTCCCTGACCCCCAAAAGGACTAGTTACATTTTGAATGCTTAGCAGGACAGAAAATGGTCAAATTCGCACACTTATCAAGAACATCTCTGGTCATCCCTACTGTCACTGATCTGGCGGACTCACTAAAACACAAATGCTTTGTTTGTAAATTATGTCTGAATGTTGGAGTGTGACCCTGGCTATCCGTAAATAAAGAAAACAAGACAATTGTGCGGCCTGGTTTGCTTAATATAATGAATTTTAGATGTGTTTGTACTTTAAATATATATTTTTGAACCCTTTTTTGAGCTATCCAATTGGTAGTTACAGTCTTGTCTCATCGCTGCAACTCCAAGTACAGACTCAGGTGAAGGTCGAGAACCATGCATCCTCCAAAACATAACCCAAACATGCTGCACTGCTTCTTGACACAATGCCAACTTAACCCGGAAGCCAGCCGCACCAATGTGTCAGAGGAAACACTGTACACCTGGCTACTGTGTCAGCGTGCACTGCACCTGGTCCACCAAAGGAATCACTAGTGCGTGTTGGGACAAGGACATCCCTGCCGGCCAAACCCCTAACCCGGACGATGCTGGCCCAGTTGTGCGCCGCTCCATGGGTCTCCCGGTCACAGCCAGCTGTGCCAGAGCCTGCGCTTGAACGCAGAATCTCTAGTGGCACAACTAATACTGCGATGCAGTGCCTTAGACCACTGCGCCACCCGAGAGGGCTTTTACTTTTGACACTTAAGTATATTTAAAACCAAATACTTTTAGACTTTTACTCAAGTAGTACTTTACATGAGTCATTTTCTATGAAGGTATCTTTACTTTTACTCAAGTATGAGATTTGGGTACATTTTCCAAAGCTGAATTTATCTCGCTCAGACAGTCGTACCTTGCTTAACTTTTTGATTAAAAAAAAGCTCAGTATAACAATGATAAGCATTTTATGCCACCTGAATTTATGCCGTATGTCCTCATGTACGAAACAGTGGGATTGTAATGTTTTCTTTCCATTTACAAGCGCTGGTCAGATAGACAAGGAGGGCCACATTAAGGCTGAGGGACAAGCCAACGATTATCCAGGGAAAGACTGCAACATCCCTCTTCTCTGACCCAGGGATATCTATGGGAAGTGATACAAATTCATTGGTACAAAAACACTTTGTTTAATTGATCCAACACTATTCTACTTTTTACTCTTTACCCCACTAGTTAGGTTTCCATCCAATTGGCGACAGATTTTCATGCAGAATCAAATGTGCAAACTAACTTGTTTCAGATATAATCTGTGTGTGATGACGCAGTCCAGACAAAATGTTGTTTTTCACTTAAGTCGTCATTTACCTAATAACTTTAGCGATAGTTTTGTCAAAAAAACTGTTGCGGTAAATAGCAAATGTGCCTAATCTGATTTTGGCACAGGCATAAAGACTAACAGCTCACATATACAGTGTGGGAAGGCTGTGCTGGTTGGCTAGTCTACATGATGAAATTATCATGGATAGGAGCGAGAATATTTCTCTTCGTCAAAAGGCAGTCAAGCAACGATCATGTCATTAGAATAAGACCCTCGATATTTATTTCAAAGTAGCATCAGGATAACCGTGCACCACCCTGTGAAGTTCATCATTGATTTCATTTGTAGCCTAATAAACTGCATGGTTTCCTGAATCGCAGTGGAGGACCACACACCATATCATTGCTTGAGTCCAAGTTTATACTTCGATATTATGGTGGTTATTTCAATAAAGGCGTTTCCACTGCCATTTCTCACATAGATATCCCACCATGTCAAACGAACAAATGATCTGTCTGCATTTATAAAATTGTATCGAAACTTCCTGTTTCCATCACAGATGTCATACTTTTTTAAAAATCCTTTATGACTTTACTATCATAAAAACTGTGGATGGAAATGTGGTATCTGACATACACTACATTACCAGAAGTAAGTGGACACCTGCTCGTCAAACATCTCATTCCAAAATCATGGGCTTTAAAATGGAGTTGGTCCCCCATTTGCTGCTATGATAGCCTCCACAACAGCCTCCACTTCTGGGAAGGCTTTCCACTACATGTTGGAACATTGCTGAAGGGACATACTTCCATTCAGCCACAAGACCATTAGTGAGGTCGAGCACTGATGTTGGGTGATTAGGCTTGGTTCGCAATCGGTGTTCCAATTCATCCCAAAGATGTTCGATGGGGTTGAGGTCAGGGCTCAGTGCAGGCCAGTCAAGTTCTTCCACACCGATCTCAACAAATCATTTCTGTATGGACTTCGATTTGTGCACTGGGGCATTGTCATGCTGAAACAGGAAAGGGCCTTCCCCAAACGTGCAACAAAGTTGGAAGCACAGAATCGTCTAGAATGTCATTGTATGCTGTAGCGTTAAGATTTCCCTTCACTGGAACTAAAGGGCCTAGCCCGAACCATGAAACTGTTAAGGTGCGTGAATGAGGACCCAAAAGCGAATTAACAAAACAGAGTTACTTTAATGACGAAACACACGTAGGCTCAGATGGACAGGCAGATTCCGACAGGACAGGACAAGGTTAGATGAACAGGCAGATTCCGACAGGACAGGACAAGGTTGCAGCAAACACGACGATAGTCTGGTTCAGGCATGAGTAACACAAACGAGAATCCGACAAAGACAGGAACAAAAACAGAGAGAGATATAGAGGACTAATCAGAGGGAAAAAGGGAACAGGTGGGAAAAGGGGTGACGAGCTAGTTAGGAGGAGACAAGGAACAGCTGGGGGAAAGAGGGGGAGAAAAGGTAACCTAATAACGACCAGCAGAGGGAGACAGGGTGAAGGGAAAGGACAGAAACAAGACACAACATGACAATACATGACAGAAACAATGTGCTTTATAAAGAGGTGATCATGAAACTATAGTTTTTTCAACTCTGCATAAACTGAGTATAAACAGCATATAATGAGTAGTCACCTATTTATTACAAACATTGTTGAAGAAAAGTTCAAAATTAACACATTGCCACATTATAATGAGATGAATGGTGAATTTTGCACTTGACACAACTTTTGCACGATGAAAATGTCATCGTCCTTGTCGGTGTGATTTGAGCTGAATTTGAGCAGAAATGAATTAGTGATTCATCTTCACTCAAATTGTAAAATGTAACACTAGTCCTATACATACATAGAATGTTCAACTGAAGAACTTACGTGTCAGGCTCCCTTCAGCTTGGTGTAGTATGGGGAATTCCATCTCGGTCTGGCCAATTACATTTCTGCTGACACACTCCATGCTGCTGTTCTTGTATTCTGAGGCAGACATGGTGATGGTGCTGTTCACGGTTTGGGCACTCCTGGAGACGATGACACTGTAACTAATATAGACCCCTAACATTGGCCAAGCAATCACTGGTAAGGGAACCCCCTGACTGACACACACACAGGTCAGGACCTCTGCCTGGACCACACACACCGAGCCATTCAGGAACTTGGGACGGTCTAGGGAAGACAAATAAATACTTGTTTACCTAACAGAGACTTGAAGAGTAAGTACTGTAATGTATTTTGATAATGAGGGAATGCTCTGAAAGGTGAATGTACATTTTACTGTTAAAGTCACCGTTTTCTCCACAGTAATGTTGGCCTTCTTGTAGATGCCCATACATGTGAGGTTGATGTTGTGATGTTCGGATTTAGGAGTGAAATACAACTTATTCACACTGAATGTATTTTCTGCTGTTGATGGCTCCATTATCCCCCAATACATGCCTAAGTTCTCTGTCCCTCTCCAGTCTATTCCAACAAAATCTTCTTCCAGTCTTTGCGGGCAGAGGTCATTTAGTTTGAGTGAATATACTTTGCAGGTCAGTGTGGCCCTCTCTCCCTCCCTCCCTCTGTCTCCACAGTGGGCTTCTTCTGGGTTAGAGCTAAACAGAATTTGGCAAAGTTTGATCACTTTGACAATTCATTTTTCAAGCATTTTAATTCAGATTGTGCTGTGATGTGAAGAACACGATTATTATCATTTGGAGGTTCTGAATCAGTGACAAAATATGTTGGAATTGAACATGATTAGAATTCAGAGTGTGTAGGCTACATTTATTCTCACTTGGACACATAAGGTGATATTTTCATCAGGCAAAGACCAATACAGTAATACTCATTATAATCTGTAGTGTGACTTAAGAGAAGGAAAGTAGTATATTGTTGACATAGTTTCTTACGTACCAGACACTGAGACTCGTACCCTCTCAGGAAAGACATACATTTGATCACCTCCCCATGTTAACTTGAATCTATACTCGCTTTCTCCTTCTTGTTGGTCTTCGAGGAAAAAGCTGCAAGACCTTTCAGGACCTCTCAGGGACTGCCAAACAACACCGCACACCTCTGCATCTTTTTCAAATACAGGCGTAAGTGCATCTCCTTTGAACCAGACTCTTCGTACGTATTCAGTAATGTTGCCTGGGTACGTGAATTTACATGATATAGGAATGCACCGTCCAGCCTCTACTGTAACGTCTTGGGTCACTGTGATGGAGAAGTTTGTACCTGTCTCACGAGGCTCTAAAAATGTCCAGTATAGTAATACATTTAACAATTGACTCGCCAAAGCTGACAAAGAGAGTAATCTTATTCCAAAACATGTTACTATACTCTTTTGTCAAGTCATAGAGCATTATACTGTACCTATGCACTGACTACAACTTGCTGTTATGACCCAGCAGATAGCCACGGTGCAGATCTCAACCAGCATCTTCTTTTATCACAAGACATAAGAAATCAGGATTTATGAGATACAAATCTATGCTGTAATAGAGAGTATACAATTTATTTCCCTCAACAGCTAACCAAATGCACAAATGATTCATCACTTCATAATATGCTGACTTAATGACTTGTTTATATTGTTATAAATCAACTTACCACTCCCTACTGTGTACCAGCCCTCTGTCTGTCTCACTTAGCTCTCTTTGTTCGGTGGAGATATCTAAATATTTTCTGTCATTTCTGGCTGCGGGAAATGTAAAAATATCTGTAGAGGCCAGAGTCGAGTCAGTATCTATCTTTAGTTCCCCCTTTTCACAACCTAATTTTGTGTTGAAACAATATAAACTGTTGCACAGTACAACACTGTGTTAATGTCAGTACAATTCGAAACAGTTGTAGAATATACTAAAGTCAGCATAGTAACCTAAAATACTGCATTAACATTCAGGGCCTTGGTATACTTGTTTGTTTAGTCTTTGAACTAATGCATGAGGGCAGTTCATATTTCAGATGAAAATAACTGTGCATATGGTTCACATTGGTCAGTTTTATCCTGGGAATGAATTTTTAGTGCATCTCAATGTATTACAAAAACGACCAAATTCAAACCAAAAGTCATTGGTAGACCATATACAACTATACTTTATGCTGCTGGTTGATCTTTACTAATAGTTCACTAATATCTGACTCAACAGATATCTTTGGGCCCCATACACACTTAGGTTGTACAAATGATGTACGACGCATTTGACACCATGGTTGTGATAGCTGATATTTTGGTGATACAATAAAGAGTTCAAACAACCACTGCAGGCTTCCAACGCTTATGTAATTATATTTGTGCAGAAAACCCCCGTTTGGTCACAACGATTGTGCCAAATGCATCAGTTGAGTATGTTTTACTTAGTTGTTAACACACTTTAGGTTTACCCTAAATTTCATTTAAATTCCATTCAGTTTGACTATGACTTACAATGGCTAGAATAACTCTACAAGGCTTTTAGTTTAGGTACCAACTGTGTGAGTATCTGTAGTTTGGTGCATACTGATGAGAGACTTTGGAAGGCATTTGCAGGAGTAGCCAACAGGTTGAGGCTCATGCCACCAGAATTGAGCCCAAATGAAGCCATATCTAGAATCCCTTATAAAAGTAACGATAGCAGGTATTGTAAAGACAGTTTGCTATAATGTCCCTGCTGCAGCATGAGGCCTGCTCAGGAGACCTGTACTTTACGCCCTTTTTCAACAGCAGAAACACATATATTTCAGGGAACATGGTGTAGAGTTTAAACGGAAGTATTTAGGAGAAGTTAAACCCCACCTAACAAATATAGCAAAACTTTAGCACTCAGTCTCAAAGTGTGAAGAGGAACTAAACTAGGGCCCACAGAGTGTTGTAAGGGTTGGTCAAACTCTGTGAAGATGCACTAACATGTCTGGTTAAAATACAATAAAAATGTAATGGGAAACCGAGTTGAAGACCAAGAAGGCATAATGGCTTTTACGGTAATATTGTTTTTAGAGGAATTGCAGTAATGGTCAAATATTTTTTTTTACGTTTAAAAAATAATGCAACTGTGAAAGAGGAATCATCACTCTTCAAATGTGGTTCTGATATAAATGTATAAGTGAATGATTGTGGAAGAAAAACAATCTAATTTGCTGCTGATTTTGAATAAGCTATAAAATCATCACAAAATACACTATTTTTTCAAAAGTATGTCGAAACCCCTTCAAATTAGTGGATTCAGCTATTTCAGCCACACCTGTTTCTGACAAATGGAAAAATTGAACACACAGTCATGTTTGTCTATGTTTGTCTCCATAGACAAACATTGGCAGCAGAATGGCCTTACTGAAGAGCTGAGTGACTTTCAACGTGACACCATCATAGGGTGTCATATTTACAACAAGTCAGTTCGTCAAATTTCTGCCCTGCTAGAGCTGCCATGTCAACTATACGTGCTGTTATTGTGAAGCGGAAATGTCTAGGAGCAACAATGGCTCAGCCGCAAATTGGTAGGCGTGTAGCGCCTAATAATTGTCTGTCCTCAGATGCAACACTCACTACCGAGTTCCAAACTGCCTCTGGAAGCAGCGTCAGCACAAGAACTGTTCAACGGGAGCTTCATGAAATGGGTTTCCATGGCCAAGCAGCCGCACACAAGCCTAAAATCCCCATGCGCAATGCCAAGAGTCGGCTGGAGTGGCGTAAAGCTCGCCACCATTGGACTCTGAAGCAGAGGAAACGCTTTATTTGGAGTGATGAATCATGCTTCACCATCTGGTAGTCCGATGGACATATCTGGGTTTGGCAGATGCCAGTAGAATGCTACCTTCCCCAATGCATTGTGCCTACTGTAAAGTTTGGTGGAGGACAAATAATGGCCTCGGGCTGTTTTCATGGTGCGGGCCATGCCCCTTAGCTCCAGTGAAGTGAAAGCTTAACGCTACAGCATTCAATGACATTCTAGATGATTCTGTGCATCCAACTTTGTGGAAACAGTTTGGGGACGGCCCAAACCGGTCATGCAGTGTATATTGAGTACAAACCAGTAGCCTCTAATGTTAATAATGAACGGAATACATAGTCAGTTGCGGAACTGAATGCATTCAACCAAAATCTGTCTTCTACATTAAACCCAATTTCGCAGATTTTTCCACTTTGGATGCTTGGTTAATCAAACCAGCAACTTTTCAGTTACTGTCTCAACGCTTTTAAACTGTAGGCTACCTGTCGCTCATGATAAATGCATTCAGCATGCTTGTGAGTTAATGAAGAATATGTCAGCGAATGTGTTTTTAACTCATATAAAGGTAAGTACCCTTTTCTCAGCAGATCTTGCGTATTGGGGAAATGACTTCATCCATCAGACCACAGAGGGGTTTAAAAAAAGATAGAGGATATTGCAAGTGTATCTCTATCCAATGCAAGGCATTTGGAATATTATTCACATGTACTTGTTACAAACAGCCAATCTTTAAATATGTACACATTTTCTTGTATAAATCTTTCTTATGGTAAATAAAACTGCATGTAAATATAAAAGGCATGGGTATTGCAGTGTGTGTTGGAATCGCAGTCTGTGGCTCAGTTGTTTGAGTACGGTGCTTGCAAAGCCTGGGTTGTGGGTTTGATTCCCACGGCGGACCAATACAGGAAAAAGTACAAAAATGCATTGACTCACTACTGTAAGTTTCTCTGGTTAAGAATGTCTGCTTAATGACTTAAATGTCAACCAAGTTGGTTTGATGGGTTGGTTGATTATGGTCTATATACAGTATGGCTGGGCGGTATACAGTATAGAGGGACTTCCTGGATTGCAGCACCAAGTTAGAGAGAGTAACAGAATGGGGACATGAAGTGACAGTACACACCCATCAGAGAGACACAGGGCTCCTGATCAACAGGAGGAGAGAGCACACAGAGAGGTAATGTGCTGATTCAGTCTAACTTTCTGCATGGATCGAAAGACAAGCTATTCAACCATTATATACTTTTTGTTTTGTTACATTGAATGACTGTTAAAACTTGATTATGACTACTTAATGTAATGGTAATTTTCTATGAATCATTTAGGGCATTACATCACATTGCTCCATAAGGCTTTATATACAGTTGAAGTCGGAAGTTTACATACACCTTAGCCAAATACATTTAAACTCAGTTTTTCACAATTCCTGACATTTAATCATAGTAAATATTCCCTGTCTTAAGTCAGTTAGGATCACCACTTTATTTTAAGAATGTGAAATATCAGAATAATAGCAGAGAGAATGATTTATTTTGGCTTTTATTTCTTTCATCACATTCCCAGTGGGTCAGAAGTTTACATACACTGAATTAGTATTTGGTAGCATGGCCTTTAAATGGTTTAACTTGGGTCAAACATTTCGGCTAGCCTTCCACAAGCTTGATCACTTTGACAATTCATTTTTCAAGCATTTTAATTCAGATTGTGCTGTGATGTGAAGAACACGATTATTATAATTTGGAGGTTCTGAATCAGTGACAAAATATGTTGGAATTGAACATGATTAGATTTCAGAGTGTGTAGGCTACATTTATTCTCACTTGGACACATAAGGTGATATTTTCATCAGGCAAAGACCAATACAGTAATACTCATTATAATCTGTAGTGTGATTTAAGAGAAGGAAAGTAGTATATTGTTGACATAGTTTCTTACGTACCAGACACTGAGACTCGTACCCTCTCAGGAAAGACATACAATAAGTTGGGTGAATTTTGGCCCATTTCTCCTGACTGAGCTGATGTAACTGAGTCAGGTTTGAAGGCCTCCATGCTCGCACACGCTTTTTCAGTTCTGCCCACACATTTTCAATAGGATTGAGGTCAGGGCTTTGTGATGGCCACTCCAATACATTGACTTTGTTGTCCTTAAGGCATTTTGCCACAATGTTGGAAGTATGCTTGGGGTCATTGTTCGTTTAGAAGCCCTGTTTGCGACCAAGCTTTAACTTCCTGACTGATGTCTTGAGATGTTGCTTCAACATAACCACATCATTTTCCTACCTCATCATGCCATCTATTTTGTGAAGTGCACCAGTCCCTCCTGCAGCAAAGCACCCCCACAACATGATGCTGCCACCCCCGTGCTTCACGCTTGGGATGATGTTCTTCAGCTTGCAAGCCTCCCCCTTTCCCTCCAAAGATAACGATGGTCATTATGGCCAAACAGTTCTATTTTTGTTTCATCAGACTAGAAGACATTTATCCAAAAGTACAATCTTTGTCCCCATGTGCAGTTGCAAACTGCAAACTTTTATGGCAGTTTTGGAGCAGTGGCTTCTTCCTTGGAGCAGCAGCAGCCTTTCAGGTTATGTCGATATAGGACTCGTTTTACTGTGGATATAGATACTTTTGTACCTGTTTCCTCCAGCATCTTCACAAGCTCATTTGCTGTGGTTCTGGGATTGATTTGCACTTTTTGCACCAAAGTAAATTCATCTCTTGGAGACAAAACGTATATCCTTCCTGAGCGGTGTGACGGCTGCGTGGTCCCATGGTGTTTATACTTGCGTACTATTGTTTGTACAGATGAAGGTGGTATCTTCAGGCGTTTGGAAATTGCTCCCAAGGATGAACCAGACTTTTGGAGGTCTTGGCTGATTTCTTTTGATTTTCCCATGATGTCAAGCAAAGAGGCACTGAGTTTGAAGGTAGCCCTGAAAATACATCCACAGCCAAAACTATAGTTGGTTAACAATACATTTGTGGAGTGGTTGAAAAACGAGTTTTAATGACTCCAACCTAAGTGTGTGTCAACTTCCGACTTCAACTGTAGCTTATTCATAAAGATTTATAAATGCTGTTAAATGTATTTTGGCGCAGTCATATAAGCTTATGTTGGGCATTATAATGTTTTATAGGGAGTCACTCATAAGGAGTTATAAATGTGCTTGGAATGCATTATGAAGAAGGCCCTCATAGGAACTGTGACCATACATTTTTCTTTGACATACTCTCTAGGCATTACAGCAAAATACGTCTTAGTTGAATAAACATGCTAAGACGGTTGTTATGAATGACACTGTAGCACTCATAAAGATGTAATGAAACGTTAATATCGGATGTGTATTGCTATATGTTGTTATTATCACAACACCAGTTCATATTCTATTTCACACTTGTGCTCCAGACCAGAAGACACAGACAGAGACAGTGACAAGAAGAGAAAGAGGAAAGAGACCCCGGTACTGTGATTGAGTCATCAAGGCAGTGGAAGCAGGATGTGGGTCCTCATCTCGGCAGCTCTACTTCTCTCTCTGACAGAGAGAGCCACATGCGATAGTAAGGTCCCTTTTATCACAACTAATGTTAATGTGATAATCATTAGTAGATGTGGTAGGAGTAGTGGTATGGCAAATATCTCAGTAGACACTATCTCATAAAACATGTTTACGAACAAGTGAAGTAGTATCCAAGTGCTTTCTGTATTACTCATGACTGTATTCATTTCCCTCCATCAGAACTGGCAGCACCCCCAGCAGCATCACCCTGGACCATCACCTTCAGTCCAGCAGAAATAACAGCAGAGAAGGGACTATGTGCTGTTATTTCATGTACTTTCACTCACCCTGATAACATCAAGCCTACCGCTGCAATGTGGTTCAAGTGCCCTGCAAGTGAAAGATGTGATAGGGATAAAAACACAATGTTCCACTCCAAAAAACCCTCTAAAGCTCAGGAGGGTTATAAACAGAGAGTGTCTCTACTGGAGACTGATCTGACAAAGAAGAACTGTAGTGTGATCATCAACGACATCAGAGAGAATGATGCTGGAGAGTATGAATTCAGACTGCCAAGTTCAGATACATACTCGAAGAAAGTGAGCATCACAGTGAGCGGTACTATGACTATTATTACCAGTTACAGTGACAACCTATTATTGTAGTTAATTGTATACAGTACAGACTTGCCAAGTTCCCCCTCAGGTCTCCCTTATTATAAAGTCCTATCATAAGAAGACATTACTGGGAAAACTCCCATTCAGAGTCATCACATGCATGCTGCTCTCCTACGGCTGATTATGTGTCACTGCTGTTTTGTACACAGATGTAAAACTCACTTTTGTGTTTGTATTTCCTGCCTCCAGCTCTGACCCAGAAGCCCTCAGTGTTGACTCCTCCTCTGACAGAGGGAGAACCAGCTACTCTGACCTGCATCGCCCCGGGGATGTGCTCTGGAACCCCTCCTAACATCACATGGACATGGAGAGGAACAGGAGACAACATCATTGAGCTCAGAGACAACATCACCATACAGGAGAGAGAGGACCTGACCACTGTGACGACAACCCACTTCTCAACGTTGACCTTTACCCCCTCAGCTGAACACCACAACATGATGGTTACGTGTCAAGTAACCTTCCAGAAAAAATATCAAATTGAAGAGACAGTAACTTTGAATGTGACATGTGAGTACCACCTATCCTACATTTGACATTAAACACCTTGTTCCAGAGAATCTTTGAAACCTAAGAATAACCTTGATAATAAGCAAATGATACAGTATGAAGACTCCACCTGCAGTTATGTCATGGCTTTGACTTTTCCCCTTTTTAATCATGATCCATTGTTATTAGTCCCTCAACCAACATAGTCTGAATTTAGTGTATGTTTAAAAATACATCTGTACAATTAGAAACTCTTTGCACTTAAAGATGTGAAAGACCCCCAAATAACTGGACATAAAATGGTGAAGGAGGATGGTACCCTGGATCTGACCTGCAGTGTTGACAGTTACCCTCCATCTGACATCACTTGGAGTAAGAACGGGGCAAGTACCCCACTTCAGAATTACACTGAAAATGCCACTCTCACCATCTCCAATGTGACAAGAGAACATGCTGGGGAGTATGTGTGTACAGTTCAACACCTCAACAGGACTATGACAGCTTCCACTGTTGTCACTGTGATGTGTAAGTACTAACTTGACTGTAATATACAAACTCATGTCATATTTTATGATCTTGAATTACTCTGGCATGTTTTTAGCATCAATCTATCACTGATATCTCTCTCTTCACTGTCTTTTTCCAGACCTTCCTGTGATTCTTCCTGGCTCTGGGTGTGTGGACCAGGCAGAGGTCATGACCTGTCTGTGTGTCAGTCAGGGGGTTCCCTCACCCCTCATAGTGTGGCCACTGCTGGAGCTCAACACAGAGAGGTGCAGCCTCACTACGTCAGTGTTGGGTTCCTCAGTGAACAGCACCATCAGTCTGCCTGTTGGAAACCACAACAACACCACTGTGGAGTGTGTCAGCAGCAATGTGGTGGGTGTAGTGAGAGAGAAGCTGCAGGTCACACAAAATAAGAGCCAAGAAAAGCAAAGAGGTAAATATGTATGTCAAGTTACTTGGTTAGAGAGTCACAGCTTCCCATTCCCACCCAATGTTTGCAATATTGAGGATGTTCTGTACATTTAGGCTTGGGGAAATTAATATTTTCTTCCAGAGGATATGAAGGAATGTGAGCCACTTCTCATTCAGAGTTGTTGTTCTCTTTTTAGAGAAGGAATTGGAAGGCATTATAGCTTTGCTGTCGGACCAAAAACTGATTATTGCATTTGTGGTTGGTGCAGCCCTCTCAGCCACCATCTGTTGTATCTTCCTGTGTTTGAAAGGGAAATGTAAAAGGTAAATGCATGCTATTACTGATGTACAGTGTTAACTGTAGTGTTAACTGAGTGTTGTTTTTAAAAATACATTTCAGATTGTCTTTAGAAATTCATATTTACTATCAAGAGAATCAGATACGTTGTCAAATGCACCAACGCCTTGCACCATAATGTAATGGGCGTGTTTGCTGACCCCTCCAAGATACAGTTAGAGAAATGTCATTTGCAATATTTTCCTTAGACAAAAAGAGAGGATCCCAATGTACTCAGACTGCAAAAGCCCTTTCATGAACCTGGAGATGGTGACATGTGAAGACCAACAGGTGCAGTACCAGTTCCTTTCTTTATTCAGCTCTGCAAACATTCAGTTATCAACTCATATTGGCATGTGAATGCTAAAACAGCATAAACAGATCTGGGATCACCAAGCTAACAAAAGACTCCTAACACAGTACTTTCTGTCTTCTACTCCATAGACGGATGCAGGACAGGCTGTGGGGGGCGAACAGACCCCTCTGCAGTTGGAGCTGAGCGAGGGAGCTGAAAATAGAGGGCCCCAGACCAGTGGAGCCACGGGACAATTTGCCACAGGGGAAGAACTAAATGAAGTGGACTACGCCAGAATCAACTACTCCCTGCTGAAGAAGACTCCTGAGGAGGCAGAGAAGAAGACCACAACCACAGAGTCAGACTACGCCAAAATCAAAAGAGAGAAGAAGAAAGAAGGGGATGAAGATGGAGGAGAGGGGAGTGGTGTGAATATGGGGAAGGATGAGGAGAAAGAGAACGGTAAGCCAGCAGCAGAGTCAGATGAGGATACAGCGCTTTACTCCAACGTCAAGGCTATTATGGGTGGTGGTGAGTGACAAAGCAATTTTCGCTAGAAACATGGGGGAAAGCATACAGTATTAGCCATGGGTTCTTATATAATTTTCTGAATCCGGATTGAGTTTTATGATGATACTGAGACTTTTGTTTAACTGAAGCTAGTGTAGTTAGTAGTTTTGGTAAATGATTTATTTTACAGCGCTGTGTCAGCTGGTACTGTATGTTCCTAGTGGTTGTATTCAATAAGAATATTTTCTAGTTGTACATAGAAGCAAGTTTTGGTAATGTTTTTCAAGGAAGTGTAATTTTGACTTCTGTAATAATTCTGTTTTGTCACCACGAGGAAGGACTGACAAAGATGTGGTTTGGAAAAGGTAAAGACAAGTTGACTTAGATTGTTGACAACATGTAAAGTATATTTCTTCTCCAATGTTTATTGAAAATAAACATATTACATATTACATATTAACATGGACGTGACATCAGTCAAAATAAGACATGCTATCAAGAACAAGTTCCAACTAGCTGAAACGAGCCACCTACGATTCCCCAGATGGCATCTTTGTGTCATTGTTGCTACTGTAGCTGTCTGGCCATCCAGAATCACGACAACACACGGCCTTCAGCCCCATTGAAGCGCGTGTATCGTTTGTGTCATTGTTGCTACTGTAGCTGTCTGGCCATCCAGAATCACGACAACACACGGCCTTCAGCCCCATTGAAGTGTGTGTATCGTTTGTGACATTGTCAGCTCACCACTATCTGAGAATATTTTTCTATTTATAGGTGTTCATTATTTCAACATGATTTTATATTGAGGCACAACCTCACTTTTTTCCATTTGTTTGTTCTCTGAAATCTGTTCAAAGCATGTATAAATGGTGTATTTTCTTTTTCTCACGGGTCTGCTTAACAACATCCATACCCACACATGTAGTCAGAGCTGGCGGTAACCTTTTGGGGGCCCTAAGAAAAATGTTGTTTCCCCTACCTTGTGAGCACAACATTTTAGGGCCCCACTCTTGACCTCAAAAAAATTATTATTCTACACATTTTGCCATGGGACTTAGAGAAATGATGCAATACATACACATTCTGTCAAGGGGTTCAGAGAAGATTTAGCCATTTTCTTACTCATTTCATGCTATTTTACTTATTTTACCATGATTCATACATAAATAGCAAAACATTCGAATAGTATACAACTTAAAAGCGTAATGTACTTTTTTTTCTGGCTAGTCCAAATTAGATCTATTTCTTGCTTATTGCAGCATTATGCTGCGCTATGAGTATTCTATGTTCCGAAATATATATATATAAATATATATATATATATATAAATATATAATCCAACCGCAAGGCGCTACAGAGGGAAATAGTACAAGTACATCACTTGGTCCAAGCTTCCTGCCATCCAGGACCTCTATATTAGGCGTTCTCTCTGCTATCACATGGTAAGCGGTACTGGAGTGCCAAGTCTAGGTCCAAACGGCTCTTTAACAGCTTCTACCCCCAAGCCATAACACTGCTGAACAATTAATCAAATGGCCACCCAGACTATTTTCCTAGCCACCACGCTTCTACACCTGCATTGCTTGCGGTTTGGGGTTTTAGGCTGGGTTTCTGTATAGCACCTTGTGAAATCGGCTGATGTAAAAAGGGCTTCATAAATAAATTTGATTGATTGATTGATTTGCATTGACACTATTTATGAACACAGCATAACAATATCTCCTAGGTTCTTCCACAATAAATTATATTGAACTAGAGTACATTAATGAAGATTTTTAAAAAATGTATGTAACACAAGGGCAAAAAAAAGTGTGCATTTATCTATATGCCCACATTGAGCAACAATGCCTAATTTATCATAACCATTACAGATAGATCCTAACTGCTAAATTGCTACATATACACTGAGTGCACAAAACATTAAGAACATCTACTCTTTCCATGACAGACTGACCAGATTAAAGCTATGATCCCTTATTGATGTCACTTGTTATTAAATTCACTTCAATCAGTGTAGATGAAGAGGAGGAGACTGGTTAAAGAATGATTTTTAAGCCTTGAGAGAACTGAGACATGGAGACCTACAGCACCCGGTGTCACAGGAAGGCCAAAAAGATAAATCAAGGACAACAACCACCCGAGCCATGGCCTGTTCCCTTGCTATCATCCAGAAGGTGAGGTCAGTACAGGTGCATCAAAGCTGGGACCGAGAGTCTGAAAAATAGCTTCTATCTCAAGGACATCAGTCTGTTAAATAGCCATCACAAGCCGGGTAATAACCGGCTACTCAACCCTGCACCTCAACCCTGCACACAGACATGAAATCTCTGGCCACTTTAAATGATGGAACACCAGTCACTTTAATAAATGTTTACATACTACTTTACTCATCTCATATGTATATAATGTATTCTATTCTACTGTATTTAGTCAATGCCACTCCGACGTTGTTAGTCCGAGTATTTATATATTTCTTTACTTCTTTTACTTCTAGATGTGTGTATTCTTGTGAGTTGCTATATACTATTGAACTGTTGTAGCTAGGAACACAAGCATTTCGCTACACCCGCAGTAACGTCCGGCTTGGTATGTCTCTGTGACCAATAACATTGTATTTGAATTGATAGGCGCAGACAGACAGCTTGGCTACACTGTAACCGAAGCGGCCACAGTGCGCTCAGCCAGGACTGTGACTTTTCCAACTGAATGAACCCATCTTAACATGTAATGTGATTGAACTGATTGATGTTAGGTAAATAGATGATAAAATGCAGAATAGTGTCAAATGCCTGTAAACAAGCTTGGGGGGAACAAATATTTCACATACAGTATTTAAATCAGGCAAAGTGACAAGACAACATTTTCTTGTGGTGAACGCCTCTCACATGACATGTAACAACACCCTGAGTGCATCGAACATGAAACAACAAAACGAATGTAACAGCACAACAAAATAGATAAGCAACTATCTTTTGCCGGTGCCTTTTCATTTTAAACACCAGTGCTGAAACCAGTGCTTTCTAAAAGCCAATTTGTGCTTGATCTGAAAATGTGGTGGGAGGCTTCATATGGAGGGTGTGACACCATTGCGGAACCCCTGAGGCATGCAGAGACCAAATTCGAGCTCCATACCGCATTGCTGTGTGCCTCCCACATTTTGTAACAATGCAGAGGGTGCCATATAGCTCCGCATTGACATGATTGGCTGACAGTAGGGGGTGGTGGGAGGTCCTGTATAAACACAAACTCACTTCCTTGACAACTTCCTTCACAACAAGCTCTGCTCAACAGATCTGTGCTGCTGCACAAAGAGCAAGAAGTATGAATGCCCTGACTTCTGCAGAGCCGTATCACTGTAAATACGGCACGGACAAGGCAGACTCTGACCACGAATTGCCTTTAAAAGTAAATGTATGCTTTATCTGGAAATATGGTCGGAGGCGCTATATGGACGGTATGACGCAAATGTGGAGCCCCTGGAAGTATGCAGAGGCCAAATGTAGCTCTATACTGTATAGCCGTAAACCTCCACAGTTTGGAGGGCTCCATATAGCTCCGCATTGACATGATTGGTGGACGCTAGGAGTGGGCGGGAGGGGCAGGATGTCCAGAAAAAACACAAACTCACTTCTTTGACAACTTCCTTCACAACAGCTATGCAAGAAGTATACAGTGCATTCGGAAAGTATTCAGACCCCTTGACTTTCTTGTGACATTACAGCCTTATTCTAATATGGATTCAATTGTTATTTTTTCCCCCGATCCATCTACAGACATTACGCCATAATGACAAAGCAAAAAGAGGTTTTTAGAAACGTTTGTGTGTATTAATGTGTATTAATGTATTAAACATAAGAATCTGAAATATCACATTTACATACAGTTGAAGTTGGAAGTTTACATACACTTATGTTGGAGTCATTAAAACTAGTTTTTCAACCACTCCACAAATTTCTTGTTAACAAACTATAGTCGGTTAGGAAATCTACTTTGTGCATGAAACAAGTAATTTTTTCAAAAATAGTTTATAGACAGATTATTTCACTGTATCACAATTCCAGTGGGTCAGAAGTTTACACCACTAAATTGACTGTGCCTTTAAAAAGCTTGGGACATTCCAGAAAATGATGTCATGGCTTTTGAAGCTTCCGATAGGCTGATTGACATCATTTGAGTCAATTGGAGGTGTACCTGTGAATGTATTTCAAGGCCTTCCTTCAAACTCAGTGCCTCTTTGCTTGACATCATGGGAAAATAAAAGATGTCAGCCAAGACCTCAGAGAAAAATTGTAGACCTCCACAAGTCTAGTTCATCCTTGGTAGCAATTTCCAAATGCCTGCAGGTACCACGTCCATCTGTACAAACAATACACCATGGACCCAAGCAGCCGTCATACCACTCAGGAAGTTCTGTCCCCTAGAGATGAACGTACTTTGGAGCAAAGGACCTTGTGAAGATGCTGGAGGAAACAGGTACAAAAGTATCTATATCCACAGTAAAATGAGTCCTATATCGACATAACCTGAAAGGCCGCTCAGCAAGGAAGAAGCCACTGCTCCAAACCCGCCATAAAAAAAACATATTACGGTTTGCAACTGCACATGGGGACAAAGATCGTACTTTTTGGAGAAATGTCCTCTGGTCTAGATTTTTGAAATAAAAATATATGACCATTGTTATGTTTGGAGGGAAAAGGGGGAGGCTTGCAAGCCGAAGAACACCATCCCAACCATGAAGCACGGGGGTGGCAGCGTTATGTTGTGGTGGTGCTTTGCTGCGGGAGGGACTGGTGCACTTCACAAAATAGATGGCGTCATGAGGCAAAAAATTATGTGGTTATATTGAAGCAACATCTCAAGCCATCAGTCAGGAAGTTAAAGCTTGGTCGCAAATGGGTCCTTCCAAGTGAACAATGACCCCAAGCATACTTCCAAAGTTGTGGCAAAATGGCTTAAGGACAACAAAAGCAAGGTATTGGATTGGCCATCACAAAGCCCTGACTTCAAAATTTGTGGGCCGAACTGAAAAAGCATGTGCAAGCAAGGAGACCTACACCCAACTTATTGTGGGAAGCTTGTGGAAGGCTAACCGAAAGGTTTGACCCAAGTTAAACAATTTAAAGGCAATGCTACAACCTACTAATTGAGTGTATGTAAACTTCTGACCCACTGGGAATGTGATGAAATAAATAAAAGCTGAAATAAATAATTCTCTCTGCTATTATTCTGACATTTCACATTCTTCAAATAAAGTGGTGATCCTATCTGACCTAAGACAGGGCATTTTTACTAGGATTAAGTGTCAGAAATTGTGAAAAACTGAGTTTAAATGTATTTGGCTAAGGTGAATGTAAACTTCCGACTTCAACTGTAAGTATTCTGACCCTATACTCACTACTTTGTTGAAGCACCTTTGACCTTACAGCCTCAAGTCTTCTTGGGTATGACTCTACAAGCTTGGCACACCTATATTTAGGGAGTTTCTTCCATTCTTCTCTGCAGATCCTCTCAAGCTCTGTCAGGTTGGATGGGAGCATCACTGCACAGCTATTATCAGGTCTCACCAGAGATTTTCAAGGACATTTAGAGACTTGTCCCGAAGCCACGCCTGCGTTGTCTTGGCTGTGTGCTTAGGGTTGTTGTCCTGTTGGAAGGTGAACCTTCGCCACAGTCTGAGGTCCTGAGCTCTCATGGAGCAGGTTTTCATCAAGGATCTCTGTACTCTCTCCGTTCATCTTTCCCTCGATTATGACTAGTTTCCCAGTCCCTGCCACTGAAAAACATCCCCACAGCATGATGCTGCCACCACCATGCTTTACCGTTGGGATAGTGTCAGGTTTCCTCCAGAAGTGGCACTTAACATTCAGGCCAAAGAGTTAATTATTGGTTTCATCAGACCAGAGAATGTTGTTTCTGATGGTGTGAGAGTCCTTTAGGTTCCTTTTAGCAAACTCCAAGCTGGCAGGTCTTGTGCCTTTTACTGAGGAGTGGCTTCCATCTGGACATTTTACCATAAAGGCCTGATTGGTGGAGTGCTGCAGAGATGGTTGTCCTTCTGGAAGGTTCTCCTATCTCCACAGAGGAACTCTGGAGCTCTGTCAGAGTGACCATCGAGTTCTTGGTCACCTCCCCGACCAAGGCCCTCCTCCCCCGTTTTGGCTGGGCTACCAGCTCTAGGAAGAGGTTTTGGTTGTTCCAAACTTCTTTGATTTAAGAATGACAGAGGCCATTGTGTTCCTGGGGACCTTCAATGCTGCAGAAATGTTTTGGTACCCTTCCCCAGATCTGTACCTCGACATAATCTTGTATCAGAGCTCTACGGACAATTCCTTCAACCTCATGGCTTGGTTTTTGCTCTGACAAGCACTGTCTACTGTGGGAAGTTATATAGACAGGTGTGTGCCTTTCCAAATCATGTCTGATCAATTTAATTTACCACAGGTGGACTCCAATGAAGTTGTAGAAACATCTCAAGAACGATCAATGGAAACAGGATGCACCTGAGCTCAATTTCGAGTCTCATAGCAAAGGGTCTGAATACCTAAGTAAACAAGGTATTTCTGTTTTAATTTTTTTTACATTTGCAAACATTTCTAAAAAACAGTTTTGGCTTCGTTATTTTTTATTTAATACATTTTTGAGTACGGCTTTAACGTAACTAAATGTGGAAAGAGTCAAGGGGTCTGAATAATTTCTGAATGCACTTTAAATGCCCTGACTTCTGCAGAGGCCATATCGCAGTAGATGCCAGATTGACCATGCAAAGCCTTTTAAGGCACTGAACCAAAACAGTAGCTGCGCCTGAGCAATGTAGAAAACGGCGCACCTGGCCTCCACAATCCCTCGACTTCATTCAAATTGAGATGGTTTGGAATGAGTCGGACCACAGAGCTAAGCCAAAAGCAGCTCAGTTATATGTGGGAACTCCTTCAAAACTGTTGGGAAAGCATTCCAGGTGAAGCTGGTTGAGAGAATGCCAAGAGTGTGCAAAGCTATCATAAAGGCAAAGGGTAGCTATTTGAAGAATCTCAAATATAAAATATATTTTGATTTGTTTAACACTTTTTTCGTTACTACATGATTCCATATGTGTTATTTCATGGTTTTGATGTCTTCACTATTATTCTACACGATAGAAAATAGTAAAACATTAACAAAAACTCTGTAATGAGTAGGTGTTCTAAAACTTTTGACCAGTAGTGTATGTTTTTGTACCCCTTTAAACTAGAAAGTATCATGATTCATTGGGTATTTTGATATTTTCAGTGATTAGTAATGTACACTCCTGTGGTCTCAAGATGAATGGTTTTGCCCACTTGAAAGTTTTGCAATTGAAATACAAAAAAAAAAAAAAAAGAGAAATGATTTGACCTCTACTTTTCCAAACCACATCTTTGTCAGTCTTTCCCCATGGTGAAAAAACAGAAACGTTGCAAAAGTAAAATTACACTTCCTTAAAAAACATTACAAAACACCTTCCAAACTTGCCTCATTGTACAACAAGTACATAATTGTATTGAAAATGTACAACCACCAGGCACATACAGTACCAGCTGACACAGGGCTGTAAAATAAAGCATTTACCAACACTATTAAGAGGCGTTGTGGCGCGGATTGAATCTCGGCCTGATTCGGATACTGCAGTTGCAACTATTGGCAAGTTAAATGGTTAAAAACATATTTGTGTGATGTACAGTAGTACTGTAAACAATGGAGAGGTGGCGTGAGGATAACTGTTAATAAAGTAATGGAGAACTATAATTGGAGGGGGTATTTCTACCTTACTGTTTAGGAGATGTGTTGAGAAAACAGATTTTCGACCCAAAAATGTTCTTCCTTTATTTTAGCTTGGAATCGAAGAAAGATGGCTTTTCTGTAGATGGGATGAACTTGGGTATTTAGACTATCAGTGGCCACCACTGGATGGAAGACGTTTAAGGATTTAGTCATCGGGCCATCAGACATTTAGAACATCTAAAGACAAGGAATATCCAGCTAACTTAGACATGTTGTAAAGAAAATATACCACAATAAATGTCCATGTTGAGGCCTTAGTCATGTTTTAATCTGCACATACTTTTTTTCTAATAGCAGCAACACATACTGTACTTTAGGGATTATAGTTCAAATGTAATTACTTGGGAGAAGTAAAACCCCACCTATATAAATATAGTAAGGTTGGTGGCACTTAAACAAAGTCTTAAAATGTGAAAAGAAACTTAACTGAGGCCGACAGAGTGTTGTAAAAGCCTTGGTCAAACTCAGTAAGGCTAACTATCAGATCTTAAAGTAAATCACATCATGAGCTGAAGACCAAGGCATCATTTTATTACCTTCTTTTAGCTAGGCAAGTCAGTTAAGAACAAATTCTTATTTACAATGACGGCCTACCGGGGAACAGTGCCTTGTTCAGGGGCAGAACCTTGTCAGCTCGGGGATTTGATCCAGCAACCTTTTGCTTACTGCCCCAACACTCTAACCACTAGGCTACCTGCCGCCCCAAAACATGTGACATAATGGATTTTACAGTAATGCTGTTTTCACAGGAATTACAGTTAGATCTCTTTATGTACAGTACCGGTCAATTATGTTGATTTATGACTACATGCACATTTGCTGTACAACTACACAAAATGACACTATTACTGATTTTGAATAAGTTACAAATTATAGTAATACTTCAGAATTTATCTGAATATATAAGCTACGGGATTGTAGTGTTGGTTGATCGGTATGGATTGATGGGTTGGTTGATGGGCTTGGGTTGATTATGGTCTATATACAGTCCAGTATGGCTGGGCGGTGTGCTGTACAGAGGGACTTCCTGGATGCAGCATCAGGTTAGAGGGAGGAGTAACAGACTGGGGACATGAAGTGACAGTTCACACTCATCAGAGACTCACACATGGCTCACAGTCAACAAGAAGAGAGAGCACACAGAGAGAGGTAATGTACTGATTCAGTCTAATTCTTTGCATGGCAAATATGTTTGTTTTTTAAGTGCTTGGAAAAAATGGAGAACTCTGGACGTTACTTATGTAACTAAACCAGTAACTCCTTAGTCTTTAGTAGAAACAATTGGCACTTTGTTTGTTACAATGACTCCCCACGTGACTTAAAACGTAATTACTCTGTTACCATGTAGTTTCAAAATAAGTTCCAGACAATTATGGTTAAATAAAGCATAGCTAGGAGTTTGACATCTCTCCATGCATTAAATTACAGTTGAAAAAAACGAGGTGAGAAGGTTGTGACAATCAGAAACGTGACATGAAACGTTCACGTCAGATGTTATGAATGACTATGTATTCTCCTTACACAGCTGGCAACGGGATGTGTAGATATCATACGAACAAGAAGGCCCGCACACGGTTGATGCTCTCAATTCACTGCTTTACTGACAACATTTCCATCCGAAACGGATCTTCGTCAGGTCAAACAAACTGAGTACTCACTTCCCAAAATACACATTCCATCTTACGCATTATGCACATGACGCGTGTAGGCGTGGAAACATTAAAACATGTTGCACAAGCAATCATAATTCATTTGAGAGGCACATATGGTCATAAAGGATTATATACATACACATGGATTCAAGTTCAAAATCTTGGCAACAGTAGTAAAAAGATTGTTGAAAACGTTTGGAATACCCGCCCATATGACTATCACGAGCAGGAGGTGAGGTGGCCGTAGGTATAATTCCAGTGACCTATTTCAAAAACAATTAGTGCATCTCTAATAATTTGATATCAATGAGATGGGCAGATATAGTAGTTACAGAATCTAATATGTACAGTATGTACAAAGTAACTAGGAGACCAGGAAGCCAAGACAAATCAAAGTGACATTGTCACGATCGTCGTATGAAGCGGACCACAGCGTGGTATGAATGCATTCTTTTATTGAATGACGAAAAAAACGCCGTAAACTGAACACGCTAACAAAACCACAACGTGACTGCTAATGAACCATAGTGCTAACATGCAACTAGACATAGACAATCACCCACAACCCAAAATGACAAAACAGGCTACCTAAATATGGCTCCCAATCAGAGACAACGACTAACACCTGCCTCTGATTGAAAACCATATCAGGCCAAACACAGAAACAGACAAACTAGACATCCAACATAGAATGCCCACTCAGATCACACCCTGACCAAACAAAACATAGAAACATACAAAGCAAACTATGGTCAGGGTGTGACAGACATACAGTATGTAAGAAAGGGTCTGATATCAAACTCTTGGTTCAGACCTTTAGGAAACGTGGTGCACAAACGGTGATTCCAATACAATTCTCTTCTCAATAATAGATTATAAGTACCCCCCCCATGAGTCTTAACATGTTCGATACCAATGTATCTCAGAGAGCTAATGTTGTGACGGGCCTCCATGAAATGTGCAGCCACAGGGTTTCTCTGGTCGAGGGTCCTGATATTACTCCTGTGTTCTGCTATTCCTGTTTCAGAGCGCGTCTCGTTTTTCCTGCATAGCATAGACCACAAATACACTTGATCAGGCTTATCACATTTTTTGTGGAACGTGTAATGATGTCCTTAATCTTGATGGCCTTGCCCGTGATTGGGGGATTGAACATTGTGCATTTGTTCGTAAAGTTACACTGGGTACATCGACCACATCTGTAATTACCATCCGGCAGATTGTCTCGGAAGATGCTACGTGGCACCAGTGGAAGATCAGACCGCACCACCATTTGACTGATGTTGGGGGCCCCTCTGAAGACTACCCGCGGAGGTTCTTTAACCTTTTTTCCAGTTGTGGATCAGTGCTTAAGATGTGCCAGGGCTTTTTAATGATGTGGTCAAACTGTTTACCAAGTGGGGAGTATTGAAGGAAGCATTTAACACGTTGGTCAGGAGGGCGGGGAGGTTTTGGCATGAGGCTGTCATCCTTGGTCATATTTTTATAACGTTCCCCTGCATCATGCAGCCATTCCTCTGGGTAACCTCGCTGTCTGAAACGCTCATCCAGACAGTCGGCTTGCTTGTCATAGTCACTCTGTGTACTACAAATCCTGCGTATGCGACTGTATTGGCTGATGGGGAGGCTCTTTTTTAGGGGTCTAAGGTTGGAAGCTGTCTCCGGGTAACAAGGAATTCCTGTCCGTCGGCTTCCTGTTTAGGTCGGTGCTGAAGCCCTCCCCCTCCCTCTTTATCAAAATGTCAAGAAAACTTGTTTCGTGCATCAAGGGTGAGAGTGAATTTCAAATATTCAGTGCTTGTCTAACACTATTTATCATGTTATTCTGTGTTATTCTCTTTCTGTGCTCCAGACCTGTGGACACAGACAAGGGGACCAGAGAAAGAGGTGAAAGAGGACAGAGGACAGAGTGTTGTGGTTGATTCATTGAGGCAGTGGAGACAGGATGTGGGTCCTCATTTTGGCAGCTCTACTCTTCTCTCTGGCAGAGAGAGCAACATGTCGAAGTAGGGTTCCTTTCATCATTAAAGTATTGTTAATATTGTTATTATTGAAATAATTTGTAGATGTATAGATGTGGTAATCGTAGTGGTACAGTATGGTAATTAAAACCCCAAAACATTTTAACCTCAACTGATTCTGTATCATCAAAAATGTAATGAACAAGTGAAGTGCTTTCTGTATTACTCATGACTGTATTCATTTCCCTCCATGTGAACTGGCAGCACCACCAGCAGCATCACCCTGGACCATCACCTTCAGTCCAGCAGAAATAACAGCAGAGAAGGGACTATGTGCTGTTATTTCATGTACTTTCTCTCACCCTGATAACATCAAACCTACCACTGCAATATGGTTCAAGTGCCCTACAAAGGACAAATGTGATAAGGATAAAATCATAATTTTCCACTCTAAAAAACCCTCTCAAGCTCAGGAGGGTTATAAACAGAGAGTGTCTCTACTGGAGACTGATCTGACAAGAAGAACTGTAGTGTGATCATCAACGACATCAGAGAGAATGATGCTGGAGAGTATCAATTCAGACTTCCAAGTTCATATACATACACGAAGAAAGTGAACATCACAGTGAGCGGTACTATGACTATTATTACCAGTTACAGGGACAACCTATTATTGTAGTTAATTGTATACAGTACACACTTGCCAAGTTCCCCCTCAGGTCAGGGTTAGGGTTAGGGTTAGGGTTGCTGTTTTGTACACAGATGTAAAACTCACTTCTGTATTTGTATTTCCTGCCTCCAGCTCTGACCCAGAAGCCCTCAGTATTGACTCCTGCTCTGACAGAGGGAGAACCAGCTACTCTGACCTGCACCGCCCCGGGGATGTGCTCTGGAACTCCTCCTAACATCACATGGACATGGAGAGGAACAGGAGACAACATCACTGAGCTCAGAGACAACATCACCATACAGGAGAGAGAGAACCTGACCACTGTGACGACAACCCACTTCTCAACGTTGACCTTCACCCCCTCAGCTAAGCATCACGGCACCAACGTCACATGTCTGGTGACATTCAATGGCCGCATCACCACTAAGAAGACACTGACAATGAATGTGGCACGTAGGTAGTGTACATTATCTGACCTCCCGTTGTGCTGCAACACTTCCATTTCATGAACACGATTTGTACGTACTGTTCTTTGTTTTCTAGATGTGAAGGAACCCAAGATCTCTGGTTGTAACACAGTGAGAGAGGGTGATACCCTGAATCTGACCTGCAGTGATGACAGATACCCACCATCATCATCTAACATCACCTGGAGTAAGAAGGGGACAACAGCTTTGGAACAGAATAACTCTGGACGGGCCACTCTCATCATCTCTAACATGACAAGAGAACATGCTGGGGAGTATGTGTGTACAGCTCAACACCACAGTAGATCTCTGACGGCTTCCACTGTTGTCACTGTGATGTGTGAGTACAAGCAGCACTGTACAGACAGATTGAAAATGGCTTGTGACATGCTGTTACCTTTAAATTGCCTATGGTTTATCTCTCCTCTCATGACCTGTGTGTGTGTGTGTAACTCAGGGAGTTCCCTTACCCTTCATAAGATGGTTAACACTAAAAGAGTACAGTTTTACTACATCAGTGTTGATGTTCTCAGTGATCAGCACCATCAGCCTGCCTGTCAGAAACCACACCAATACCACTATGGAGTGTGTCAGCAGAAATGAAGCGGGCAGAGTGAGAGAGGTGCAAGTCACCCAAATAGAAAAACAAGAAGGTAAAGATACAAGTTAACACACTTTGTTAGAGAGCCACAGCTTCCCAATATCAATGCAACATAGAGGATTTGCACGCTTGGATTGAGAAAAGGTGTGAGCCACTTCTAAAATCAAACGCGTTGTTCTCTTTATAGAGGATGTGTCTAAAGACATCATGGCTTTGCTGTCGGACCTACAACTGATTACTGCATTTGTGGTTGGTGCATCCCTCTCAGCCACCATCTTTTGTATCTTCCTGTGTTTGAAAGGGAAACGTAAAAGGTACATGCATTCTAGTACTGATGTACAGTCGCTATTGACTGAATATGTTATTTTAAAAATCAATTGTAAATTGTCTCACTTATTTATTTATATTTATTATCAAGAACATCAGATTTCTTGTCAAAAGTACCAATGCCTTGCACCATATTGTAATGGAAGTGCTTGCTAACCCCTCCAAAAATACAGTGATTGAGACATTTAATTTGAACTCTTTTCCTTAGACAAAAAGAGAGGATCCCAAAGGACTCAGACTCCAAAAGCCCGTTCATGAACCTGGAGATGGTGACATGTGAAGACCAACAGGTGCAGTACCAGTTTCTTTCTTTATTCAGCTCTGCCAACATTTAGTTAGCATTGACATGCCAATAGGAGTTTACAAGGCAACACAAAAAGGTCTGGCACCACCAAGCTAACAAAATACTCCTAACACAGTGCTTTCTGTCATCTACTGCATAGATGGATGCAGGACAGGCTGTGGGAGGCAAACAGACCCCTCTGCAGGTGGAGCTGAGGGAGGGAGAAGAAAACGGAGGGCCCCAGACCAGTGGAGCCGTAGGGAAATCTACCACAGGGGGAGAACCAAATGAAGTGGACTACGCCAGTATCAACTACTCCCTGCTGAAGAAGAAGACTCCTGAGGAGGCAGAGAAGAAGACCACCACCACAGAGACAGACTACGCCGAAATCAAACGACAGAAGAAGAATGAGGAGGAAGAAGATGGTGGAGAGGGGAGTGGTGTGATGGAAGAGGTGGAATGGGAGGAAGGGGAGGAGACGGTAGGGAAGGAAGAGGAGAAAGAGAACAGTAAGCCATTACGAGAGACAGATGAGGATACAGCCCTTTACTCCAACGTCAAGGCTATTATGGGTGGAGAGTGACACAGCAATGTGGGAAATAGCGCACAGTACTATGGCTTCTAATATACAGCACTGCAGTGTTTTCTCAGATTGAATGTTTTATGATGATAGAGACTTTGTTTAACTGAAACTACTGCAGGAAATAGTTTTGGTAATTCTTTATTTTTCAGCCTTGTATAATGTAATGTTAGTTTTGTAATGATTCTGTTTTTGTGTCACCATGGAAGGACATGGTGTCTCCTCTGATCCTTCATGTTTTTGTATTTTGATTTAACCCTAACCCTATATATTGAGGCACTACCTTACTTTTGATGTTTGTGTGTGTTTTAGTTGTTTGCTATCTGCTAAGAATTTCTAAATGATGTTTTAACTGTCTTGTAGCATGATGTACTACAGTACCCATAATGCTCTGTATCAATATACGGTTTCATCTTGGTAAAGACGTTCCTAAAGCTAACACTATGGTGTCCCGTCTACTTATTAATACATTAGAGGAGGCTGGTGGTAGGAGCTATAGGAGGACAGGTTCATTGTCATGGCAGGAATGGGACGGCAGGGTAGCCTAGTGGTTAGAGCATTGGACTGGTAACCGAAAGGTTGCACAGATCAAATCCCCGAGCGGACAACCTGTCGTTCTGCCCCTGAACAAGGCAGTCAACCCACTGTTCCTAGGCATTCATTGAAAATAAGAATTTGTTCTTAACTGACTTGCCTAGTTAACTAAAGATAAAATAAATACTTGAAACTGTAATCAAACATATGAAAACCACATATATGACTCTATTCAATTCCAGCCATTAAAACAAGCCTGTCCTCCTACAGCTCATCACACCAGCCTCCTCTGTAATACATGGTGTCAGAAGTTGGATGTCTATTTATTATCTCCACAAATTGTATTCGACAGTGATTACACAGATGGTGTGACTGCAGAGAACAGTAGAGGTTTTCTATAGAACTAATCCAGTTCCTTCACCGTGTATTCTATGTTGACATAATCAAAATGTATATGTTCACGATCATTGTAAATAAGAATTTGTTCTTAAAATAAATGTTACATTTAAATGAAATAAAAATGTAAACAATATTAATATGCTACAAACAACCCCTAGATAGAGGCACTCCATTTGACATGACAACCGCAAAGCCACATCATTTACAAGCCCACTTCTAAACCCCATTCTCAGTTTGAGTTTTTATCATAGTACTCATTTATCAGAAAAGGAAACTCATTTAAGGTGATCTCAACCATCTGCTGGTGTAAGTGAAAACAGAACAACAGGCTCTGATTGGAAGGCAGATGTTTAAAATTAACCCTGAAACTCTCAGATGTCGGCAGAGGTTTCTCACATGGTTTCCTCTGAACAAAAAAAACACCAAGAGGTGTGTGTGTGTGAGTCACAATAGCAGGAAATGGACACTCCCTTTCACATTGTAAATCTGGCTGTGTTGTGGTGGTGGTTTATTTTGCACTGTACCTGTCACTGAGCTACCGAACAAACCCACATACAAACACCTGTGTTATTCCTCAGTTTTGGATGAAAAGAAAATGAAGATGTCCCTTTACTGTTAACTGTTCATTTAGAGAGTACGTCACCTGCCAATTGTCAGTGTGAGCATCATGGACTCTGTCGTGTGTACAGTATGTGCTCACACTCATACTGGATTAAGGATGGGATTACAGGATTAGAATGTTCCACTCACATTAAAGAGCCTGTAAATAGATCTAGCAGACACAGTCAGCACACTTCGCTTGTATTGAGGATGTATCTGCCATTGATCATTGGATAAGGATGTATTTCCCTTTTTAAGGTCTGCCCTTAGGTTTTTTCATCCAGGTCAAAGGTAAGGCACAGGCAGTAGCATACATTAGTACTGTACACCAGACAGATACTTGGAGCTAAGATAGTGTATTTGTTTACACAACACTTACACTACCCAATACTGTCATAAAAAAAGTTAAATACGTTAAATCTGATTAATTGTGTAAATAAATTGTTTTATTGTGTTCCCACTTATCCCGAGTTGATACAGCAGAAAGGGATTGTGTTCCCACTTATCCCGAGTTGATACAGCAGAAAGGGATTGTGTTCCCACTTATCCCAAGTTGATACAGCAGTAAGAGATTGTGTTCCAGGTCCTCGAGGGCTGCACTGTATGTCAGTGTTTGTTCTTGCCTTCTACTCAGAGACTAATAAATACCTCAGTATTAAACTGTGTGGACATAACAGCCAATCAATTATCAATTGAATTGATCAATTACGTGCCCAAGAAATGTAATCCTACACTATTAAGATGTGTGAGTGTTCCTACGTGTTGATCTATGCTAATGACCATCCGCACCTCTCTCACAGCCATGGCGGCAGATGTTGTATCTCACAGCCTGAACCTCCTGGAGACTCTCAAAGAGTCTATTGAGAACAACAAGCTGTCAGATGTCAAGGATGCTGTGGAGGACCTCCTGATCAGCCGGATCAACCTGGCCGTGGCAGGAGAGCGGGGACCCGAGAAGTCTGCATTCATCAACGCCCTCCGTGGCCTGGGGCCTGAGGATGAAGGAGCCGCCCTATCCCCGTGCCCCACTTCTCCAGAAGAGATGGCCATCTATCCCAACCCTAAGCACCCTGACTTCAGGATCTGGGACTTGCCACCCACCCCCGCAGCCTCGCCCTTTGACCCAGAAGGGTACATGGAGCGGGTGAAGTTCCTGCGGTACAACGTGGTGGTCATGGCGTTCACACAGAGTCTCCAGGCCAACAGCGTGGCGGTGTTCCTGGAAGCCCGCTCTGTGCAGAGGGACACTGTGTACTTCGCCCTGCTGGCCTCGGAGAAGGACACAGAAAAGGGTCTGGAGGAGAGGCGGAAGGCCAGCCTGGAGTTGTTGAAGGTCCAGGGGGTGGCCCTGCCTAAGGTGTTCCTAGTGAGGCCCTCCTGTCTGGAGAAACTTGACTTCCCAGGACTCCTGGAGGAGATGGAGAGGGACCTACCAGAGATCCGGGCCCACGCTCTCCTCCTGGCCCTGCCCACTCTCTCCCCAGTCCTGATCACCCAGAAGAGAGACGCCTTCAAGGCCTTGGTCTGGGCTGCCGCGTCACTCTCTGGTGGGGTGTCGGCCATCCCTGTGCCCCTGGTGGCCTCCATGGTGGACGCCAGAGTGGGTGTGAGGATCCTCACCAAGACCAGGGCCTCGCTCTGTCTGGACGACGAGTCTGTTGAGCGGTTGGCACGGCAACGCGGCATGGAGCCGGCACGGCTCAAAGCCCTGCGGACGTGTAACCTGTCGGCTGAAGTCACCAAGGGGGAGGTAAAGCTTCGGCTGGCAGCGGCAGAGAAGGAGTTGACCACCAACACGACCCGGCTGGTGGAGATGGCCATGCCCAGGCACGCCCGCTCAGCTGGTCGTTCCTTCACTGTCATGTTGCAGGCTCTCAATGAGGCCATTGATGAGATGGTGGTTGACGCAGAGAAGATACTGGCTGCTGCTGGTGTTGGAGAGGGGAAATGAAGGAGGTCAAGAGGAGGGCTAGAAATAGTGCAATGAAAAATGTTTTAAAACATTTGCAATGGAAATGCAAATATGCATGGCGTAGGACTTTCCTGCAGACAAATTATCTAGTGGCTTCATGGTTAAACTGTTATTAATATTTTTCATAATTTCATAATTAATAAACATTATTTCAAAAACCCTGCAGAAAATCAGGTGTTTCTATGTCAAAGGGTTCTGTTACATTTCAGTCTCCTGTAATGTACAGTACCAGTCAAAAGTATGGACACACCTATTCGTTCAAGGGTTTTTATTTTTTTTAATTATTTTAACACCCCTACTCTTACGGTAAGTGCCATGGGGTCTTTAGTGACCACAGAGAGTCAGCACACCCGTTTAACGTCCCATCCAAGGGTTTTTCTTTATTTTTACTATTTTCTAAATTGTAATATTGAAGACTTCAAAACTATGAAATAACACATATGGAATCATGTAGTGACCAAAAAAGTGTTAAACAAATCCAAATATATTTGAGATTTTTCAAAGTAGACACCCTTTGCTTTGATGACAGCTTTGCACACTCTTGGCATTCTCTCAACCAGCTTCACCTGGAATGCTTTTCCAACCGTCTTGAAGGAGTTCCCACATATGCTGAGCACTTGTTGGCTGCTTTTCCTTCACTCTGCGATCCAACTCTTCCCAAACCATCTCAATTGGTTTGAGGTCAGGGGATTGTGGAAGCCAGGTCATCTGATGAAGCACTCCATCACTCCCTTTCCTGGTCAAATAGCCCTTACACAGCCTGGAGGTATGTTGGGTAATTGTCCTGTTGAAAAACAAATGACAGTCACACTAAGCCCAAACCAGATTAGATGGCGTATTGCTGCAGAATGCTGTAGTAGTCATGCTGGTTAAGTGCGCCTTCAATTCTAAATAAATCACTGACAGTGTCACGAGCAAAGCTCCCCCACACCACCTCCTCCATGCTTCACGGTGGGAGCCACACATGCAGAGATCATCCCCTCACCTTCTCTGTGTCTCACAAAGGCATGGCGGTTGGAACCAAAAATCCCAAATTTGGACTCATCAAACCAAAGGACAGATTTCAACCAGTCTAATGTTCATTGCTTGTGTTTCTTGGCCCAAGCAATTATTTTATTTTTATTGGTGTCTATCTACACTATCTACCTAGAGAGTTTTCATCTGTATTTTCCGGAGCTGTCTACATACCACCACAGACCAATGCTGGCACTAAGAGCGTACTCAATGAGCAGTATTCCGCCATAAGCAAACAGGAAAACGCTCATCCAGAGGAGGCACTCCTAGTGACCGGGGACTTTAATGCAGGGAAACTAAAATCTGTTTTACCAAATTTCTATCAGCATGTTAAACATGCAACCAGAGGCACAAAAAAAAATCTACACCCCCTTTACTCAAATCAAATCAATTCAAAGTTGATTTGTCACGTGCGCCGAATACAACAGGTGAAATGCTTACTTACAGGCTCTAACCAACAGTGCAAAAAAGGTGTTAGGTGAACAATAGGTAAGTAAAGAAATAAAAACGACAATAAATAGACGGTGAAAGATAACAGTAGCGAGGTTATATACAGGCACTGGTTAGTCGGGGTGATTGAGGTAGTATGTACATGTAGATATGGTTAAAGGGACTTTGCATATATGATAAACAGAGTGATCCTGATTTCAACCACTGCAGCAAAATCCAAGTCCTTTGTTTCAGTAACTTTTCTTACATTTGGTGCCTTTTGAATGTGACCCTGTTCTTTTCATATCACTTTTGCTCAGTTTGTATTTATGCTCAGTTATTACATTTACTGTGGGTGCATTTATGGGCTTTTACATGTTTTGTTATCCACAATCAATAGCGGTGCCAATGTGTATAGGAATTATTCAACTTGAATACAGTAACTTGGGCAGTATAACATGTTGTCTTTATATGCAATACAATATTTTCACAGACAAATACGAGTCAGCACTGTATTTCTGCTTAAATCAGCAAGGGTTTTACTCAGAAAGTATGGCACAGTACAGTGCCTCATGCTCTTCATGTACAACAACCACACACACTACACATACTGTAAATTTGAACAAAACACTTGACAGATGAAGTGAGTCTAAGCTCACTTCACAAATACAGTTCTGAACAGCGCAGAATGGAAAATAGATACAGTACCTCCCTCCATCATCAACCCCGAATCATACAAATAGACTCTTCTGTCTGTCATGATTGGATGATCATGCAAAAAACAAATGCAAAGCCTGGCAGATTTTTAGGTTTGTCTTTTAGTTTCTCATCCTCATCTTCAGAAGACCGATATGCTGCAGATACAGTATCTTTCACGAGACAGTCATCACAGCGAATCCCTTCTGAGGTAAGAAGAAAACAACTTTGTGAATGTTTGCTATTTCTTTTACGCATGTCTACCCATTATAACGTGAGAAATGTATCCTGGATACATCTTTATTTGCAGTCATAACGAGGTGATAATGTGAAATACCTCATGTGCACATTGAGATAGGAACGTCGCTCAAATGCTGTCAGTTCCACTTTAAAGTCACAATAAAGTGTCACCAATACATTTGTTATATGAGAATGTACAGTCATTTAGATATTTCTGTCTCAATGATATGGTAATAATGAGAGAGAGAGAGAGAACCAACAATTGCAAGACAGAATAATCGAATGGGAAGTGTAAATTTAAGTTCCTGGCCTCCACCTGACAAAAACTTTAGGAAAAACGAATTGTGTGCCGCCACCAAACAGGCAATAATATAGGCCTACACTAGGTTACTGCCAATAAAATTTGCAGTAAACGTTACTTGTACAAGTGAAACTTCTAAACAGATATTTATATTATTGTGGAAGTGTTGATTACTATCCTTGAAGTGAGCAAAGGGGATTAAATAAGAATTCACAGCAGCACTTTCGAAAGCAAGAACATAAAATAAATGCCACCTATAAAAATAATAATCCACATTTGGATAGGCTACTAATTACAAAATAAATAAAGTAATCACAATAAGTACGAAATTAACAAAATAAATACAGTGCAAATACGTGTAAGGCACACAACATAATATTCTTGCGAAGGCTACATTTATTTCGAATAAGATGCACTGTGAATACAGGCTTTGAAAATGAAACAAAAAAAAGTGTAACAAGAACCATTCGGGCTATTTTTCTTTTCACTATATATGAACCTACCTAAAGGTTTCTGGCATGGAACAAAATCATGTTCACCTTTTCTGGTTTAATAGACTGCAGAGTGGGTTAACAATATTGCCTGCTGTAGGCTTACTGAAAAAAACGTTCAGACGGGAACTTTTTTTTGCACAGATGCAGAGGTGTTTGAGGGCGACGTTGACAAAGAGCGGAAATCGATCGTCATTCCCTCTCCCCAATGCCACTAGGTCATACATTTACATTTTGTTGGGTGGATGTGAAGCTCCGCGCTGGCCCGCTGTTGTGAACGGAGTATGACTTTTTGCTTAGCTCTCCCAAGAACACTGCCCAGTGATGTCTTCTCTGTTGAACATGCAAACTCGATCTCTATTCTAATTCAAAATCACCATTGAAAGGGTCTCGTATCACCCTGCAGGTCTACAACGTTTGATTCCAAATCACCATTCAAAGTTATCGGTAACACATATCACCAATATGATTGGTTCATATGTGTTTACTTATTTGCACACATGAAAATACAATATTGGTAAAATGATTTCCACATGATTAGACTTTAATCGGTGGTTTGTGCATGACACAGGCTGCATTGAAGACCGTTTACCGCGTTGGTAGGCAACGCAACAAAGCACTCCCCCCTTCCCATGGTAAAAAAACCCAAAAGACAATACAATCGTATATCAACGATGTTTGGACAGGTTGATGGGACGATGTGTCATTCCAGACATCGCCCAATCCATATACACCCCTAGTCCCAGGAATAATATTGTAGCCCTATTCGCATGGGACTAATATTACCAGAGAACATTGGTTATGCATGTACTACCCCCGAATGCCCGTTATTCCAGAGGACGATTCGGACTGAATTAGTTTTTTTTCCAAACTGCCACCTGTAATTATATATATTTTTGTTTTATACATTGGCAGTTAGGACGGAAGCCTGGAGTTTTTTTTATAGGAGAGAATATATTTCAACAAGTCCTGGCGACAGGTGACTGATAACTCGAGCTTGGTTCTCAAATTTCTAAACCATACAAAGCCATCTTTGGTATAGTGTCGACATAATATTTGAATTGAGGAAGTGTGATCACAATCATGAGGATAATTTAGCGATCGGCAGTAGAAAGCCCAATCCGTATTGGGGATACATTTTACTGGGGGTGCTCAAGGTAATGTAATTATGTACAAAAGCACAAATCACCACATCCGTAATTTTAGTCTGGTCTGAATCTGCCATGTCAGTCATTTTTATTTGGCAGGAAGGTTATTATCCCAGCCCTAAAAATCGATTGTTTTTCAGCAAACTCCCAGGTGCTCTGATAATATTAATCCCTGTGTTTTGGGGAAATTACAGAGTTTAACAGGTGCTGCACCCAGTTTTGGGTAAGAACATGGGAACAAATTGATCAACTCAAATCAAATTGTATTAATCACATGCGCCGAATACAACCTTAAAGTGAAATGCTTATTTACGACCCCCTAACCAACAATGGAGAAACGTCTAAGAATAAGAAATAAAAGTAACAAGTAATTAAAGAACAGCAGTAAAATAACAATAGCGAGACTATATACAGGGCGGTACCAGTACAGAGTCAATGTAAGGGGGCACCGGTTATTTGTGTACATGAAGGTAGAGTTATTAAAGTGACCATGCATAGATGACAACAAAGTGTAGCAGCGGTGTGAAAAAGGAGGAGGGGGGGGGGGGGGGGGGGGGCAATGCAAATAGTCTGGGTAGCCATATGATTTGGTGTTCAGGAGTCTGAATGGCTTGGGGGTAGAAGCTCTTTTAGTAGCCTCTTGGACCTAGACTTGGCACTCTGGTGGTAGCAGAGAGAACAGTCTATGACTAAGGTGGCTGGAGTCTTTGACAATTTGTAGGGCCTTCCTCTGTCACCGCCTGGTATAGAGGTTCTGGATGGCAGGAAGCTTGGCCCTGGTGATGAACTGGGTCGTTCGCACTACCCTCTGTAGTGCCTTGTGGTCGGAGGCTGAGCAGTTGCCATAACAGGCAGTGATGCAACCAGTCAGGATGCTCTTGATGGTGCAGCTATAGAACCTTTTGAGGATCTGAGGACCCATGCCAAGTCTTTTCAGTCTCCTGAATGGGAATAGGTTTTGTCGTGCCCTCTTCGCGACTGTCTTGGTGTGCTTGGACCATGTTCGTTTGTTGGTAATGTGGACACCAAGGAACTTGAAGATCTCAACGTGCTCCACTGTAGCCCGGTCGATGTGAATGGGGATGTGCTCGGCCCTCTTTTTCCTGTAGTCCAAAATCATCTCCTTTGTCTTGATCACATTGAGGGAGAGGTTGTTGTCCTGACACCACACGGCCAGGTCTCTGACCTCTTCCCTATAGGCTGTCTCGTCGTTGTCGGTGATCAGGCCTAACACTGTTGTGTCATCGGCAAACTTAATGATGGTGTCTGCAGTTGTGCCTTGCCGTGCAGTCATGATTGAACAGGGAGTACAGGAGGGGACTGAGCACGTACCCCTGAGGGGCCCCTGTGTTGAGGATCAGCGTGGCGGATGTGTTGTGACCTACCCTTACCACCTGGGGGCGGCCTGTCAGGAAGTCCAGGATTCAGTTGCAGAGGGAGGTGTTCAGTCCCAGGGTCCATTAGCTTATTGATGAGCTTTGAGGGCACTATGGTGTTGATCGCTGAGCTGTAGTCAATGAATATCATTCTCACATAGGTGTTCCTTTTGTCCAGGTGGGAAAGGGCAAGTGCAATAGAGATTGCATCATCTGAGGATCTGTTGGGGCGGTATGCAAATTGGAGTGGGTGTAGTGTTTCTGGGATAATGGTGTTGATGTGAGCCATGACCAGCCTTTCAAAGCACTTCATGGCTACAGACGTGAGTGCTACTGGTTGGTAGTCATTTAGGAAGGTGGTCGGCTTACAACATGTTGGTATTACAGACTCGGACAGAGAGAGGTTGAAAATGTCAGTGAAGACACTTGCCAGTTAGTTAGTGCATGCTCACAATACACCTGTTTAAAGGTTACCTGTTTAAAAGTTATTCACATCGGCTGCGGAGAGCATGATCACACAGTCTTCCGGAACAGCTGGTGCTCTCATGCATGCTTCAGTGTTATTTGCCTCGAAGTGAGCATAGAACTATTTTAGCTCGTCTTGTATGCTCGTGTCACTGGGCAGCTTTCGGCTGTGCTTCTTTTTATGGTCTGTAATGGTTTGCAAGCCCTGCCACATCCGACGAGCATCAGAGTCGGTGTACTACGATTCGATCTTAGTCCTGTATTGACACTTTGCCTGATTGATGGTTCGTCGGACGGCATTCCTTGAACAGTCGATAGCTCTGGACTTCGGGCTAAAAGTCCTCCCGGGTGGCGCAGTGGTTAAGGGCTGTGTACTGTGCCATCAGAGACTCTGGGTTCGTGCCCAGGCTCTGTCGTAACTGGCCGTGACCGGGAGGTCCATGGGGCGACGCACAATTGGCCTAGCGTCGTCCGGGTTAGGGAGGGCTTGGTCGGTAGGGATGTCCTTGTCTCATCGCGCACCATCGACTTTTGTGGCGGGCCGGGCGTAGTGTGCGCTATCCAAGGTTTCCAGGTGCAGGGAGAAAAAGGGGTCAAATTTTAAAAAGAAAAAAAAAGAAGTCCAGAGCTATCGACCTGCTCCCTGCCATTACGTTTTATGCGAATGAATTGAACATCGCCAAGGCAGCATAAAACAAATATTGTGCATATTTCATGCAGCCTTTGCTGTTAGATCGCAAAGCAGCATACCACTGAGCTAAATGTTTGGAAATGACAAGTTCACTTTCTCATTCACAGTTTATAAACGCATATCAAGCGCAAGTGTGCTGTTCAGCTAACATAGGCTGTGGGGGGGAATTTAGGACATCTGAAGCTGGGGGCTGGGCATTGAGGACGTCTTCTACTGTGGATCGCAAACATATCCCAATGACTATGACTTTTATGAATTCAAATATTATGGCGACACTATACCAAAGCTGGTTTAGAAACTTACCAGATGTGTCATGTGAGCAAGCGTTGCAAAATGTACACATACATGTTATTCAATCATTGCACCCACACTGCAGGTGTGCGCCAAGAAGCGCCTGCTTTGCCAAGTGCTAAAATAGAAGTTGCTTCTATTTGTGACACCAAACGCAATGCAAGTCCAGCCTCTCCCATCTCCTCAATGGCTTTTAGAAGCATACAGTGGCATGCAAAAGTATTCACCCCCTTGGCATTTTTCCTATTTTGTTTCCTTACAACCTGGAAATAAAATATATTTTGGGGGGGTTTGTATCATTTGATTTACATGCCTACCACTTTGAAGATGCAAAATATTTTTTATTGTGAAACAAACAAGAAATAAGACAAAAAACGGAAAACTTGAGGGTGCATAACTTTTCACCCCCCCCCCCCCCCCCCCCCCAAAAAAAAGTCAATACTTTGTAGAGCCACCTTTTGCAGCAATTACAGCTGCAAGTCTCTTGGGGTATGCCTATATAAGCTTGGCACATCTAGCCACTGGGATTTTTGCCCATTCTTCAAGGCAAAACTGCTCCAGCTCCTTCAAGTTGGATGGTTCCGCTGGTGTACAGCAATCTTTAAGTCATACCACAGATATTGAATTGGATTGAAGTCTGGGCTTTGACTAGGTCATTCCAAGACATTTAAATGTTTCCCCTTAAACCACTCAAGTGTTGCTTCCGCAGGATGCTTAGGGTCATTGTCCTGCTGGAAGGTGAACCTCCATCCCAGCCTCAAATCTCTGGAAGACTGAAACAGTTTTCCCTCAAGAATTTCCCTGTATTTACCGCCATCATTCCTTCAATCCTGACCAGTTTTCCAGTCCCTGCCAATTAAAAACATCCCCACAGCATGATGCTGCCACCACCATGCTTCACTGTGGGGATGGTGTTCTCAAGGTGATGAGAGGTGTTGGGTTTGCACCAGACATAAAGTTTTCCTTGATGGCCAAGAAGCTCAATTTTAGTCTCATCTAACCAGAGCACATTCTTCCATGTGCTTGGGGAGTCTCCCACAAGCCTTTTGATGACCACCAAATGTGTTTGATTATTTTTTTCTTCAAGCAATGGCTTTTTTCTTGCCACTCTTCCATAAAGCCCAGCTCTGTGAAGTGTACGGCTTAAAGTGGTCCTATGGACAGATACTCCAATCTCCACTGAGGAGCTTTGCAGCTACTTCGGGGTTATCTTTGGTCTCTTTTATGCCTCTCTGATTAATGCCCTCCTTGCCTGGTCCATGAGTTTTGCTGTCTCTTGGCAGGTTTGTTGTGGTGCCATATTCTTTCATTTTTTTTAATAATGGATTTAATGGTGCTCCGTAGGATGTTCAAAGTTTTGGATATTTTTTTATAACCCAACCCTGATCTGTACTTCTGCACAACGTTGTCCCTGACCTGTTTGGAGAGCTCCTTGGTCTTCATGGTGCCGCTTGCTTGGTGGTGCCCCTTGCTTAGTGGTGTTACAGACTCTGGGGCCTTTCAGAACAGGTGTACAGTATATATACTTGAGAACTTGTGACAGATCACGTGACACTTAGATTGCACACAGGTGGACTTTAGTTAACTAATTGTGGTACGTCTGAAGGTAATTGGTTGCACCAGATCTTATTTAGGGGCTTCATAGCAAAGGGGGTGAATAAATATGCACCCACCACTTTTCAGTTTTTTATTTTTGAAACAAGCTTTTTTTTCACTTCACCAATTTGGACTATTGTGAGTATGTCCATTACATGAAATCAAAATAAAACCCAATTTAAATTACAGGTTGTAATGCAACAACAAAAAACGCCAAGGGGGATAAATACTTTTGCAAACCACTGTATACCCATGTGCTGTCTCCTCATTGGTTATACCCATGTGGGTGATTGAAAGATGAACTGAGGTCGGTTGGTTGTGGTAATACACCTTATTATAAAAGTTAGATGCCAATCGCCATATAAAGTCCAAAGAAGAAAAAACCTGGAAGGAGGAGAGATGACTAGAAACGATTCGGTTGACCGTTTTATGTGTGGATTAATTGTCGGAGTAGAGGACCTTGTGCATTTCAGCTAAAGTAACAACTCAATGTTTATATCCCAGGACAATTTAGCATTAAACATTTATGGGAATTTAGCTGGCTAGCTTGCAGTTGCTAGCTAATGTGTCCTATTTAGCTTGCTAGCTTGCTGTTGCTAGCTAATTTGTCCTAGGTTATAAACATTTAGCTGTTAGTTTACCTGAAATGCACAAGGTCCCCTACTGCATTCTAATGTCGAACAGTATCAAGTGAAAGGTTTTACTCATGCTCAGTTCTAGGGTCTGGAGTGTTCCAGATGTGGAAATTTGAAGTGGAAGTTATGGAACTCCCTCACGTGCTTGTGTTATGGAAAAAAAGTCCACGATGAAAATTACATTATATGTGGAGAATAATAGGCAACATTTGCATCTGTTGGTAATCAAGTTGGCTATTCATTTCTATGCCATTTCAGCCTACTGTAGCATACCATTTGATATAATAAATATATACATCTATATTGAAATGACGATATCACTGGAGTCATTGCATATCAATTTATGCCACTTGTGTAGCCTACCTGGAGCTGGCAAATTGATTTAATAAACTATAACTCTGTTCAATCAATCAAATGTCTTAATAAAGCCCTTTTTACATCAGCTGATGTCACAAAGGGCTGTACAAAAAACCCAGCCTAATACCCCAAACAGCAAGCAATGCAGATGTAGAAGCACGGTGGCTAGGAATAACTCCCTAGAATGGCCGGAACCTAGGAAGAAACGTAGAGAGGAACCAGGCTCTAAGGGGTGGCCAGTCCTCTTCTGGCTGTGGCAGGTGGAGATTATAACAGTACATGGCCAAGATGTTGTTTTAGCCTTGTGTTATTATTAAGTTATACATTGTCATGTTTAGTTAATTCAATTGGAAGTTATCAATTGTGATCATGGTCACAGCTCTATCACAATTGTATCATTCTCCACATTTAATGTCAGTTTCATTGTGGATTTTCCCCTGAAATGAGATGTAGGCATGTTGGCCTATCAGGGCTATAGGCTTCCTGCATCTAGCTCAGCAAACCATGGCAAAATTAAATTGCAATTATAATCCCAGATTTTAGTCAGTAGCCTACGCCTATTGAAAGTCAATTACGCAAATAGGCCATTTATAACCATTTGTAGTCTTAAACATCAGGCACATAATAATGACGCAATTGCCAGAAAATAGCATAACATTTGTTTTTTGAAGTTCATCTAAGTGTTTCTTGCACAGAGATTTCGAGATCCTCTGTCCAACTTTCATCACTCAAACTCTCCTGTAGGATTTATCTGTAGGATTTATTTGAACTGGGTGGTTTGAGCCTTGAATGCTGATTGGTTGAAAGCCCTGGTATATCAGATGTGTACCACTGGAATGACAACTGTTTTTTCCTTCTAATTACGTTAGTAACCAGTTTATAATAGCAATAAGGCACCTCAGGGGTTTGTGGTATATGGCCAACATACCACGGCTAAGGGCTGTTCTTTGTGGTATATGGCCAATATACCATGGCTAAGGGCTATGACCTAAGAACTAACTGCGCTTAGCCATGGTATATTGGCCATAGACCACACCTCCCAGGGCCTTATTGCTTAATCATAGCAGTCAAAACAGGTTAAATCAACATCCATTGATGGAAAATTATCTGGAGAATTTAATAAGGGCGATTTATCTTTTCTCTTGTGACACATTCTTAAACTAGCAATAATTATTATTCTGATGGAAAACCACATTTTTCTTCTTAGCGTTTAAAAATGATTTTGATATTTCTTCTTAATTCGCTCAGTAATGTTATGGAAAAAGGGTTTATTGGATAAATGTGGCAACTCTCTCGCGAAAAACATTTTTGGGGGCTAGTTTTTAGGCCTTGTGGGAAGGTTTTCAGAGGTCAAATACATTTTAGTTAGACCTGGCAACCCTGCACGTGCCTGCCATCATTCACTTTGAACTGGACTGTGTGCTAACAGGCAGTTGCAACAGCGTGACTTTAGATCATTATAACTCATTCGCCATAAGATACCAAATACACCTGAATGGATTTCTGCAAATATGTAAACACCACGGGAGTTCTCTTACGTTTGGGAAATGTACAGTCCTATTGATCAAACATCAGTTATTATGCACATCAACAACAACAAGATCAACAACTAATGCTAGCTAGAAATCTACAGTAACAAAGGAACATTAGATAAACCCTCTCACAGTTTTTCACAAAATTGCACTGATAAACGATGGGGAATTGTAGCCTACTCGTCCTGCAGCTTGCCTGTCAATGTATGCTTGCCCCAACCAAACACCCAAGCTAACTGGCTAAAGTTGGCTAGCTTGCTAGCTAGCTACTTCCAGACACAAATGAGAGAACACCTCACTCTGACCTTTATACTTGCAGAGCTGGTTAGGCTGTTTACATGTTATCTAGAACGTTTGTGACTAACTATTACTTTTTTGTCTACAATTACAGACGCCGGTCATATGCAGCAAGTGTTGTGCATTCATAAATGCATCAGTTATTCTCCGTTCTGGCACACTCAGAGGTGAGTGCTCTGAAATCAGAATAGATAGCCAGAGTGAATTTGCGAACGCAAGAGACATGATAACTGGATAACAGTCATTCAAGTTCTTGCTAGCTAACCAAATGACACCTGCATCTCTAGCTGTGTATAGCCATAGAAAAACTGTTTGAGGAAAGAAGTATGGAGCGAGATAGCTGCCTAAAGGTTGAACATACACATCTTAAGAAAAGCCATGCGTGAAACATGAAACGTAAATGTTAAATTAGATCTATAAACGTTTTCCGAGTGGCTCAGCTGTCTAAGGCACTGCATCGCAGTGCATGAGGCATCACTACAGACCAGGAGACTCATGAGGCGGCGAACATTTGGCCAGCGTCGTCCAGATTAGGGGAGGGTTTGACCGGACAGAATTTACTTGTCCCATCACGCTCTAGTGACTCCTTGTGGACGCCAGCTGGATGGTGTTTCCTACGACACATTGGTGCGGCTGGCTTCCGGATTAAGCGAGTCTGTGGCAAGAAGCAGTGTGGCTTGGCAGAGTCGTGTTTTGGAGGATGCATGGCTCTCGACCTTCGCCTCATCCGAGTCCATAGGGGAGTTGCAGCGATTGGACAAGACTGTAACTACCAATTGGATATTACAAAATTGGGAGAAAAAGGGGTAAAAAATATGTTCAATTCTTACTTTACATCTCCCTTTACTCAGTAACAGATCTTTTTTAGAAATACAAACTTTTGTCAGTAATGTGGCATCTGCAAAGGACATGAACCGAACGTAGCTCGTCAAAGTTAGCTAGTCAGCCAAGCAGCTCTGGCACAGACATTAGAGTTGCTTTGCAGCTTCCGGTTTCATTTCCAAAATACAATTCTAGAGAGCTTGTTTTAGAACTGCATTCAATAACAACGTTATACCAGTAGATGGCGTAGTATAGGCTTGGGCCTTCAGCAAGTGACTTGTGTGAGAATGATAAAGACACAGAAGAGCTTTGCCTAGAATAACCGCCTGAGCTGCAAAATAGAAAGTAAATATGATTTAGGCTTATTCCTCTATCTAAATATCCCATGCTGTTGTGTGTTATTTAATGGCCATATAATTGCATCGTCTTTTTATTGTCCTATAGACATTTTGGCTGTTGTATTAGTGAATTCCACTCTGTATGTAGGCTTGTCATAGCTGTTTGCGTTGCACAACCTCATCACGCAGAGGCAATAACCATATCATTAAATGAAACAAAACAAAATATTGTTTAAGTCTTGGGTATAACCTGTCCTGAGCGAAATAGCCCAGGGGTCCAAAATGGTCAAGACTATCTATAGCCTACAGTATTCCTATTGCCAGATCTGTTTTCCCAATCAGCCACTGCTTCTTCAACTATTTCGTCTAAAATGTATTTAGAGGCTATATTGAGAGGCTTGTGGGTTGGGTCTCTTTTTAAAGGGAGCCCTATAATAAAAACAGTTAGAAAACACAAATAGAGTAACAAAATTTTTCCGCAACACACGAGTACCCAAAATGATTACCTAAATTGCAATGCCTACAAGTTGAAGGCTTATTTTGTGTTTGGACAGGCCTAAAGGAAACATTTCATTATTAAAGTGATAGGCTAAAGAACTTTGGAGAATGTAGATCATTTTGATACACACATAGATTTCAATAAACAAATGGATAAGACTGTTCTACTCTCTTTGATTTAGGTCCCATCTCAACTCAGACAAATGACTGAGTTGGGTGACATATTGACACACACACACACACACACACACACACACACACACACACACACACACACACACACACACCACACACACACACACACACACAGACACACTAATAGTATGTTTCTACTACAGATATCCAGTAATAGTCATGATACTCAAGAGAACAGTTGCAATGTTCCATTTCTTGACAGTTCTTCTGATGGTGATAAATGGTAGGTGAACATTTTATCTTATTTAGTTACATATTAAATGTACCGTGCATTCAGAAAGTATTCAGACCCCTTGACTTTTCCCACATTTTGTTACTTTACAACCTTATTCTAAAATGGATTAAATTGTTTATTTCAGGTTTCTATACATTTTTGCAAATATTATATTTACAAAGGTATTCAGACCCTTTAGTCAGTACTTTGTTGAAGCACCTTTGGCATCGATTACAGCTTTGAGTTTTCTTGGGTGTGACGCTACAAGCTTGGCACACATGTATTTGGAACATTTTTCCCATTCTTCTTTGCAGATCCTCTCGAGGTCTGTCAGGTTGGATGATAAGCTCCGCTGCACAGCTATTTTCAGATCTCTCCAGAGATATTTGATTGGTTTCAAGTCTGGGCTCTGGCTGGGTCAATGAAGGACATTCAGAGACTTGTCCCGAAGCCACTCCTGCATTTTCTTGGCTGTGTGCTTAGGGTCATTGTCCTGTTGGAAGGTGAACCTTTACCCCAGTCTAAGGTCCTGAGTGCTCTGGAGCAGGTTTTCATCATTTCTAAAAAACAGTTTTCGCTTTTTCGTCATGTGGTATTGTGTGTAGATTTTTGAGAATTTTTTTTTATCCTTTTTCAAATAAGGATGTAAAGTTACAACATGTGGAAAAGGTCAAGGGGTCTGAATACTTTCCTGTCACTCCTGCTCCCGCTCTTCCTCCCTGGCGCTCGAGGGCACCAGGCTTCCCAGCACTACACACTCCTGCCACCATCATCACACACACCTGCTTCCCTCGTCATTGGACTCACATGGGCTCAATCACCTGTGTTATTACCTCCCCTATATCTGTCTGTTTCCCAGCTCTGTTTCCCGCTTCAGCATTAACTGTCGTATGTCTTTGTATTACTCGGTTCTGACGCTGTTTCTGTCCTGTTCCATGTCTGTGCAAAATTACATTTTCACTCTCCGTACCTGCTTTTCATCTCCAGCGTCGGTTCTTACACTTTCCGAATGCACTGTAACTGTTACTGTCAGGTGCACTGAAAACCATATATTCCATATCATTTCATAAATGTTTCAATTGCTTTGGTGCTATTTTTGAAGTATGAGGTGTATTTTCAAAACTCTTAGTACAAAACTCCAAACTGGTGACGCTTGTAACACAGCAAGTCTCATATTCAAAACCTTTTATTGTGCCTTCATTTTGTTTGGACATATCTTTCACCACACCACCTTTGGTCCAACATATAGATTTACTGTGAAATACCGTGGAAACATTGATTTAATCACCAAAACACAACATAATCATCTCTTCTCAATGGAGTTATTAACCAGTTAATCCAATAGCAAAAAAGGCAAGATACATACTATTTCAGCCACATTTATAAAATCGAGCACACAGCCCTGCAATCTCCATAGACAACCATTGACAGTATACTGGCATTACTGAAGTGCACAGTGACTTTCAACATGGCATCGTTATAGGATGCCACCTTTCCAACAAATCAGTTCATCAAATTTCTGCTCTGCTAGAGCTGCCCTGTCAACTGTAAGTGCTGTTATTGTGAAGTGGAAACGTAAAGTAGCAACAACGGCTCAGCCACGAAGTGGTAGGCCACACAAGCTCACAGAATGGGACCGCTGAGTGCTGAAGAACATAGCGAGTAAAAATCGTCTGTCGTCAGTTGCAATGTCAGCACAAGACCTGTTTGATGGAAGCTTCATGAAATAGGTTTCCATGGGCGAGCAGCCGCACACAGGCCTAAGATCACCATGTGCAATGCCAAGCGTCGGCTGAAGTGCTGTAAAGCTCACCGCCATTGGACTCTGGAGCAGTGGAAATGTATTCTCTGGAGTGATGAATTACGCTTCACCATCTGGCAGTCCGAAAGACTAATCTGAGTTTGCCAGATGCCAGGAGAAAGCTACCTGACCGAATGCATAGTGCCAACTGTAAAGTTTGCTGGAGGAGGAATAATGGTCTGGGGCAGTTTTTGGTTCAGGTTCGGGATAGGCCCCTTAGTTCCAGTGAAGAGAAATCTTGACGCTACAGCATACAATGACATTCTAGACAATGCTGTGCTTCCAACATTGGAACGCTGACTGCGAGCCAGCCCTAATCGCCCAACATCAGTGTCTGACCTCACTAATGTTCTTGTGGGTGAATGGAAGCAAGTCCCCGCAGTACTGTTCCAACATCTAGTGGAAAGCCTTCCCAGAAGATTGGAGGCTGTTATAGCAGCAAAGGGGGGGACCAACTCCATATTAATGCCCATGATTCTGGAATGAGATGTTCAATGAGCAGGTGTCCACATATTTTTGGTCATGTGGTGTATTTCAAAATTGCCTTTTGAATGTAATACGCTACGGTACAGTAAATTACAGGACGTTTCCACACCCATCAAAATGGACTGAAAATCCCATTTCCAAACTTTCTATCCCATGTGTGATCAAAACATTGATGCAAAAAAAGTATGCATTGTTAATATAAAATGACACTTTAAAATCATAAAAGGAACTAGTTTTAATCAAGCCTGTCTTGATAATGTGGCTCTCATCAACATCACAGTAAATGTCCTCATTGTTCAAGCACCTGGGGAAAAACCTTTAGGCATGGTGAATCTAAGCCCTCCATACTGTTGGTCTGGATTGATGTCATTGCATGCTTCATCCATAGCCTGAAAGAGGGTGACACACTCATAGGGAAGGCAATCATACACCTTCCACCTGTATTGTAATCATATACGGTATTTTACAGTATTGTAGTGTACTTATCTATTGTAGTGGTTGTGTGTGGCTCAGTTAGTAAGAGCACAGCACTAGCAACATCTGAGTTGTGGATTTGATTTTCACTGGGGTCACATACGAAAATGTGTAGACTGACTGTGGTTACTTTGGACTAAAGTGCTTGCTACGTTTAATGGCATACACACATACACACACATACAGTGCCTTGCGAAAGTATTCGGCCCCCTTGAACTTTGCGACCTTTTGCCACATTTCAGGCTTCAAACATAAAGATATAAAACTGTATTTTTTTGTGAAGAATCAACAACAAGTGGGACACAATCATGAAGTGGAACGACATTTATTGGATATTTCAAACTTTTTTAACAAATCAAAAACTGAAAAATTGGGCGTGCAAAATTATTCAGCCCCTTTACTTTCAGTGCAGCAAACTCTCTCCAGAAGTTCAGTGAGGATCTCTGAATGATCCAATGTTGACCTAAATGACTAATGATGATAAATACAATCCACCTGTGTGTAATCAAGTCTCCGTATAAATGCACCTGCACTGTGATAGTCTCAGAGGTCCGTCAAAAGCGCAGAGAGCATCATGAAGAACAAGGAACACACCATGCAGGTCCGAGATACTGTTGTGAAGAAGTTTAAAGCCGGATTTGGATACAAAAAGATTTCCCAAGCTTTAAACATCCCAAGGAGCACTGTGCAAGCGATAATATTGAAATGAAAGGAGTATCAGACCACTGCAAATCTACCAAGACCTGGCCGTCCCTCTAAACTTTCAGCTCATACAAGGAGAAGACTGATCAGAGATGCAGCCAAGAGGCCCATGATCACTCTGGATGAACTGCAGAGATCTACAGCTGAGGTGGGAGACTCTGTCCATAGGACAACAATCAGTTGTATATTGCACAAATCTGGCCTTTATGGAAGACTGGCAAGAAGAAAGCCATTTCTTAAAGATATCCATAAAAAGTGTTGTTTAAAGTTTGCCACAAGCCACCTGGGAGACACACCAAACATGTGGAAGAAGGTGCTCTGGTCAGATGAAACCAAAATTGAACTTTTTGCCAACAATGCAAAACGTTATGTTTGGCGTAAAAGCAACACAGCTCATCACCCTGAACACACCATCCCCACTGTCAAACATGGTGGTGGCAGCATCATGGTTTGGGCCTGCTTTTCTTCAGCAGGGACAGGGAAGATGGTTAAAATTGATGGGAAGATGGATGGAGCCAAATACAGGACCATTCTGGAAGAAAACCTGATGGAGTCTGCAAAAGACCTGAGACTGGGACGGAGATTTGTCTTCCAACAAGACAATGATCCAAAACATAAAGCAAAATCTACAATGGAATGGTTCAAAAATAAACATATCCAGGTGTTAGAATGGCCAAGTCAAAGTCCAAACCTGAATCCAATCGAGAATCTGTGGAAAGAACTGAAAACTGCTGTTCACAAATGCTCTCCATCCAACCTCACTGAGCTCGAGCTGTTTTGCAAGGAGGAATGGGGAAAAATTTCAGTCTCTCGATGTGCAAAACTGATAGAGACATACCCCAAGCGACTTACAGCTGTAATCGCAGCAAAAGGTGGCGCTACAAAGTATTAACTTAAGGGGGCTGAATAATTTTGCACGCCCAATTTTTCAGTTTTTGATTTGTTAAAAAAGTTTGAAATATCCAATAAATGTCGTTCCACTTCATGATTGTGTCCCACTTGTTGTTGATTCTTCACAAAAAAATACAGTTTTATATCTTTATGTTTGAAGCCTGAAATGTGGCAAAAGGTATACACACACACACACACACAGCACCAGTCAAAAGTTTGGACACACCTACTCACTCAAGGGTTTTTATTTATTTTGACTGTTTTCTACGTTGTAGAATAATAGTGAAGACATCAAAACTATGAAATAACACATATGGAATCATGTAGTAACCAAAAAAGTGTTAAACAAAAATTCAGATTTTAGATTCTTCAAAGTAACCACTCTTTGCACACTCTTGGCATTCTCTCAATCAGCTTCACCTGGAATTATTTTCCAACATTCTTGAAGGAGTTCCCACATATGATCAGCACTTCTTGGCTGCTTTTCCTTCACTCTGCAGTCCAACTCATCCCAAACCATCTCAATTGGTTTGAGGTCGGGTGATTGTGGAGGCCAGGTTATCTGATGCAGCACTCCGTCACTCTCCTTCTTGGTCAAATAGCCCTGTTGAAAAACAAATGACAGTCCCACTAAACGTAAACCAGATGCGATGGCGTATTGCTGCAGGATGCTGTGGTAGCAATGCTGGTTAAGTATGAGGATCAGTATCAGGAACAGTGTCACCAGCAAAGCACCACCACACCACCTCTCCATGCTTCACAGTGGGAACCACACATGCAGAGATCATCCGTTCACCTACTCTGCAACTCACAAAGACTCGGCGGTTGGAACCAAAAATCTCAAATTTGGACTTCTTGGTCCAATCAAGTTTCTTCTTATTGGTGTCCTTTAGTATTGGTTTCTTTACAGCGATTCGACCATGAAGGCCTGATTCGCGCATTCTCCACTGAACAGTTGATGTCGAGACGCATCTGTTCCTTGAACTCTGTGAAGCATTTATTTGGGCTGCAATTTCTGAGGCTGGTAACTCCAATATACTTATCCTCTGCAGCAGAGGTAACTCTTCCTTTCCTGTGGCTGTCCTCGTGAGAGCCAGTTTCATCATAGCTCTTGATGTTTTTTTTGACTGCACTTGAAGAAACTTTCAAATGTTCCGGATTGACTGACCTTCATGTCTTAAAGTAATGGACTGTCATTTGTCTTTTCTTATTTGAGCTGTTCTTGCCATAATATGGACTTGGTCTTTTACCAAATAGGGCTATATTCTGTATACCACCCTACCTTGTCACAACACAGAAGACAAAAGAACAGACACAGGCTTAAATCTTAGACACACAGAAGGTAGGGTGAATACGGAGGGTATGGGGTAACACAAGATGGACAGCAGTGGAACTCAGGACTCTGGAGATGGGAAAGAACCAATGAAACGAGGGGACAGTTTGACGGACTCTACCCGAAGGGGCAGGTCCCGTGTGGACAACCATACCCTCTGCCCAATGCGGTAACGAGGAGTTGGGGTTCGGCAACGGTCCGCTTATAGCCGCCCTGGCTCTTCTCCAGGTACGTTGACAGCGGCGGACAAACATCTGGGCCGAGGGTACTCTGACCTCCTGCTCTTGTTCAGGGAAAAGTAGAGGCTGATACCTCATGGACACTCGAAAGAGAGTCCTGTGGAGAGTCCCGTGGAAGAACTGGGAAGAGTGTTCCGGGCATACTCCACCCAGACCAGTTGGCGGATCCAGGTAGTGGAGTTGGTCTAGACCAGGCACCTTAAGGTGGTCTCCAGGTCTTGATTGGCTTGCTCCGACTGACCATTAGTTTGGGGATGGAATCCGGATGACAGGCTGGCCGATGACCCAAAACTGAGACGAGAACTGAGGATACAGTTCGGAGACCATGTCTACCGGGAGTCCATGGATCCGGAAGACATGCTGCACTATAAGCTGGGCCGTCTCCTTGGCAAAAGGTAGTTAGGGGAGAGGGATGAAATGGGCAGCCTTGGAGAACTGGTCGACTTCCATGAGAATGACAGTGTTGCCATCAGACGGAGGGAGCCCAGTGACAAAGTACAGAGATATATGAGACCAAGGACGTGGAGGGAACGGTAGTGGCTGCAGGAAGCCAGAAGGAGCTTGCCGTGGAGTCTTGTTTTGAGCACACACAGTGCATGTGGTGACGAAGGCAGAGACGTCAGGGACCATTGTGGGCCACCAGAAACGTTGTCGAAGGAAGGCTAGTGTACGATGGGACCCTGGATGACAGGTCAGCCTGGAGGAATGAGGATTAGGGACAAAGAGCCGGTTAGTCAGGCCCCCTTCGGGTCCAGGCTAGGAGCGTTGTGCCTCTAACCAGGTTCTCAATACACAAATACACAGTGGCAGCAAGGCATGAGATAGGGAGAATGGTTTCAGAGGTCGAGGGTGTGGCAGAGGAACTGTAAAGGTGGGAGAGCATGTCAGGCTTCACATTCTTTGACCCTGGGCAGTAGGATATGGTGAAGTTAAATCTGGTGAACAAGAGGGCCCACCAGGACTGCCTGGAGTTGAGGCCCTTGGCTGTACGGCGATATTCCAAGTTTTTTATGGTTGGTCCAGACCAGGAATGGCTGCTCTGCTCCTTCCAGCCAGTGCCTCCACTCTTCCAATGCCATCTTCACTGCCAGGAGTTCTCGGTTGCCAACATCGTAGTTCCTTTCAGCAGGATTGAGACGATGGGACAGGAAGGCACAGGGATGAAGCTTCTGGTCCTGGGCAGATCGCTGGGACAGGATGGCCCCCACTCCAACATCCGAAGCATCCACTTCCACCACAAATTGACGCGAGGGGTCCGGATGGATGAGGATGGGTGCTCTTGTGAACCGATGCTTCAGGTCCACAGAGGCTTTGCTGACAGCTGGAGACCATTTGAACGGTACCTTGGGAGAGGTGAGTGCCAAGAGGGGGACCGCCAGGGTGCTGTAACCCCAAATGAAATGCCAGTAGAAGTTTGTAAATCCAAGAAATCATTGAAACTGCACCCTGGACGTTGGTTGAGGTCAATCCACTACTGCTTTCACCTTTCGAGGATCCATCTGAACATTGTCCTCAGCAATGACATATCCCAGAAAGGTGATTGTGGAGCGGTGAAACGCACACTTCTCGGCTTTCACAAACAGTTGGTTCTCCAGGAGGCGCTGAAAGACCGGTCTGACATGAAGATCATGTTCTTGTGCAGATCGGGAAAAAAACAGGATGTCATCAAGGTACATGAACACAAACCCGTTTAGCATGTCCCGAAGCACATCATTATCCAAAGCCTGGAAAACAGCAGGGGCCTTGGTGAGTCCAAATGGCATGACCTGGTACTCAAAATGTCCACTGGCTGTGTTGAAGGCTGTCTTCCACTCTTCCCCCTCGCGTATCTGAACCAGGTGGTAGGCATTTAGAAGGTCCAACTTAGAAAATATGGTGGCCCCCTGGGGAGGTTCAAACGGCGAGGAGAGGTAGGGGGTAAATATTCTTGACAGTAATGTCGTTAAGTCCCCGGGAGTCAATGCACGGACGCAGGTTCTTGTCCTTCTTCTCCACAAAGAAAAACTCTGCGCCGGTAGGAGATGCAGACGGACAGACGGCCCCAGTGACCAGAGAATCCTCTATGTACTCCTCCATAGCTTTGGTCTCTGGTCCGGACAGAGAATACAACAGACCCTGAGGTGGTGTAATGCCTGGGAGAAGGTCAATAGCACAGTCATAAGGATGGTGCGGGGGAAGGGAAGTAGCACGTGCCTAACTGAAGACCTCCAGGAGGTCATAGTACTCAGTGGGAACAGCAGAGACATCCACAGTCTTGCTAACGTCCTGAGGAAGATGACTTGGGGAAGGCTGTGCTGCTTGAAGGCAGTGGGAATGGCAAAATGGGCTCCAACCCAGGATGGAGCTTGTGGTCCAGTCAATCACAAGATTGTGTTTTTGTAGCCAGGAAAATACCAAAACGACTGGAACATGGGGAGATACAATGAGGAGGAACTGTATGGTCTCACTGTGGTTATCAGAAACCTGTAATTGAACGGGCACAGTAATATGGGTGACTTCCCCTATAGAACGGCCGTGGGCACAGAGAGAGGCACAGAAAGAGGCTGAGTGGGAATACCAAGCTCAGAAGCTATTGTGGCATCCATATGACATTCATCAGCCCCAGAGTCAATGACCACTCAGAGAGACTTGGATTGGTCTCCCTATAGCACAAGCACAAAAAAGGGTGTGTAGGTGATGGGAATTAGGGAACTCCCAGTCTAATTCACCATAGCACTGGTACCCACTCGAGACAAGGGTTTCCTAACAGGACAGGTAGGGTAGGGTTCTGCCCCTCCACAGTGCAGAAAACAATTACTGTTCATCCTCCGTGAGTGTTCCCCAACTGACAACCTAGCTCTTCCCAACTGCACAGGCTCAGGAGTATCCAACTCACCCATCGTAGATTCACGGGAGGGCTCAGGTGGCTTCAAATCCTCTCGGAAAAGCTGCCTTTGGAAACTTCATAGATTCAAGGAGCCATAGCGTGTGCACTAGTGTGCCCGAGACCAGACCTCCTCTCACTCATACTTTCCATCAGGCGTCCATCGATTTTTATGGTTGAGCGATAAGGGAGTCGAGGTCCAGAGGTAATTCCGAGCAGCTAGCGCATCCTTGACATCCTCAGATAATTCGTGCAGAAAATTATCAGAAAGAGACTCCAGATAGCAGGCACTCTCGGAGGCCAACATGCAAAAATCAACCGCGTAGTCTGCCACACTAAAGGAGTTTTGACGTAAGTCAAGCAGTTTACTGACCACCTTTCTCCCAGATACTGGAGACTCAAATACCTTTCTCACCTCTGCCATAAATTCCTCCAGATGACCACAAATGGTAGATTGTTGCTCCCAAACTGCCGTAGCCCAGGAGAGCGCCCTTCCCGACATTAGCGTAATTATATACGCTATCTTCGATTGGTCTGAAGGAAACGAAGATGGCTAGAGCTCAAAAATAAGTGAGTACTGAGAAAGAAAACCCTGGCAGGCACCAGGATTCCCCGAATATCGCTCTGGAGGAGGTAAGCAGGGTTCTCAGGGAGCCGGGATAGGCTGTACCAACTCACCACAGAGAGGGAAAAAATTACTGGGTGATTGGGGTTTTTAGAGGTGGCAGGCAGCCTCTGAGATAACAGCATCCAGAACAGGCAAGGGTCAAAACTGGGAGGACTAGAAAGGAGGACTTGAAAAATTGCAAAGGCAGGAGTACAGGAAAACCATTGGTGGACTTGGAACATACAAGACAAACTGGCACAGAGAGACAGGAAACACAGGGATAAATACACTGACACAGAGAGACAGGAGCCACAGCGATAAATACACTGACACAGAGAGACAGGAAACACAGGAATAAATACACTGACACAGAGAGACCGAAAACACAGGGATAAATACACTGACACAGAGAGACAGGAGCCACAGCGATAAATACACTGACACAGAGAGACAGGAAACACAGGAATAAATACACTGACACAGAGAGACAGGAAACACAGGGATAAATACACTGGAGAAAACAAGAGACACCTGGAGGGGGTGGAGGCAATAACGAGGACAGGTGAAACTGTTCAGGGTGTGACAGTACATCTCTGATCTTGTCAATATCTGATATTGTTTTACTTACTGCGAATATAATCAGAATAGTCATCATCATAATAGTACATTAAAGTATCATACTTTATATGTTAATACATTACAAACATAGATTTTCATTATGTAGTTCTCAAAATCTGTCCTAGACCAACCAATTTAAAGTCTATAGGTTTACCAAACGGTTAAGGGATTATAAATTAAGAGCGGTCGGATTAAGTAATTGTGAAATGTATTTGAACAAATGAGAAGACTCGTTTCATTCTCAAGAATGAGAATATCAACAGTAATGCGAGCATTGCATTGTGAAAAGCAATTACTCTCTCATGAACATGTGAAACATTCAACTAGATGAAACACTGATTAAGTTCGGTGAAAAAGTGACTGCCCGATTTTGTGTGTTGTACTTAGTCTACTGAAAATGTGCTTAGAGGTTTGAACTGCCTTTTTGATAAATCGGTCCTGAGTTTTGTACTAAGTGTTGTAAAAATGTACCATATACTTGTGACAATTGCATACAAAAAAACTGTACTATTTTAATCTTGCTTTCCTCTTGGTCCATCATAGTTCCTGTTTGCAATCTTGAAACACCCATCAAAATAACTGGAGAGCACTTGGCCGCAAAGGAAGGTTCCTGCATTACAATCAAATGCACTGTTACCAGCTTGATGAAACATGAACAAGATCAATGGTTTTGGATGAAAAATGCAAGGTGGAATGCCAACATGAAGGACTTCACTGGCACAATTGTAATCAGTAACACGAAGGCCCAAACCCCTGCCCCTGAATTTGCAGACAGAGTAAAGTACATTGGTTCTGTGAATTTTGGAAAGGTCACACAAAGCGACTGCAGCCTACTCATCAACAACCTGGAAAAGACTGACAGTGGAATCTACACATTCAGATATATAGGAAAGAATGACAAATGGATGACTGAAGCAGGTCTGAATCTTACAGTTGAAGGCAAGTTCACCTTACAGATACATCTGGATATCAATTTCCAATAATAATCCAAATAATCACCACTATTCGATTGACAGTGTTGTAATGTACAATATGGTGTTCTGTCTCTGTCTGATGTCTTGCCACTGTAGATGACCCGTGCCAGGTTAGAGTTCAGAAGTTGAACCATTCAACAGTTATAGAGTCTGCGCCTGTGACCTTTCGATGCTTCACGTCAGCGGCATGTGGATCACACCCAGAGTTCACAGGGCTTGGTCAGACCGTAATGCCTGTTCACACCTACGAGGGTAACCGTGTAAGCAGTGCGGTCAGCTTTAATGCTAGCTGGCAGGATGATGGGAGGGTGCTCTCCTGTCAACCACAGGGGACCAAAGACCAGTGTGTGAGCAAGAGCATCAAGCTGACGGTTGAATGTGAGTTCATTACTGACTTTCTAGTTCAAACTGTGTTTATCGAATCGCGGAAGTTCAGCGTTACAGCGTGATTGACATTTAAAGGCAATGTTCCTGTGTTAGCAGAGACTGCATTCACGGTAAACGCTGCATATGTCGTCTCAAATCGGGAATTACCTTTAAATTTATATCCCACAATCTGTACCGCTTCAGCGACACAGATAGAGTAAAGCGCTTGATTAGCCTTATCATAACCATTGCATTCTTTTTGTTTCAAACCTTTTTTACTACAAAGAAATTACCCTACTAATTTGATTTGATATTTTGTGCATCTTGTTTTCAGAGTTGAGCAATTTCTATGATCACTTGACTTTTTTGTCTTCTCTTTAAAAGATGCCCCTAAGGAGACAACGGCAGTTGTAGATTTGTCAACTGTAAAGGAAGGACAGCCTGTCACTCTCACGTGTTCCAGCAGAGGGCACCCAAATGCTACTTACTCCTGGTTTAAAGACAGTCAAAAGACCCAATTCAGTGGAACAGAATTGTTGATCCGATCTACCACATCTACACACAGCGGGAATTACTACTGCGAAGCTGTAAACCAACATGGGAGCCACAACTCAAACGTTGTTACAATCAATGTTAAATGTGAGATATTCCTTATTTGTGTCGTCCAGATATACATTTTGTATCATAGGGAAATGCAATCCAGGAAGAATTCATTTAAATAATGTTTTAGGCCGTCTCTATCTCACATCCATGCTCACATACATTGTGGAATTGACTTTTTAATACATAGACAATGAAGGCAGCCGACACCGTTTTTATTCAATTGGAATACTCTTCTCTTTCAGATGCTCCTGTCGGAGTGCACATTGAAACAAATAAGGATCGATCTACAATCAAAGAAGGAGACCAAATCAAATTAACTTGCGTGGTGCAGAAAAGCAACCCTGAAGCACATTCATGGTCTTGGTTCAAAGACAACAACAAAATAACCAATGCTTTAAAGGAGTATACCATCAGCAGTGTACAGCTAGATGATGGAGGACGTTACTCCTGTGAGGCGAGGAATGATGTTGGCGGGGGAAGGTCATATTCAGGATATCAGATAACGGTTTCCTGTACGTCTTTTCCTTTTTTAGCATGTTCAAACACTGTACAGGGAACAACAATTATATTTTAAAATGGTATGCTGAATGTCAAATTCTTACATGCATCCAATAGCAATATCAGGAACTACTCAATAATATACACAGTGCTGAATAAATTAATATACAGTACCAGTCACAAGTTTGGACACACCTAGTTATTTTTTTTGTTTTTACTATTTTCTACATTGTAGAATAATAGTGAAGACATCAAAACTATGAAATGGCACATATGGAATCATGTAATAACCACAAAAGTGTTAAACAAATCAAAATATATTTTATATTTGAGATTCTTTAAAGTAGCCACCCTTTGCCTTGATGACAGCTTTGCTCACTCTTGGCATTCTCACAGCCTGTTTCATGAGGTAGTCACCTGGAATACATTTTAATTAACAGGTGTGCCTTGTTACACGCTAATTTGTGGAATTTCTTTCCTTCTTAATGCGTTTGAGCCAATCAGTTGTGTTGTGACAAGGTAGGGGTTGTAAAGAACATAGCCCTATTTGGTAAAAGACCAAGTCCACATTATGGCAAGAACAGCACAAATAAGCAAAGAGAAATGACTGTCCATCATTACTTCAGGACATGAAGATCAGTCAATCCGGAACATTTCAAGAAATTTTAAAGTTTCTTCAAGTGCAGTCGCAAATACCGCCAAGCACTATGATGAAACTGGCTCGCATGAGGACTGCCACAGGAAAGGATATTACCTCTGCTGCAGAGGATAAGTTCATTAGAGTTAACTACACATCAGTTTGCAGCCCAAATAAATGCTTCACAGAGTTCAAGTACCAGACACATCTCAGCATCAACTGTTCAGAGGAGACTGCATGAGACCGCGTGAATCAGGCCTTCATCGTTGAATTGCAGCAAAGAAACCACTACTAAAGGACAAGAAACACAAGCAATGGACATTTGACTGGTGGAAATGTGTCCTTTGGTCTGAAGCATGGAGTAGGAAGTGTGATGGTTTGGGGGTGCTTTGCTGGTGACACTGTCTGTGATTTATTTAGAATTCAAGGCACGCTTAACCAGCATGGCTAGCACAGCATTCTGCAGCGATACGGCATCCCATCTGGTTTGCGCTTCGTGGGACTATTGTTTGTTTTTCAACAAGACAATGACCCAACACACCTCCATGCTGTGTACGAGCTATTTGACAAAGAAGGAGAGTGATGGAGTGATGCATCAAATGACCTGGCCTCCACAATCACCCAACCTCAACCCAATTGAGATGGTTTGGGATGAGTTGGACCGCAGGAAAAGCAGCCAACAAGTGAACAGGATTTTTCTATTTTAACTAGGCAAGTAAGTTAAGAACAAGTTCTTATTTCCAATGACGGCCTACCCCGGGAATACCTTAACAACGCTCGGCCAATTGTGCGCCGCCATATAGGACTCCCAGTCACAGCCGGTTATGATACAGCCTGGAATCAAACCAGAGTCTGTAGTGACGCCTCTAGCACTGAGATGCAGTGCCCTAGACTGCAGCACCACTCGGGAGCCCATACATGGGAAGTCCTACAAGACCAGGTGAAGCTGGTTGAGAGAATTTTGAAGAATCGAAAATACATTTTGATTTGTTTAATACTTTTTTTGGTTACTACATGATTCCATATGTGCTAATTCATAGTTTTGATGTCTTCATTATTAGGAAATAGTAAAAAATAAAGAAAACCCTTTGAATGAGTAGGTGTGTCCAAACTTTTGATTGATACTATATATATATTTTTATATCTGTTATCTTTTGCAGATGTTCCAAGAAACACTCACATCACCCAAAGCGGAGGTTCCCACGACAACCAGGTGAAGGCAGGCTCTCAGCTATGTCTCACCTGTGTGGCTGAGGCCCATCCTGCCCCCAGTGTCTACACCTGGTACCACCATAGTGGAGTATTACCACATAGACTAAGCTCCATCACAGGCCCCAAACAGACCCTACTCTTGGTTAGGGTGGGC